>NC_054058.1:37936541-38239571 GCF_017639655.2 Falco naumanni
TTACAGAGACAGAAACATTTGTCTCAATTCAAGATGTTTTTCAGACTGGGGCTGGAGGCTTTTTTGTAACTCTATTTTTCCCCAGCCCAGTTTGCCCCACACTCTCACTGGGGTGTTCTGGAGAGCAAAGGAGGTGAAGGAGGTGTGAGGTGGTGTATCAGGTCTTTCACCATGCTTTTGTTTTCCTCTCCAGAGCCTTTCAGTGCTGATGTATGGGTGATGATGTTTGTGATGCTGCTTATCATCTCTGCGGTGGCTGTCTTCGTCTTTGAGTACTTCAGCCCTGTGGGCTATAATCGGTGCCTTGCTGATGGCAGAGGTAAGGGGAGTCCCTCCTTGCTATGATCCTCTCTTGCTTCCAATCCGAGCTCCTTTGTCAGGGTGTCTCCTTTGCCTTGAACACAATATGGATCTAGCCTGCTCTGAGGTCTGTGTTCAGCCTAAAAAGAGCAGAGATGGAGGCAGAAAAAAGGCTCTGAAGAGAGCAGATGTGTATAATGGGTAATTTACTTGGCTTGGGAGACGGAGCTGTGTCGCCTTTCATCTCTAAAGCATGCACCAGCTCCAACTCGTTTCTCACTGAGGGAAAATGGGTCCTGGTAGCCAGTGCTGGCAGTGCCTATAGTGCTGCACTCTCTGAGGCAATCAGAGCGCTCAGCGCTGTCTATCCATCCTTCAGTGATGCATCTTCCCAAAGAGCAAGCCACTCTGCTGGCCTCCCTGCACACTGCTGTGTCCTCCAGACTCCACATCTGTCAGCTGGGCATGTCCCTCCCCCACGTGGCTCTTCGACTTGCTAAGGCTGACTGAGAAAGTGGGAAGCTCATTTTCCTGGTAGTGGGTGATGGGAGTTTTGCAAGGGCAGCAGGAAAGATGGGAACAAGTGAGGACACATTGTTGTGGTTCTAATCTTCAGAAGACAGCCCAATGAGTTAAAGAGAAGATGCACAGCAGCCTAAGAGACATCCTTTTTTTCTTATTGTCATGACAGTTAGCAAGTTGAGCCTTCCATCATCTCCTTATCTTCATCTCCTGATGAATCAGCCCTTCAGACCTTTCTGGGTTTATTGGTCCATTCAGTATAGTGGGAGAGACACAGTTATTGGTAAATGCACTCACTTACTCCCCAATCTAGTACTCTGAGTAAATTTATGCTATCAAATTAGAGAAGAGTAAAAAAAAAAAAAAAAAAGGTGTTAATGAGAATGCAGCAGAGCCACAAATACAGAGAAGTGGAGAACTTATCTCTTAACATGGAGCTGTGGAGGGCCTTTATATGGCGACTGATTGTAACCACATGCATCTGTGTACACAAGTAAATACTGTTAAACCTGTGAGTCCCTTGAGAGATATTAATACAGATGTAGAACTAGAAGCAGTTCTTAGTACAGGTGTGCAGTTGTGCAGTTATTAAGTTAGCTGAACTACAGCTGCAAATATCAATATTTCTGAGCAATTATGAACGGTACTGCATGATCAGGCAGATATTATCCCTGACAGATGTAATGTGAAGATGTAGAAATCTGCTGCAGAGACTGCAATGCTTGTTTGGTAATGTTTGGTAATGAACACTCTGGCTAATGTTACTTTGGCTGCATTTGAACTAGTCTATGACAGTATACTCCTGCCTCCCACCCCTCTATTTTCTCTTTACGGATATCAAGTTTTTCTCTCCAGGGTCAGGTGGGCATGCCCTAATCTGGCCCCTAAATGACGTTGCACTGTTGTTGGGGCACTCAAGTTGGAGATCTCGGAAGGATTCTGGGTCCCTGGTTTGGATCAGAGGCTCTCATTGCTGTCTTGGTTTGTGGCTGACAAAGTAACTGTGAAAGCACATGGGGTGATCAGTGGAGAAAGGAAGGCTTTAGGAGGGAACTTCTCAAAATTTCCTTACACCTTACGTTTCCCACTGATGATTTGCAGGCCTTGCACCTGTGTGTCTTAGGGCACATTAGATAGAGAGGGATATAAAGCTACCACTCCAGAATGTAAAAAGACAAGGACTGCCAAACCGTGTTTCTTATAGCAGCTTTGTCTCCCTGGCATCTAAAGGCTCCAGTTTTGCCAGGTGATGATTCTGCTTTGAATTTGGCGTGTAGTTCCCAGAGTGCAAAATGAGCCCTTGCACCTTTCAGTTGTATTTACAGTAACACAGTGCCTTCAGATGATCTATGATATTTGCTGCTCAGGGGCTTGGAGAGGAGCATCAAAACTTTCTTCCCTTTTGTTCCTCTGGAGCTGGAGCCAACCTTAACCACAGGCAGCAGCACTGGGCACTAGTCAGCATACCCAAGGAAGGAGATAAAACACAAGATACTAACCCAAAAGGTTGCAAAGCCAGGCTGGCACCATTGGAAAAGGGACAGACCCCTGAACTGTGCCAGAGTGCTCTCATCCTAAGAGGGTCTTCCTGGTGTCTGAAGCAGGATCCTTGGAGTAATTGCATTTGCAGTCTCCCTGACAGCTGCTCTTGTGCTCAAGTTGAGCAAATTTTCGTTTGGGTTCCCACTAATGGAACAAGCATATGCCAGTGATATGAGACTGCTGGGAGACAAGGCAGGATTTCACAAGTTATCAGGCCTAGTGCTTCATGAGCACACATGACTTTTGGGGTATGTGTGAGCTTCCACACTGAAAAGTGAATAAGAGGAAAACAGCAGCTTTTAGAACATTGGATCTGCTTCTGTACTGTCTGGGGCAGAACTGCTGATTTTCCCAAGATAGACCAGAATATATGTCACTGTCATGTACCTTAGACACAGAACATGGGGAGAGGGAGTTGTCGTTTTCGCTGGCTTGTGTGTCTTCAGCAGACTGGGTAATTAAACCCTCTTGCAGAAGTATTTGTTAGAGCCCTGTTATTTCAGGTGGTGCTCTTCCTTACACCTGCACAACTACAGTGAAGGCCATTTTTTGCACAGGTGTATGCTGGGAGTTCAAGGACATCATCACTGTTGAACAGCTAGAAATGAGGATAGAATTTCTTTGAGCAAACTATTTTTGGTGGCAACACTTGAACCAAAGTGGAATGTTTGGGCTTTTAGATGCTCCAATCAGATTTAAAAAAAAAAACAACAAACCCAAAACACCTTTGTATAAGGTTTCAGCAGAGATCTTTGAGACAAAATAAATATTGAAGTCTGAGGACGTTTTAAAAAAATAATTTTTCTGGGTTGCACTTTGCTGAGATATATTGTCATGAGCATAGGGAAGCACAGCTGTGGATATTTGTCTCAAATGTGGGAATAGGTACTGCTTTTAACTCTGAAGTCAAGATGCATATGTGAAGAGAAATGCAGACCACTTACTCTAAGATGCTTACTGTGGGATCATGTTTCTCAATCACTCTAGAGCCAGGAGGTCCCTCTTTCACCATTGGCAAAGCTATCTGGTTGCTGTGGGGGCTGGTGTTCAACAACTCTGTGCCAGTGCAGAATCCCAAGGGTACCACTAGCAAGATCATGGTGTCAGTGTGGGCCTTCTTCGCTGTCATCTTTCTGGCCAGCTACACTGCCAACCTGGCTGCCTTCATGATCCAAGAGGAATACGTGGACCAGGTGTCTGGCTTGAGCGACAAAAAGGTAATGGATCCACCCAACCCCCCAAAGCAGCCTTTTCCACAAAGAGGCTGCTCTACCCTCTCTTTTTGTTTATTGGGAAAGAGTTCAGCATTTTGCAGTCATGTCATAGCTTTAGCCCCCAGTTTAAATAGCACAACTGCTATTAATTGGTATTCCGTTGCATTTTTACATGCTTTAAGCATTTCAGGGATGAATTAGAAACAGAACTGAACTGTGCTTGCTTGCATGATCCCAAAGCACACCTTGATTGTCAGCAAGAAATGAATTAACGGAACTTTGGAGACAATGTGTATAATGGCTGTAACCTGTTTTTTCAGGATGAAATAATTTATCTGTGTGGGAATGCTGGCCATTAGGCTAGCAAATATGATCTGTTAGTTTATTCTGGGGACAAGTTCTGCCCATGGGGTAAATCAGCATGGCTTTGAGGATTTACTATTGCTTGCATTTGAAGTTATATTTTCATTTTTTTGAGGCCTTTGGAAGCTTAGCACAAGGAATTGTTTCCTGTTCAGAATGTGTTTCGCTGCCTTGTTTACATGCACTGCATTTTGTCCTCGCAGAACGTTTCCTTTTACTCAGATCTAGGCACTGAAGATTTTGAGGAGATTTCTCATGCATACAGGGTAGCACTGTCTGGTTCATGAGGGTCTGAAGCTTTGTATACTGCTTTATTTTTGTTTTGCGGCAAGGTTACTCACAAGGAATTAAGTGTTGTCAGTCTCGGTTGCCCATGTTGAATTTGTTACTCAATCACTGAGGCTGCTTAAGGGATCATGCCATTGCAGGGCAACCAAATAGCAATAGGTCGTGTACATTGCTATCGGGGATAGCAGCAAGAAGAGGACTGCAAATGTCAGTTTGCTGCTGCTGAATTGGTTATAGTTACTGCCTCTTGTGTCCCCCATAATAGTCCAGAAATAAATTGTGGCCAGGCCCCCTGTGTATACTGTGTCCTGTGCAGCAGGCTAGAAACTCTGTGGTGGATTAATTTTTAAAAGGTTTTTTTTTCCCTTTAGTTGTTTTTTCCTGGAATGAAATAGGACACAGAATAATATAAACCATGCAAAGTACTCCTGTTATTTGTTTTAATTTCAACATCAATTTGTTTCATGCTGTCTCCATATTTTCAGTGTGCTGTGTTGAGGAGGGGGTGGAGGGGAGGATGCTTTTCTGGTAGGTGGAGGTTATTGTGGAGACTCCTTCAAAGCTGTGGACTCCCTCAGACTGAAAGACACTGTTCAAAACCAGCCAGCCCTATCAAAGTTAACATTAGTTTGTCATCATTAGGTTTTCAGCTGTCTGAGCTAAATGGGATAGTTCATACCTGTGATCTATTGTTTCAGGCTGTGCCTAGGCTCATGGAGAGAGCCAGGCTTTCATTCTCACATTTTTCAAGATATTCTTCATACCTGCAGAGATATGTGCATGAAATATCAGTTGAAAGCGGTAACTCCTGGAGCTTCACAGAGCCTTTGGGTACAAGTTTCTGGGCCTATTTTCGTCAATTTCTCTGTAGGGCCACCGGTGTGTATTGGATTGCAGTAATTTTCTTCTACTTTTCTTTGCCAACATACCTGTGTTTGCTTTTGCCGTCCTAACACATATGTGCTTTGTTTCTTGGGGAAGAGAAAGGCCATAGTACGTACTCACATCATTGTGGTGTGCCTCAAACACAGCTGCTAGTGCAAGTACAGCATTTGGGTAAAATGATGATCTACCAGAGCATTTGGAATCAGATGAAAATTGGCTGGTAAAAACTGAAGGCCAGCTGCTGCCGCTGGAGAATAAAGACAGGTGGGACTAACTCCATCCAAAAGATGTGAGTAAATAAGCTTGATCTACTGGGCTCATGGATTTCCATTTTCTGAATGTGCAGAGGGCCCTGCAGAATTTGGGAGCAGCCATTCAGGCATATGTCATGCTGCTTCAAGATGCCCTTGTTTGGGATGAATTCACTCTTCTGAATCTCCTCTTTTCCCTCTTCCAAAACCCACATACTGCTTGCAACTCACTCACCCCCGCAATCCCCCACTTGGCCGGGGTGCAAGGAGCAGCCACATCCAGGGCAGATGGAGGTGTGCTGTGCTGTACCTCCCTTTTCCTGCCTACTTAAATTAGCTGGTTAAGACTTTCAAGGGAGGCAGTCACTGACCAATGCCAGGTGGCCAAGAGGATGAACTATAGCTTCCAGTCTCTTTTATCTCCAATGTGTGAGCTGGTGTCCACAGCAGAAGTGAGGCACATTAACCTCCAGGCCTTGCTACTTCAGCTGTCAAGGGCAGCTGTGTCCAGCACAAGGAGTCGGCAGAGGATGTAATCCAAGCCAGTAGGCAAAGTGCTAGTTATTTCGAGTGATATTGTTCCTACTAGCCTAGACCTAGATATGCTTGCAAATGTCTTTGTAGCATGACAGTACCTGGGGAAGGTGTCCCCACTGGCACTGTACAGCAGCCAAAATGCCAGATGCACTCACAAAATCCATTACCGTGCCTGGCTGGGGAATGCTAGTCAAGGTCAGGTTGGCTACACCCTGCGAGAGCCACCCTGAGGGTCTCCTTGGACCCTCTTCCTTGGACTTTACCTTGAAAGACCTGTTCCAAGAGATGCCTCCAGCTGCTGACCTGCTGCTTCTCTGGAAAAGTGGGCTGAAATGCTCCAGCTGTCTAAGGACTTGGATGGTGCCTTGGCTGTGCCCCAGTACTTACTTCCTAATAACATGCAAGACAGTGACTAATGTCATATCCCTGCTGTGCTGTGTGGATGCTTAAGCAGGGCTGTCTGAGCTGAGCTGAGTTGGATACTTCTGTGCCTGAGTACTAGGTTGGACTGAGGGCAGCTGGAGGCTCCCTGTACTGAGCTTAGTGACCTCTGCCACTCTCTCTCTGAGCCAGGTGATATTCACCCTGCTGAGTGCCACCCCTCTGTGCCCAGCTGGCCCCAAATTGGTGCCAGAGCTGACACAGGAACCCAGCTCACCATGCCTGTTAATTCCCCCATGTTAACCCTTGCAGCTGCTAAATCATATGTCAAGCTGTGACTCTTAAATCTGGTGCAGCTGTGGGCAGTTTGAGGGAGGAGAGATCTGCTCCTTCCTGAGGGCAGTGCTGGCCTTGTGAGTCCTGCAGGTAAAGAGCTGCTCTGACAACTCCCTTTCAGCTCCCCGTGCTTGCAGCATGGCAAGCTGCTCTCCTCCTGCACAGATGCCAAACCAGCACCTGCTGTCTCTGCTGGTCTACCTTGTGCAGTGGAGCAGCTGCATGTGGACCTGGGGGGGGCAGAGCCATTCTGGCCGGGTCAGCTCCCTGGCTGGAGCTCTGCTCGGTGGCAGCAGCGCTGGCAAGCCCAGCCGGAGCATCCTTGCACATGCCTCTGGGCTGCATCTGTCTGGGGTCCATGTAGGGGGCTGCTACGGCCCCAGCCCCTTGTGAAAACCTTGCCGGTAGAGATGGCCTGTCACAGAATACTGCATGCGGGTCCTGGGTCTGGATTTCATCTGACTGTAATCAGGAGATATAATCCAATTTCCATTAACAGGAGAGCTTCAGACACATTAGAGAAACAAGTGCCTGCGGTATTTCAGACTAACGAAGGCAATAAATACAGGAAAGATTATATAAAATGAACTAATGTGTGAAATAATCTAATAGCTATATGTAATTTCCATTCATGTACAGTAGTAATAGAATAAAACCAAACGTGGACAGCCAGTAGGGCATTTAAATAAAATAATTTAGAATGCAGTAGGTTAATAATAATAAAAAAAATAGTATCCATGCCTATAAATTAGTTGGAAATGCCAAAGAAGCTAATAAAGTATCAAAATGGTAATTTTGTAATTGACATAAAAGGGAGAGAAATGGATTTCTGCATGCTTGCAAATTAATACAGATTGCTGAAATTTCACACATATTTGACTGACTTGCTTTTTAAGATGTTAATGAAATGTTGAGACAAAAGTCCTGTTTGTATGCATCAGGGGTCAGCTATATTTTTTTTCAATAGATATGCTTTTTTTTCAAAAAAAATTAAGTTTTGGAGTTAAAACTGGCCAATATTTTTAATGTAAAGGAATGTGAGGAGAGGGCAAGAAGGCAGAGGGAAATTCTGGTATTTGCAAAGTAGCTCCTTTTAATTTACTTGAAACAAAATACTTGGTTTGATATTTCTGACATGTACTATTTTTTTTTTACTTGTCATTTTCTAAAGGCTCTACTCATAAAATTGACCTACATTAAAAAAAAAAAAGAAAAAGGAAAATAAAGAATTTTTTTTTGTAACAAAGGAAGGGGACAGAAGGAGATAACTGGAAGACAAAACAGCACATGTTATTCTGAGGTGAATGAAACATTTCAGGTTGATATGAAGCAAAAGTTTCACTGAAAAACCTGCAGAAAAGTATCTGCTGTGTTTCTGCAGTAATAGATGCTTGGCCATGAAACTGAAAAATGAATTATTATTTCCCACATTGTACTGTGCGGCACATTAAATTTAAATTATGCAAGGATCCCAGATATGCAGAACACTTAAGCATGTGCTTAACTTTGCACTCATGAGTGGCAACATTAAAGTCAATGGGCATAATCAAAGTTAAATGCTTTTCTGAACTTGCAGCTTTTGTACAACAAATATCTGTTTTGGAGAAGTCCAGGAAAAATTCAGAGTGTATCTGTCAGCTACAGATTTTCCAAGGGAAAAACAACAGGGTCAGTCTTGTCCCTTGTAAGATCTGTAAGGGGAAGATTTTCTAACTGGATGGCTTGGAGGCAGTACAGACCTTCCATGGGACTGTGCATTTACTGTCAACAGATATTTGTGGTACTTCCACATGTTTCTGCATGGTACAAAATAAGTTTTATATGGTCATGTCCAGAAGCAGAAAATATGCAGTCCTTTCAACAGCAGTGTGATGTTTAATGTCAGGAGACCTTTGTGGAGATATGAGCTAGCTAGACAGAAGTTAGACCATGCTACTTCCAACTCTGTCCTCTTGTGATAAATCACAACCTTTTCCAAAATGTGTAGCCTGGTGTACCTTCCTTGACCAAACAACAAAAAAAATAAGGAAGTCCCCAAACCCCCAAACCTTATGTCGTGGGATGGAATTAAATTTCTTTCCACTGTTCTTCTCTGGGGGGACATCCTCCTGTAAATAAATTGAACTGTGTTCAGGTTTTTTGCTTAAATATGATCTTTATATATAAACTTAGTACTACTAACTGGTGTTTAATATAACAAACATTAATTCATAGTGAAGTGTGGAAAACTCAGAGCCCTGATAATCTGAAATTTTATGCCTTATAATTTGATGATTTCTCTGGACCTCTTTGTAAATTATGTTAGTATAGTATGAACCATTTACAAATACTACATAGTGCAGTACATATCTGTGTAATTATATATTATGCTAAAGTCTTCATATTAACAAATAGCTATTAAAACAGCTACAGCATATCGTATGTTAGTAATAGATCTAACTGGTGACTTACATTTTATTGTGTACATAAATATGATCTCAGATAATTTTTTGCAGTTGTAAATGGGTACATTTATTGTATATTTAGTCATTCTGCACTCTTTGGATTGGCACAATTTTTGTGCTTTCTGAGATCCTTGGAACAAACCTCTGCGTCTGTGTGCTAAAAAGTGATTCAGTAGTTTTAAGGCTATAAATGTTTAAAGTCAGTGGGTTTTCAAGCATGCTTTTTCTCCCTCCGCTTCAGTCCTAGTTTCTTTGTCATTCACCCTCTTTTTTTAAGCTCAGTGCTGCATAGTGGTGAGGAGGCTGTGATAGCTTTAGCCTTGACTCTCAGGATTCTCTCTTTTCTGTCGATTTGGAGGGATTTAATGGCAGTTAAAAACTTGTAATGGGACTCTTCAAGATTAGTGCCAGTTAAAAGTCAGTTTAGTTGGGAACTTAAGCAGGTAAGATACAAGGGAAGGGGATACTCATGAGTCAGACCATAGTCTTAATTAATCCTTGCTGGAAAAGGAGAGATGCAGTCCCTAGGGCTTTGCTGGCAGCATGGATGGGAGTCACTGAAGGAGAGATGTCAGCGATGGGACCGTGGCATAATTCTTAGCTTGCAGCTTTTGCATTCCCCTTGCTTGCCATCCTGGCTTTTCCCAGGCCTTGGCCACCACTGACCCTTCCTTTTAATCTTCCTTTTAACTAGCTCTTGGAGCTGACCCTTTGGAGGCTCTGGGCAAGTTTGGTCGCTTCCATGCTAATTGCTTGGCCGTCTGGAAAAAGCCATCTTCACGGAGTTACGTAAGAGGAAAGGGAGAGGGGGAGCAAAGGATTGTCCTGCTTCTCACATCACTTTAAGTCAGTGGAGAGGCAAGCAATGAATATTCTTATGTATTATTTATATGGTGCCATAAATGTACTTGGCACTCTGGAATCAAATAAAAGACTATGGCCCTGCCACCAGGATTTGGCAGCCTAAGAGGTGAGAGCTGGACTCCTTCATCTGAATGATCAGGGCTGAATTACTAGTGGAGAGGAAACGGCAGGATGAGATCTACAAGATTAAAAAAGCCTGCCCCCCGCACCTCCCCCCCTTTCACTGCTTCTGCCTAGTGACTGTAACATTTGAAGTTACATATACATACATATGTCTGATAAATATTTGGCAGGTTGTATTTTCAGAGACATTTTCACTTCACCTGTTGGAAAGGAGCTCTGCTTCTCCCAGGCCTTTGGCTACTCAAGGTCAGGCTTCTCCTGAGTCTTGGTGGTCCAGAAGGCTTGCTTGGGTCTACCTGTTCCAGTGCACTAGTACTCACAAGGGAATGATATGATTTTCCTTCCTGTGCTATCATGCACTTGCAGATGGGAGGCAGCTTTCTGCAGTAAGCCAAAGGAAGACATTATCTCCCACCTCTGGGATGGTTCTGGGATGCCCCAGCTGCCCTGCCTCAAGTGCCCTGCTTTTTGCTTTGCCTCCCTGCCTACAGGGGTGCCTAAGAAGTTGCACTAATGCGATGACTAGTATTTTCTAATTACTTGGATGAATATTCTGGCCCCAGTGAAGTCTTTGGGAGGTTTGTCAGACGTGTGCAGCATCTCACCCTACTGCCCAGTGGCTGGTATCCACATACAAGGTGCTGAAGCAGGTTGGCTACTATTAGTGTTCTGAAGACAGGAGGCTCTGAGCTGCCTTTTTTAGTGAAAATGGATGAAAAATAGAATTGCTCCTCCACCAAACTATATCTTCTGAATTTCTCAGTGTTTCGTGATTTGTTAACTACCTGCTTCATGTGCAAAAAAAGTAGATTTCAAACTCCTCAGTACTCAGCTGCCACTTCTTCTCTCAAGTTCTTTTTCATCAGTTAATTTTCTCCCTCTGAACGAACATCTACACTGCTAATGATTTTAACATGAGTGTACTAACTGGCGTCTTTGTGCCTCACTAATTTCTGTTTTCTGCTTGCCTGGGATTATTCAGTAGGTGCCTTTTGCCCCATTGTGTTTAGCTTCCAATGAAGCTGACTTCCCAGGATGGAATACATGGCATGATTTGATACTGAGATAAACAGATGATCTCCATCCTCTACATGCATGCAAGCAAAAGTTGAATGCGCTGTAGCTAAGATTGCACAGCTCAATTGCAATAGATATACTGTATTCATCTGATACCACACCTACTAATCCGAGGGCTGTGCAAGGAGCTTTTGTCTCTGACTGGTGAAGCTCAGTGATTCCACTGCAGACGTTATTCTCTGATCAGGTTTGAGAGACAACCTCAGTGTGACTGACTTGAAGCTAATAGCCTGCCAAATGTGTCCCAAGCAAGTTTCAAAGCTTTAGCGTTACCTTTTGGGTGGAGAAGCTGCACTGAGTCCATAATGCTTACATATTTGGCAGGCCCAGAAGACACCTGGTTTGTTCGTGGTGGCTGTAATCTTTCCACATGTGATGGTCTCATCCTGGAGTGGCCCACAGGCCTGGTATATCCATAACGCCTGGGTCAGCAGAAAGGCAGTGTGGTCCCAGCATGCACATGTAGGTCTGGCTATGGAAGATGTGGGACCCCTGAAATGCCATCTGTCTGGGGCAACGCTGTGCTGCTCAAGGTTTTCGGTTTTCTGCTCTGTGCAGAAGTGGCACAGAGCAGTTTGCACATAGCAATCCAGCTTGCAAAGAGGCTGCACAGTCCTACTGTGTGCATTGCTCTGGCAGTAACTGCATGTGATGGCAGCTTCTTCCACCAATTGGATCTCTGCTTTAATCTGTTATTTTACAAGGGCAACTATTTTTGAAGTTGCTATATTTGAACTTCTTTCTTTTGCTTTCACCTCCCCCCCCCTCACCTCTGCATTGTCACTAGGTTGCTCTGTTCCCTTCCCTGACCCACACGTGTCCCTGTTTCACCACCAGACATACATAGATATTTTTCTTGTTTGTGGGTCTGACCCACCCTACATTTTCCTTTAAAAGTGACTTTAATCTAATTCTTTGCCAACTTTACTGCAGTCAGCTGCACTAACTGATAACTCCTTTCTCAGACTTATCTAGAGGAATTCATGGGTGAAAGCAGTATGCAAAGCAAGACCAGAGAATTTGAAACATCACTGGGTATTGAATAATAAGATTAACCACAAAGTCAAAGTCTGAGAGAGCACAAGGTATTTTTATGCTCCTCCAGAACTGACTTTATATTGGATTTGATGTTGTTCGTTACCCACCCCCACCCCCTCTTTTTTTTTTATTTTATTGTTAAATAAAGCAAGCAATGTATTGTCTGACTGGTGAAGACAAGAAACTAGGTTTTTGCCACCGCAATCTTAGGGCTGATCTCTGTGACTGGGCCCAACAATCAGGAAGAATTGATGTGGTGACTCCATTTTGAGCTGTGAAGAGTCCCAGCCACTGCTGGGGAGGTGGAGGATGATGTTATGAAAGAATACAGGAGAAGAGAGGAAATTGGAACTAGGGTAAAAGGAGGGTCTGAAAACCTGTAGTCACTTAGAAATGGTATGAGTTCCACCTTGGAAGAAAAAAATGTCTGAAATGTCAAAACTAGGTGCTGGTGCAGAGGGGAGAAGGATGCTTTAGGAATGAAGCTTGAGAAGTATTTGTACAAGAGATTCATGAGTAATAGAGGAATGACAAGCACAGTCTCTTTAGTCTTCTCTCCTCACAGATTATTGTATCAGTGCTATGATTTAGATTTGCAGCACGATTTTCTACCTGTACTGTTGGGCTGGCATGCCTCTAGCTGGGATGCTATTGTAGCAATGTAAAAATGCCCTGAACCAACACACCAATAAAGCAGGCTGCACACTGGGAATCTGTAGTGCGCTTCCTCTACCAGAACCAGTGATGAGGCACAGTGGTGTGGATGTGCCTATGTGCATAATCAAGCTGGATGAAGAAAAGAATACAGTAAAAGCCCTAAGACAGTGCTGGGAGTGACAATTGACATTCCTGAAACAAACTGGTCACCACCTGAATGCAAATCAGGACAGAGTTACAGCTTTGAAGAACTTGCAAGCTGAAGATGACAAGACTAAAGGACAGAGGGGAAAAAGATATAACATAGGCACTGAGGAAAGTAATAATGAGCATTACTCTCACTAGCAATGTTTTTATTGTCTTGCTGAAGGCTTTTTTAATGTGGTGTTCTCTCAGCATCTTGGGGTCCTGATCAGATTGTTCTTGGTATGGTAGAAAGCATGTCTACAAACCAAAGGCAAGTCAAGGAAGGACCTACTGGATACAGCCAAAGGACAGCAGCAAGAATGGTTACAGGTTTAGATAATACAGCTTGCAAAGAAAGACCGAGAAAACTGGGCCTCTTTATCCCCAATGCAATAACACGGAGAAGAAACAGCTTGGCGGTCTTCAAAAACATAAAATGCACTTTCAGAGAAGAAGAAACTATTCTGATATCCATGTCCATGGTGAAGATAACAAATTATTGTAGTTGGATTGCAACAGGAAGGCTCTAGTTCAGACACTTGGAGGAACTTTCCAATAGTAAAGCCCTGGTCTTGATTATTCAGGGAATGGGGGGATCTCTAGCACCTGACATCTTCCACAGCCGTCTGAATGAAGAGCTGTCAGGAACAGTGATGTCTAGCAGACACCCGCCAGGGAGAGAGGGGCAGAGCAGATATCTTACTGGGGCCAGATCCAGGTTTATGATTCTGTGGCATAGTTCATGGTGCAACGTGGGGACAAAAATGGCATAATTTTTGGTGGTATGAAAAGGACAAGCCTCTTCTCTTTGAAAGCTATCTATTAGCTGTGAAGGAGTTAATTTCCTGGATGAAATAGAGGATACAAAAGCAAGGCAACTAGGGCAAGCCATGTTGCTATGGACATGTGTAGTCTATCAAGGCTTAAGTGTAGGGATAGAACTACCTCAGAGTTAGATCTGAAAACCACTGATCTGCTCTACAATTTTTTACAAGTTCTGGATGAAGTTTCTGTGCAAACAGCCTGACTGGATTCTCAGGCAATGAAGGAAGGTGCAAGCTGGCTGCAGTGACATGCAATTGAATCAGAGCAAGAGGGGACAATCAAAGATGTTTGGGCAATGCAGAGAGGTTGTGCTAAAATTGTGCACCTGAGCATGGACTTCACTTTTCTAGCCTGATATCACTAAATCTTACATTGCAGCTCACTCATAGATGCCATCTTTTTTAGAGATATTTGGCCTGTGCCGCAACAGCTATCTGTGGGTTGTACGGTTGCCAAAGAGCAGGCAGAGTGCTGCTTATAGGTGCCTACGCGAAAGGTTGTGACTGATGCCCTAATGGGCAAGTTCAAGAGAGTGGTGGGCACTTTGGGCTGTCTGCTACCCACAGCAGCTGGCTTCCTGTGCTTTTGGTGGGAGAAACTGTCCTGAGGACCAAATGGTCCAGTGGCTAGATTCAGCTGTACAAAGGCAGATGTCTAGAGCCAATTTAGGTGCACTAGTATATCGAAGATACTTGGGTGGCTGGCAAATCTGACACAGGGCCTAGGAGACAACTGTTGCCAGGGTGAAATTCCCTCAGCATCTCAACTTGACACTTAACACTTGGGCAAATGAATTGAACCCAGAGTATCTAACATGGTCTTAAGCTTTTTTTGGACTTGCAGCTGACAGAGGAGCTGTACATGTGGACTTTATTTTGGTGGGTCAGGACTGTGGCGCTTCCTGTGATAGAAAATTTAAACTGAGTGTCTGGGCCTTACAAAGTGAAAGGAGCCCTCCCAGAGAAGCTGTGTAAGGGTAAGGTACTACACATGTACACACATACACACACACACACCAAGTTTTGCCAGCTCATTATGTTATCCAGCAGGGGATTATTTTTTTAAAAGCAATGTAAAAGTAGATTGACTGATAAAAGAGCCTTTTTGTTGTGAGAGCTTGCTGAGCTTGGGAAACCGCTTTCAATGCTACTGGCAAACACTTTACAGTGTAAACAGGGCCTACATCAGGCAGATAAATAAGTGCAGATGTGCTTTTCTGCAGGAACCATTTGGTGATAGACAATATATTGAAAAAAAAAAATCTCATCAAATTAATTGTGGCCAATTAGACACAACCCCTTCCCTCATCCCTGAATCCCCTCCAACAGCAACTGCCTGAATGGGAAGAGCTCCTATCACCTGTTTCATTATGCAGATTGATATTCGAACATCTGAGAACAATGCTGCTTTCTGCACGGCAGGGCTCCAAATTGCTAATGAAACAGCTCTGCCAGACAAGTCACTTAAACCCTCTCTTGCTGCTGCTGCTGACAGCTCTCATGGTGAGTTGCAGGGGGGAGTGGGAAAGGGTCTCTCCACTCTGAATGTGCTAATAGCTTCCAGCCTGTGTGTTTATCGCTCTCCAGAGCAGGAAGATTTCTGCTGTCTGACTCTGAGAGGTTACTTTCCCAAAGCCATGGTCGGATTTCAACCTAATGTTTCTTGATTTCAATTTGTGAAGTAAGGGGTTGAAGAAGTGGGCAGCCGCTGGGCTCTGAGCACAGACATCTCATGTCCCAAAGCTACCCCAGCCCTTCAGGCATGCTTCTTGGTGTTTGCTTCTACCCCCATCTCTAGCATCCACCTCCTCCCTACATTTGATGTGAAGCCAGCTCCGTAAGGGATTTCTTTCATGGGTGAGAGCATGTCACATCACTTTGGGTACAAGGGGACCTTCTCATGGCTGAAGCCCCATGGTGAGCAAGTATGACACCGCAGATGGGCTACACCTCTGCCCAGGGCTCTTTGGGTGCTGGGTTGTAGCCATGCACTGTGGGTTCCCTCCCAGGCAGTCACCCCTCAAGTTAGACAGAGCTGGGCAGCAGGAGAGGGATCCTGATGCAGGGAAATGTGAGATGGGCCTGCTGCAAGTGCCGACCCTGTACAGCCCTGTTTGTGGCTCGGCTCCCTGTGACTTTGCAGCTGGGTTTGCTCAGCAGCCGGTGCAGTTGTTAATCTTCCCTTCCCCTGTTATCACCATACATTTTGCCAAAGCCTCACAAGGCTCCTCTTGGCACATGCTTGGGGTAGAGTAGTGACTTGGGGCTCTGACAGGAGAAACATTTACATGAAATGATGGGACAGTTCTCTCATTAATCTAAATTTTGACCATTTCTGTCAATGTCTGTGGTTAATTACTTTGTCGATATTTACTGAGGCATCGAGATTATCTTTGTGCAGGCTGCCTCCATGTAATGGCCCCTGCACTGTGCCTCAGCTCCTGCCACATGTCTCTCAGACTCCTTCTAGACAAGCCTGCCAGAGTGCCTTGTTCCCCTGAGACTGACAATTCTGATCCAGGACCAGTATTCCAGCATTTGGCAAAAGCCAAACAACTGACTTTCCTTACTGAACTCTTTGTCTGTTCTGGTTTTGGCTGGGATAGAGTTAATTTTCTTCCTCATAGCTAGTACAGTGCTGTGTTTTGGATTGAATATGAAAATAATGTTGATAACACACTGATGGTTTAGTTGTTGCTTACTCTAAACCAAGGACTTTTCGGTTTCCCATGCTCTACCAGTGAGCAGGTGCACAAGAAGCCAGGAGGGAGCCTGGCAGGGACAGCTGGCCCGAACTAGCCAAGGGGATATTCCATACCATAGAATGTCATGCTTGGTATATACACTGGGGAATGTTGGCCAGGAGGGGCTGATCACTGCTCAGGGACTGGCTGGGCATTGGTCAGCAGGCAATGAGTAATTGTATTGTGCATCACTTGTCTTTCTTGGGTTTTATTCCTTTCTCTCTTTTCCATTATTGTTGTTGTTGTTGTTATTAATATTTACTTTATTTCAATTATTAAACTGTTCTTAGCTCAACCCACAGGTTTTACCTTTTCCCAATTCTCCTCCCCATCCCACAGGCCAGGGGGGAGTGAGCAAGTGACTTTGGGGTACTTAGTTGCTGGCTGGGGTTAAACATGACAGTGTCAATTAACTTTGCTTCTTATAGATCTTGTCCAGTTTCTCCACACATGTTCCTCCACCACGTTGCCAGGAGAGGACACACTCTCCCCATCTGTCCCATATATTTTCTGGGAAGGCTTGTATGTCTTCTTGTTCCTTCAGTATGAACTGTGTAGGACAGAAGTGAGCTCAGAAAGGTGCAGCTGGTTTTGGCTCTGGAGAGCTCTTTAGATATCCCTTCATCCCTGGATTGAGCTATGCTCATATACTGCCAAGTAACAAACACAGGGGGTTTTCAGATGCCATCTCCTGTAAGAAGGCTGCGTCTGTGTACCCCTGTTATTTCTAAAATGTGGAGAAGTTAGCTGCTTATCTCTGGCTCCAGCTTTGCAAACACCAAACCAGGTGGCTGGGGATGCATGTTCCTCTTAGGCATTCAATCTAAAGATCTCTGGTGTGAGTCCCTTATGGATCCTTTCAGACTGTTTCTCATCTTGTTGTCCACCAGACTGTGGTTGAAGTGTGTGCACATGTGGGTGTGTGGAGAACAATTTGCATTTACAGATCTGTTCTGACTGAGGAATGAGCAGGGGGTAAGGGATGATGAGTGAATGTGCAGTATGTGGTTTTGTAGAAGGCATCAGCCTGGCTTCCTTCTCTAGAAACATGCTCCTCCAGTTGCTGAAAACAATAATTTCCTTCAGGAGGAATGTTTTCATTTATTTGTTGATTTCTCAGGAGGTTAAAAATTCAATTAATAAAATAAAATAAAAATTAAATACGGAACCTTTCATCTCTGACTGCTAAGATGGTCCCTTGAACACAGTGGGGACAGTAGATAGTTCAGAGGTGGGTGGTTATCACAGCGCTGCTTAACTCTGTAATCCTTCTTGCTCTGGTTCATAGGCGCAGTGATGGAAGCAGACAAAATTAGAAATTGTGTCACTGCAAATGGAGAGTGGAAGTGTAAAATAGACATTGGATGGGTCTCTTTTTCTCTTAACACTCTTTGGGCCCAGAGAGGGTCTCATAGCTGCTGCTTCTCCAAAGGACATGCTGAAGCTGAGGTCACATCGATGCTGGTCAGGCCTGCTGCCGTTTGCTCTGCTAACTTTACTCTGTTGGAGGGTTCTATTGGGGATGGAGGGTGCCTCGGCCTCAAGGTTGGGTTCTGCAGTCTCTGGGAAAACAAGCTGTCCACTTTGCAGACTCCTGTGATGGGTCCCCTAAGTTGCTGCTACAGTCAGCTTGGAGAAAAAGCATAATTTTAGCATGTTGCAGTGATCTTTCTCCCATTAAAGTTTTCTTTCATTACAGGTTTTGATAGCTATGAGTTTGTCTTCCTCCCTAGGGTGTGTGACGGGGTTCTAAGAGCCACCTTACTGCCTGTTTCATCCTGTGTGAAACCTCTTCTTTTTGGTGATGTGCTAACCTGTGTTTCAAAAAACAGGCCCGCTGTTTTCTATTGGCTTAAAGCAGTAGAATGTGTTCTCTCTCACACACTCATGTGTGCACATACAAGGCAGCCCAACTCACCATCCAAACTGGAGAGATGTTTTCTTGCACAGCTAGATGTGTTGACTAGTATATAGAAACGGGTGATGTGAACGGTGTATTCACCCATCCACAGACAGAACTCCTGGTTGGCCTTATTGCTGAGATGATGTGAATGAGATACACTGCTTTAGTGGCTTTGGCCTCCTCAGCTGAGTTGACCAGGTTCCAAACTGGCTTTGAGCAGAACTCAAGAACAAGGCTCGTCTGCATATTTTTTAAGCTATAGCTATAGACCGCAGCCACATTTCTACTATAGAAGGTCGCAGTATATGACTGCATATGTTCATGTACAGGTGAACTGTTGCTGTTAAATGGGTTTGGTTTGATGGTTAGCATGTTCTTAGCATGCTTCTCGGGATCATCCAAATAAACAGTCACAGGTGGGAGTCAAGAATTAACACCAGACAAGCTACTGCTTGATAAATCAAGAGAGGAGGAAGCTTCTCTCCATTTAACCTACTTTTGCATCTTTTTCTTTACTGCTTATTCAGTTCCTGGCTTACAATTCCGTGCTCCTTCCTGTCTGCTGGTTCTAGGGGTTTTAAGCAGTCTCGATAATTTACAGTCTAAATTTTACTGCTCATAAAACACCAGAGAGCATTGATTATGACTTGAGTTAAGCAAGTGGCATATAAAATCTCACAGCCTTTCAGCCGTAGGGGAATGTTATGATGAATGTATTTCTTGGGAGCAGCAAAAGGTTTGGAGTATTCTGCCAGCTCTGTTCAGGGCATCAAATGTTACTAGTGACTTGAGCCACTAACAGCATTTCATTTGGGACATTTGCCCAAAAGTTTGAAAGCTGATCATTCCTTTGGTGAAGTCGGTGTGAGGTGTTCTGAGAGGCATCTCTCACCATTAATTACTTTTCCACTTCAGACAGAATCAGGAAGTGCAAAGACATCCACAGAGCTGAAAAAGATACTTCTTAGAAAATAAATGACACTTTGTAGATAAAATGCACATAGATTTTATTGAAAATCTTCTCTTGATTGTGTTCCAAAGCTGCCGTTACATTTTCCCTTCCCTTTTTCCTTTTTCTTTTTATCTATCCTCCTGTTAATCTTTGATCACTGGCTATTTTTTGCACTTAATCCAGAGGGGACAAAAAGACCACATTGCTCAGATTCACTTCTTGGTTCTTAGGTATTAACAGGAGATGTTTGTGTTTGAAAACAGTGAAATATATTATCTTCTCAGTATTATTTTCTACATGATAGTAAAATAAAATCAGAACTATCTTCTGAGGAGAACGTGTTCTCCCATTCAGATGATTGCTTCTTGCTGAAAGATTGTGAGAAATGTTCTTTTTCTGTCTCTCCAGTTCCAGAAACCCAATGACTTCTCGCCTCCTTTCCGCTTCGGGACAGTTCCCAATGGCAGCACAGAAAGGAACATTCGCAACAACTACCCTGAAATGCACAGCTACATGGTGAAATTCAATCAGAGGGGGGTGGATGATGCACTGTTCTCACTGAAGACTGGGTAAGGCTTTCTTTCATGCTTGCTCACCACAGAAACTTTCTTTGCATGTTTGTCTGAAAAATTTTTTGTAGGGTTTGGAAAATGAGCCTCCATTATCATTCCATGATTAAGACCACACACAGCACAGGACAATAATTCTGTGGTTCTCTTAGCTAGGTTTTTCTATTGACATCTGTATAAGAGTTTCTGGTTTTGCTGTGTTTATAAGACTATTTAAGAGAAAGAGGATCTTCCATATCCTTGTGTATGCTAGCCTTGTGTATATTAGTATGTATTAGTGTATATTAGTCCTTGCTTCATCAAGGTGTTTCATGCTGATGGGTCCTTATGCATACACAGGAAAAGCTCACAGACCTCTGTAGACAAAGTTTTTTTTTCAGAGCATTTATACTGTCACCTCGAAATTCCTTTGTTTTCCCTTTGTTGCTGTTGTTTCTGGTTATAAAAGATTATGTTAATCAGGAAGCTGAAACAATCCTTGCCAGACCAATCCCACCCCAGTGTATCACCAGCTAATATACCTTTATGGAAGGTGTGCTTGAAGCAAATAGTTTGGAAGTAGCCCTTCTCTCTGGAATGTTTTAGTGTCAAGGACTGAACAAAATGTTTGAATAATAAAGAAGTATATAAAATGGGAGCATTTATTTGGGTAATTTGGGAAATGTGGGAAAAATCATTAGCAAAATGTATGTTTGAACAGCTCATCCTATTTTAATATCAGTGAATCTGCAGAGGAGCTAACTTAAAACACCATATTGCAAGCTTTTGTCCTTTATCTTCCCAGGTAAAGACCTTGCCCCAGAGCTGACCATTTTGATTGTCATAGCCCAGGCCCAGTGAAAAAAAACCACGCTTGCTTACACTCGTATTGCATCCTTACGAGAAAGTTCATTCCAAAGCACGAATGAAGATGTTCAGCCAATTTAATTACTAGATTGACTGAATATTCCTAAACCTGATTGCCAGGTTCAAAGGCACACAGCCCATTATAAATGATTGTACCATTGTTGGATGGTATCCTGGGAAGGTACGTTTGCCAGGATAGTCATAATCCAGGAAATAAATATGCTCTGTCCTGGAAATATATGGATGAAATAGAGCACATCACTTGTGGTAGATGTCATCCTGGCTTCAAATCCACCCTTGGACAGACTTCCCCACAGATACACACTTGAACTGAGATAATCACCGTACTGGAAATACATGTGCAGGAGGTGGATTGAAAAGATAGCGTGGGTGTGAGAATGTGCAAGGTGGAAGGTCTTCAGTCTTTTATCAGAAAGTGCTTCATTTCAGATCTAGTGGGAAGATTTACTCATCCGCTGTCTTTGGTTATGTGGAAGATGCAGCCCCCTGAGACTGTCCCCCACATCCAAATCAATTTGTTGCCTTGAGAGGAAGGCTTTCATTAGTCTGTTGTGCTGTCTACCCATCCCAGCCAGTAATGGAGATTTCTCTGTGTTGAAAAAGATTTTTTCTTCTGGTTTTCCTCTAAGCACTCTTTACCAAAGAGCTACTCAGCATGGTAAACCATGAAACTGCTGTCATGTCCCCTTGAACATTGGGAAAGATCCAGTAGTGCTTTTCACAGTAACTGAGGTGTTAAACACGACGCCCTGACTATATTAATTTGAAAACAATTGCATTTTGCTCAGCTAAGTCATGCCAGCAGTTTGAATTTGAGATATTTTCCTTACTTCAGCCCCTACTTTGCTATCTAATATTGATACGTTGGCAGTGTTGGCTTAACAGTCAGACTCCATAATGATCTTAAAGGTCTTTTCCAACCTAAACAATTCTATGATTATATAAAGCATCTTTAGATTCCTTTGAGAAGAAAGTCAGTACAGAAATACAGGCTATTCTTAGGACTATAGATCCCCTTGACTTCCTCTTCATTCATCTTTATCTTGCAGTATGTTTGTATTCCAAATTTTCTTTCAGATCAGAAATTATGATTATCAAAGAGTCAGAAAGAAATAGTCCTCATTTATAATCTAACTTTACCTATAAACAGGTTCTAGGCTCAGATTTTAGTTAACTGATAAAGGTGAAGGTGCAACCTATTGTCTGTCTGAAGGAAGTTTGTTTCTGCCTTAATTACCCAAGAACACCATTGAACTTATACAGATTCTGTCTTTTCTGTACTATACCCCTCTTGTTTCTTGCACCTGTGCAGGAAGTTGGATGCTTTCATTTATGATGCAGCAGTGCTAAACTACATGGCTGGCAGAGATGAAGGCTGCAAGCTGGTGACGATTGGGAGTGGGAAAGTGTTTGCTTCCACTGGCTATGGCATTGCCATCCAAAAGGACTCAGGCTGGAAGCGCCAGGTGGATCTTGCCATTCTACAGCTTTTTGGAGATGGTAAGTGACAAGAAAAAGAGGAGTTGGGGTTTTCCTAAGAAATTCCAGGTTTTGCATATATGAAATAGAAGTTCCTGGCTTTGGCATGTCAGATTTCAGTTGAGAACAGGAAATTATTAAGAAGGGTTCATTAGAGACATTACACCAAAAATGTAAGGGTGTCACTTGTTTTATGTTGTTGATGCAGGGTAGAAGTATCATCAAAGGCAATGTCAAAAACACTAAAGGTTTCGTAGGACCAGCTCACGTGTGTTTGAAAAATATCTTGTGCGAAGAATGTCTTGTAAAAACAAGATTTCTGTTGTGAACTTGCGCTACCTTTGAGGTTTTGCTATGACCAAACCCACTAATTACACTGGACTTTCTGTGGTCATCACATGTGTTAGAGTTCTAGCCAGGATCAAGTAATGCAGAGTTTACAGAATTAAAGAATAAATATTTATGTATGAAAAAGTTAACACAGATTTCCCAAAATATAAAAAAAAAAAAACCCAAGGAAACACTTGAGACTCAGAAACATATTTGGAAGTGAGTTTTTAATCAGAACATTATAGTTACCTAGTTCAATATTAGCCTTCACAGAGAAATTGCTATTATTAAAAAAGTTATTCATGGGATAAGGGATTCCTTTTTAGAAAATATTTTCCTGGCTTTCCCTTTCCATTCCATATTACATCTTGCTGTGCCCTTTTTCTGAATACATAAAATTCACAGGCTATTTTATTTATAAGTATTTCTTTTTATCTGAAATCTGAAAATAACATATGGTATAAGAAATATGAAAAGAACATAGCTCTGACATACTTCAGCAGAAAATTGGCCACCTGATGGATGGGGCGTTCTGTCATCTAAACAGCCTAATATGTATTATTTCAGAAAGAAACGTAAGTTCTCCATAAAGTTTTAAAGACTGTGCTATAGTGCCACATAAATATACAGATTTTTTCCTCCTTGTCATTGGATTGGAAGTTGAAAAAGTGAAAAACTAGATTTCCTAACAACATGAAAAGAATTGCCAACCTGCAAAATTAGTTTGTTTCTGAATACCTCAGTGTATGTCTCTGTGTGTGTGTGAGTGTTTATCTCTCTCCCTCCTCATGAAAATAATATAATGGGAGTAAGTGGGGTATGAAATTAGACTACAGAACATTTGTTCCGCACTGATACAGATTAGTAATATTTTTGATTGGTCAAAGGGCTTGGAAGTGTTGAATTTGAACAAAATTGAAGGGAAGAAAACCATGTAAAAATGCACAAATATTTTGGGAGTATTGCACCTAGTTTTAATGAGCTATGGATATGATGGAAACAAATTCAAAATCATTTAAAAAAATGAACATTTTGAATTTTGAATTGGAAACATACAATGTTTTTATTTAGAGGTGATTCATTTTTGTCTACCAGTATCAGTCACTGATTTTTCCCTTCATTGACCTAATATGAAAGTGGAAATTTCTGAGGCCAAGTTTTCAGTCATCTGGTGGATAACTTTTTCAGGATCTCAATGTAGACATTTGGCAAATGTGATAGCTGTGTCCTGTGGTACGAGTTTTGTGGCTGTGGAAAAATACTGTTGCCTTCCCTGTGACAAATTGCACTTGCCCCTATCAGAAGGGCAGTCAGGGTATTTCATGGATGTAATAGAAGTGGAAAAAAAGCATGGCCACTGGAAATGACCTTAGATCAGCTTCTTGCTTTCGGTCTGCCCCAGCTTGAGTTCTTTAACCATTGCAGAGCTGTCTATCTAACCTGTTTCTTTCCTTCTTTCTGTCTTTCTAGGGGAGATGGAGGAGCTGGAAGCACTGTGGCTCACTGGGATTTGTCACAATGAGAAGAACGAGGTTATGAGCAGCCAGCTGGATATAGATAACATGGCAGGTGTCTTCTACATGCTGGGAGCAGCCATGGCTCTCAGTCTCATCACCTTCATCTGTGAGCATCTCTTCTACTGGCAATTCCGCCACTGCTTCATGGGCGTCTGCTCTGGCAAGCCCGGTGTAGTCTTCTCCATCAGCAGGGTGAGTGTCATTGGCTAGTGGGGATGAACAGAGGCTTTATTCAGACAGTCCCCTGGAGAAGGGGAAATCCACCAGGACTGTCTAACACACAGCATAGAGTAGTGGTCTGCACGAGAAAGGCTGGTGTCTTTTCACCATTAATGTTGCAAGAACATCTGATGGTTTTCTGTGACACCTTTGGTTTCTGCTGGATTATGGTCATGTAAATGAAAATTTACCATGGAAATGAAAATGCAGTATAAAGAGAAGTAAAGTGTAACTGTCTGCTCCTCCAAAGTGAGTTGCAAGAAGGCCAGATCTGGGGAGAGTAAGTCAAGTAACGGTGGATAACATGGTTAGAAATTCAGGAGTTTTTCATTGTCCTCTGTATTCCAGCTTTTCACTTGACCTTATGTTAACTAAAAGTGTGCTGTTAGGGACAGTCATAAGTCCCTAACCAAAAGCCATACCCTAAACCATGCAGAAATCCTTCCAGAGAGGATGACCGCATAAACTTAGCAATTGCTTTATGCACATCTGCCTTAGGGTATAATATTTACATTTAAAGCAGGTTCTAGTAATTTCTGAGTCATCTTTCTGATATTATTGTAGCAAGCAGTATTCCATTTGGAGGTTTTTTATCTTCTTTTAAGCCACTGGTCCCTTCCCCTGATCCATTCTGAAGTGAGGTCAAATCTCAGCATTTTTTACTTCAGTGTCCAACGTAACAGAATTAACTTTGATTATGGAAGGAGTATATAATTGTCACATATCATATCGTTGAAGAGAAATGACAAAGCCTTTTGAAGGCAGGGGCACAGCCTCTCTTCTATATTGTTAATTTCTAACCTGGTTTATTCTGGAGATGCGGTGCGGAATTGTGGTTGGTGATCCTCAGCTAGGGTTATGTTAGACCTGGACCAGGTTGGTGAAAAGTATGAAAAGTGTTAATCATCTCCTAGCTGCTGAGAAACCATGGTAACATGATGTGATGGTGTTCATTTTACAGTTGACATTATTAAGCAGGCGCCATTCGGCAGGCCAGGGAATGAACGAGCCCCTTTCCTTCTGCTCCTAGGGGTAGCCCTCACAAACAGTCTGTGTCATGGATGAAATGAGCTAGTGGAGAATGTGAAGGAACCAAGCACTTCTGCTGGCTGATTTGAGGTTGAATAGAGGACTTTACGCTTTCATCTGGGATGTCAATTTGGAGGCTGTTATCACTGTTAAATTTAACAGCATGCAATTAAAAATTCTATTGTACCTTCACTCAACCAGATGCAAAAGACCTAAATACCTATTCGGCAGTCCGGCTCTTTCTCTGTTTCCTTTTCTAATCTGTACTGGTGATTAATGTAACTCGGTTTATGACAAATGAAGCTGTTCCCTTTTTAAGATAGCTCCTGTCTTGTTGATTCACTGATGTCCAGATGAATTTCAAGGGCCAAAACAGACTTTCTTCCTCTCATCCACACAGAATCATCTGTCTTGATGCTTTTCTTCCCAAGGATATTATTGTCCCCATTAGCAATTCTGTTACACCTACTAGATCTGAGTAACTCTTAGAGATGCAAACAGGTATTCCTGCATCCTACAGATATAACATGAGGCAAAGCAGAGGAAGAGGAATGAGGGGGAAGGAAATGTGTGACAGGTGAGAAAGAGGGGCAAAACAGCAAGGGTTTGTAGGGCAGGTCTGATTTAATTGGATTTGATTGTACTTCATGATGGACGGCTGACAGGCCTTCTGTCCTAGAGGAACATGCTACTGCTGCACAGGGTGCTTCCTGGCTTCCAGGCCAGGTCCTCTTTCATGTATTCTTTGCAGGACCACTCACCTTCCTGCTTTTTCTAATTTCAGGGTATCTACAGCTGCATCCATGGCGTGGCCATCGAGGAACGCCAGTCAGCTATGAACTCCCCCACGGCAACTATGAACAACACCCATTCCAACATCCTCCGCCTGCTTCGGACAGCCAAGAACATGGCCAACCTGTCAGGGGTCAATGGCTCACCACAGAGTGCCCTGGACTTTATCCGCCGTGAGTCATCTGTCTATGATATCTCTGAGCACCGCCGTAGCTTCACTCACTCAGACTGCAAGTCCTACAACAACCCCCCCTGTGAGGAGAACCTCTTTAGTGATTATATTAGTGAGGTGGAAAGGACCTTTGGCAACCTCCAGCTGAAGGACAGCAATGTGTATCAGGACCACTACCACCACCACCACCGCCCTCACAGCATTGGCAGCACCAGCTCCATCGACGGGCTTTATGACTGTGACAATCCACCCTTCAATGCCCAGTCACGGTCCATTGGGAAGAAACCCTTGGACCTGGGGTTACCCCCTGCCAAGCACAGCCAGTTGGGTGACCTTTATGGCAAGTTCTCCTTCAAGAGTGACCGCTATGGGGGCAGTGGGGCCCACGACGACCTGATCCGCTCAGATGTCTCTGACATTTCCACTCACACGGTCACCTATGGCAACATTGAAGGCAATGCAGCCAAGCGGCGGAAGCAGCAGTACAAGGACAGCCTGAAGAAGCGCCCGGCTTCCGCCAAGTCCCGGAGGGAGTTTGATGAGATAGAGCTGGCCTACCGCCGGCGTCCGCCCCGTTCACCCGACCACAAGCGCTACTTCAGGGACAAGGAAGGGCTACGGGACTTCTACCTAGACCAGTTTCGGGCAAAAGAGAACTCACCGCACTGGGAACATGTGGATCTGACGGATATCTACAAAGAACGGGGAGATGATTTTAAGCGTGACACAGGAGGAGGTGGAGGTGGATCCTGCACCAACAGGGCCCACCACAAGCACAGCTCAGGCGAGTTTGGTGGAGGCAACGAGCACAAGCATGGCGTTGTGAGTGGGGTCCCAGCACCGTGGGAGAAGAACCTGACCAATCTAGACTGGGAGGACCGGCCTGGGGCTAATTTCTGCCGTGGTTGCCCTTCTAAGCTGCACAACTACACGCCATCAGTGGTGGGGCAGAACTCCACCCGCCAGGCCTGCATCCGCTGTGAGGCCTGCAAGAAAGCAGGCAACTTGTATGACATCAGTGAGGACAACTCTCTCCAAGAGCTGGATCAGCCACCTGCCCCCGTGCCCATGGCCACCAGCGCCACTTCCTCCTCCAAATATCCTCAGAGCCCTTCCAATTCTGCCTCCAAGGTACAGAAGAAGAACCGCAACAAGCTCCGCCGGCAGCACTCCTATGACACTTTTGTGGACCTGCAGAAGGATGACTCAGCCCTGGCCCCCCGCAGCGTCAGCCTCAAGGACAAGGGCCGCTTTTTGGAGGGTAGCCCCTACGCCCACATGTTTGAGATGCCAGCCAGTGAGACCACCTTTGCCAACAACAAGTCCTCAGTGCCCGCCACCAGCTACCACCACCACAACAACCCCGGCAGCAGCGGGGGCTACATGCTCAGCAAGTCGCTCTACCCCGACCGGGTCACCCAAAACCCTTTCATCCCCACTTTTGGGGATGACCAATGCTTGCTCCACGGCAGCAAATCTTATTTCTTCAGGCAGCCTGTGGTGGCAGGAGGGCCCAAAGCCAGGCCAGACTTCCGAGCCATTGTCACCACCAACAAGCCGGTGGTCTCAGCCCTTCATGGGGCTGTGCCAGCCCGTTTCCAGAAGGACATCTGTATAGGGAACCAGTCCAACCCCTGTGTGCCTAACAACAAAAACCCCAGGGCTTTCAATGGCTCCAGCAACGGGCATGTTTATGAGAAACTCTCCAGTATTGAGTCTGACGTTTGAGTGAGAGGGGAAGAACGCGGGGAGGGACTGGGGGTGTATGTGGAGTGTGGGAGGGTGGGGTGGGATCAATCCCGTTGGCTACTCTCCTGGGTCATCCTTAGTTAGTGGGATACTGGAGTTCTGAGTAGTGCAGCACTGGTGACAAGTGCCACCTCTTTGGTTTCCCCTCTTCCTCCTCCTCTTTCCCACCCCTCCCCTTTTATCTTTTTTTCCATGTTCTCGCTCCTTCCATTCTCCTCCATTCCTGGCCATTGCACTTTACAGTGACGTTGGAGTTGGATATCCTTGCTCGTGATTTCAGGAAGTGGAGAAAAAGGCAGGGAAGGGGTGGATTGAGGGAGAGTGGCAGTGACTCTACTGTTTCACTTTTGCTGGCTCCTGGCAGAGAAAGGCATGTGCACACACACATGGCAGGAGAAGACAGCAGAAGCAGTGTAATGGACATGCAGGAAAATATGCTTGCTCAGGCAACTCTTCCTAAAACTGCCTAGCAAAGAGTAGTGTTTGAAGATGTGGAGAAAGGGAAGGGGGAATAACACAACTAACTTGACGATGCACTTATATGTTAGTTATACTGAGGTTCTTGTTACATTATTTTGTGAAGACTATGGGGGTTTAGGGCTGAAATATATATATATATATATATTTGCGTATATGCTGAGAGATTTTATGCTAAAATTTTGGATTGTCTGCTGGGGGTTGTGGGGGGAGGGAGAGAAGGCTTGTCTGCAGGTCTGGCTAATGGTTTCACTATGGCTATTACAGCCATTGTATCTGTGGCAGACCAGTGGAAGAGATGGAAAGGAAGCAGGGTCTGAGTTTGGGAAAGCAGCCCTGGAGTCAGGGAGGCTTGCTGGGATCTCTGACAGAGGATGCTGGTTTGCACTGAAATGAGAGGAGTTTGGGGGAAGGGGCACAGGGTTGGTTCATTAGCTGTGAATTGCTTACTAATTGTGACATACTTCAAGGGTGGGAGCAGTGTGTAGTATGGGTTAGCCTATACGCGAGTATATACAATAACTTTATACTTGAAATATCTGTGGAGAAAGCAAAATGAACCCACAATCCTATAAAGTGTCTGGAAACAGACACAGTGGAACAGAACTAAAGAATAAGAAAAAGTGGGGAGTTTTGTCACTGTCACTTCAGGGGACAACAAGCCTGTTTTGGCATCTCCTTTCAGCAAGGAGGGCAGGGGAAAAAGGGTGTTTGTCCTTCTGTCCTCCCTACCCTTGGCCAGCAGGTTGGAACAAACAGAATAGGGTGTCCTCTGCCAATGGTGGCATGGTGCTGGAGAGGAAAAAAAATGCCTTGAAAGGGTGTGTGTGGTGGTGGTGGTTCTGGTGGACTGTTTCAATGCCTCCTTGCACGTGTGGAAATGGGAGGAGTGTGTACGCACCCATGGGAAACACATATGTATATTTACTATTGAATGTACAGGGGAAGTACACAGCTTGTCTTCCTGGGAAAGGGTGTGCTTGAATAAATGCCAGAGAGCACAGAAACATGTGCTGAGGGCTGAAGACAAGAATGTGCAAGGCTGAGATGTGTGTGTACATGTACGTGTGCCTCTGTGTGCAAGAGAGAGAGATACTAGCACAGGTGCAAAGCTGGAATAGCCTAGGGTTTCCCATCCCTGCAGTTGTAGTGACAGCTTTCCTGGTGCACCTAGTATCGATAAAAGTGGGGGGTTTTTTCCATTGTTTCATTTTAGATGCACTTCACTTTAAAGTGAAGGGAGCAATGGTAGAAGTGAGAAGCTTTCCCCTTTCATATGTCTTCTTTCCCCTGAGGTGGGTGTGTGGGCCAGCCTTTACTGTCCTGAGAGATATGGCAAAGTCTCTCCTGCTTATCCTGGGTCTGTGACAGTGTCTTGATGACTGTGGCTCACCAGGGGAAGGGTTGAGAGAGCCCTGTGCTGAGGGCATGGGGACACTGCTGGGGACTGACTCTGGAAGGAGATGGCAGCCCCATCTTTATGAGCCACATTTCTTGGAGCTGAAAGCCACCTCTCACATTCCTCACCACACCCTGGTTGATTTTATCTTTCTCTTTTTAAGCCAACAGAAGGCCTTTTATTTATTTACCTATTTATTTTATTTATTTTTTAAAGCTGGGGTGGGGGGAGGGTGGGAGTTGCCTGTAAAAACAAAGAATGTGAGGAGAGGGTGAGCAGGGTTGGTGAGGGGAATTATTTTCTTACATTTCACTGAGGAAATTAAGGAGGGAAGATGGGGAGAGTCTTTGTAATGCCACCCCTTAGTCTTCAGGGTAAGGGAGCTTCTTACTCTTTCCTTCTTATCTCATTACAAGGACAAAAAGGAAAAGAAAAAAAAAAAAAAAAAGAAACCAAACAAATTAACAGAGCGATCTGCAATCCAGAACACATAGCAGCTTGTCAGATGCCTCTGACAGCGGCCACTGAGAAGACGTTCCTTTCATTTGTAAATATTTCTTTTTTATTGCGTTTTTGTATAAATTGGTGTTTCTCTTCTCGTGATATTCAGGTCGTGGGGTGGGAGGGATGGGAAGTTTGTTTCCGTTCTGTTTGTTTTTTACAACTTTTCAGGCTGTGTTTTTGGAAGCGGTTTACGCGGGTCGAGGCCGTATGAATGAGGAAGAGAGAGAGAGAGAGAGAGAGAGAGAGAGAGAGAACGAGAAACCCATGTGTGTTGTGTTCCCCTGAGGCCCCCCGTATTGCCCTGTCACCTTTATCTTCATGAATGGAAGACGCCGGAACGTCACTTCAAGCCTTGCCAGCAGGGTTTCATGTTTTGATGGGAACACCCCCAATTCCTTTTTGCATATAAACTCTCTGTACCAGCATCTCTCTGTGGAGTTTGGGCCTCAAGGCACTACGCTGTCTTGATAGTGGTGGGGTGAACCATCAAGTTGGCTGCTCAGGTTGGACCATCACTTTGACATTAAGAGACTTCTCCAATGCTACTTTGGTTTAGAAATCTTGGACCTGGGAAAGCTCGTGATAATTTCTGGTATTTCCTAAGGGCTTGGGGGGCAGCTTGACAGCTGGAGAGGGCAGCTAATCTCTTTGGTGGTTATCTCAGTACTTTTCCGTCCCTCCCCACCTGGAACGAGGAAACCTGGAGGGTGGCTCTGCAGGGAAATTAAGACGAAAACAAACCAAAAAGAAGTTAATGGAACTTTTTTCAAATCTCTTCTTAAAGGTTCTGATTTTTGTGTTCCGGGGTGAAAGTTGGTTCGTATTTTCTCTGAACTGGTCTGTCCCTTGTTCCACTGATTGGCAAATGATAGTTTGCCAAAATCATTATCTAGTGTTGATACTGTTGTAGCACTGTTAACACTCTGAGTGCTCTGCAAATATTAACTGTGCCACAAACCACTCAAATGAATGCTCTAGGGCAACCAGAAAAGAAGAACTGGAAATTCTGGACTGAACCACTGGTCTAACCACAGGAGCCTGGTATTTTGCCTTCTCCCATAATAGATTAGGCCACGTGTCCATCAGGTTAATCCTTTCTCCTATAAGCGATCTTTTCTGGTTGCTTTGTTTTATTTTAGTTCTGACAGGTCAACAAGTTTTGGGACAGAGATGAAGGGGAGGGGGTGGGAGGTGGGAGGGCATAATTCATAATCCAGAAAATAAATCAATGATGTTATTAAACTCTGATTATATATTTAGAATTTTAGATTTGGTGTATTTTCATTCTAAGTATTCAAGTGAATCAATCAGGTAATGTTAGCAGCAGGTGTTGCCTATACTAGAAAACCACCACTGTGCTGTTTATTACCTGTCCAGAAAAGAACGGGATTTCATACCAGAGCCTGACAAAACTCCACATCCCCTCCCTTGCCATTTCTCTCTCTCTCCTGTAGGAACACCAGAATTTTCTGGGGCAGTGGCTGGGAACATTTCCCCTTTCTGAAAGTTTCTGCACACAAGAATACCAAGCAAAAACCATTGTGTCCTCTACAGTTTGGTGACCTCTACTGTACATAATTGCAGCCAGCCTCCGGGGAAAGATTAGGCGCCTTTGGCAATGTTTCTGACATTTGTCTCCTCACTCTAGCCCCAGGCATGTCTCTCTGAGAGGTATTTTCATGTGCCATGATCTTCTGAAGTGGTACTGAAGTATGTACTCAGCTGAAGGGGGATATGTATGAAGGAGATGGAGGGAATATTCAAAAAATATCAGAGATGTGCCATGCACAGTGGAAAGCAGCTGGCAGGTAGAACTTGCAGCTGTGGATCACGTCATAAACCTTCTTGGAGTATTCACACTAGCTTTATACTGTAGTGCAACACAACACAGGCTGGTGCAGCAGTTCTCTGTCTCCCATCACTCCTCCCAGTGAGGGCAGTGTCAGAACTTGCCGTGTCACATCAGAAACAGGAAAGAAAAGCTGCAGTCAGGACTTGTCAGTTGAGACAGTGAAGCACACTGGCCCCATCTCCTCAGCAAAAAACCATCCTGTTCTCTCTGAAATCCAGCATATGTTGTCAGAACTCTCCAGGCAAGAACCCTAGTGGGTTCAAAATGCTCAGCAATATGCAAGTATGAACTTTGCCCTTTAGGGAATTGATATTTCAATTTCCAGTGCATGGTGGGAGGAAGGTTCCTTTGTTATGTCCTGAAGGACTTGGTGGAAGAGTTAAGAGTTGCCAGGATGGGCCTCTTTGTTTCTGACTTTGCAGCAATGCATGCTGATGTTGAACTCCTCACTCCAAGAAGACACTAACATCCATCTTGAATAAAGCCCCTTTTACCTTCAAATCAGGGTTGTTTCTCACAGCATCATTGCCAGCAAAAGAGAGAGGGGGAGACAGAGAATGAATATGATGGTGGTGACAGGTTAGAGTGATCAGAGATACCTCAGGGATCTTTATAGGCAAGTCTTTGCTTTAGAGCTTTCTATCAAATGTGGCATATCCTCCCACCTCCATTGCTTATCAACAGATGGAAGCAAGCCTGGGAACACAGCCAATGATCAGACTTAGGCCTTTCACACATCCTCCACTCCAGTCAAGCAACCTTTGATGAGCCCTTCCCATGGAGAAGGGTGGGAGGTTGCATTTCCCCACATATTTATGGTTGCCAAGAAGAAAAGAAAAAGGAGAGGGGATAAAGATGAGGAGTGTTGAAGGGACTTTGTGCTGACTCTGCACCATTGCTCTAAGGAATTACACTTCACCCTGTCTGCTTAATGCAAGCTGGCAAAGAGTAGGGTCCAATTATGCTGCCTCTCCTTGGTGTGTGCCTGGCTCACCACAGGAGCCCTTGGCAGCCATGTGCAAGAAAGGAACTGGATTACTGGCAACAAATGGGGACGGACTCTATGCCACGATCCCCGTCTGCACCCACTCTTTCCCATAAGTGCTTCCCTGCTGCTGAACACACCTGGCGTGTCCACCTGGAACACACCTACCATGCTGCTGGATGCTGCAGGGCACATTGAGATAGTAACTAGTGGGACCTGATTGTTGTCCCCACAAGGGCTTATTTTCAATTTGCAGCCAAATAGATTTCCAAGCCATAGACCCTCGCTGCATTCACCCACCTACACTTTCCTGTGGCTCCCTCCCTCCTCCCCTGTCAAAGGCAAACTGGGGCGCTGACTTTCTCACTGGCAATATGAATACTATTGCTTCATCTTCACCATGGGCTCTCTGGACCTCCCTGTGGCTGACTGCAGACAGACCTGGGTGTCTGCCTTTAGAATGGCAACAACAGCAACAACAAAACCCACTTTGCAATTGGCTTTGAGTTCTTTCTTCATTTCTTCAGCATCCCCAAATTCCTTTCCTAGCCATGCCATTTGAGTGAATTCTGGCACCCTTCTGTCATTGCTGACAACAAAACTGACACGGCATGAATCTGCTTGTGTATAGAATAAGGCAATGAAGCCGTAATACAGAGAGCAGGACTCATGTCTGCCAATGCCAAGGGTACAGTCGCCTGGGTGCTGATGTAAAGGAGGATCTCTGTGATGCGTTACAGATCTCTTAACCTGCTGGCCTCCTGCCGTTAAAGGTTCACAGCAAGCACCGATATACACTCCAACAGGTCAGAAAAATATTCCACACTGTGGAACGGGGTTCCTCTGGGCACAGGCACACACATGAGACACACTGGGGAAGTGAAACACACATGTACAAACCTGACACAGCAGGAAGCTGTGAGGCTTGCGTGCCTGCACGCACGCGCACACACACAGACACACACAGTACATTGCAGTACGCTTAATGACTCTGTCCCACAATGCATTTTTGCCAAGTAGGAACAACGTGACCTTTCCTAATGTTCTGCTGGTAGATATTTAATTTATGTATTCATTTTGTGACTTTTACATCATCTGCTTTCTTGACTGCAGCATTACTGTGTAAATATGTGTGTATATATGTACAGAGACTAACTCAAGCAATTATATTCAGGTTGGGAAAAGGGTGGGTTTTATATCTGTACAGTATTTCCTTATTAAATAATGGCATGGGGGGGCTGGGAAAGTTAACTTCTAAATTGTGGTTTTATTGGTCTGTGGTGTTTGAAGTTGTTTCAGTGGTTGCTTTTGCTGGTTCGGAAAGTTTATCTGGATGTTATATGTGTGTGCCAAGAAAGGGTCCCCAAACAGGGGAGGTTTGGGATTGGTAAGGGGTGGTGGGTAGCAGAGGGTGTTAATAATTTCCTGTAATAAAAGCCGTGTTGATTGCTAGGGACTGTTTGTGTGAGGCACAGGGCTGTTTCCTTCTCTATGTGCTTTGCTCTTTGATGACTTTCTCTTCCCTGGTCCCCATTGTCTTCTCCCTGGGACGTCAGCAGAGTACATTTGTTACTGTGGATTACAGGGATCTCTCTCTGGGCCTTTATCTCCTGACCAGCTCTTCCATCTCCCTCTTTTTGTGGCCTTCCCAGTACCAGTGTGGGAGTCGGCGGCATAGTCTCAGACCCTCTGTGCCATTCTTGTCTACTTTGCTTCCTCTCCTTTAGACCCTCTTTCTCCATCCTCTAAGCAGAAACTCATTTTCAGGTGTTTTGATCTCTCCAGCAGTTTACTGCCTCATCTCCCTGGCCTCCTATCTACTTATTTCCCATCTTACTCACACTAGTTCTTCAATTTCATCTCTACGCCTCTTCCCTCAGAATGACTTACGCTGGCTGTTTGCCCACTCTGCTCCTCTTATTACTGTCTTGTTGCTCTGTTGTCTTCATCAAACTGTGCAAAGCTGTGCAGAAAATGAGTGAAAGGCAGGCCTCTACTTCTCTTCTCCTGGAAAATTCTAGCATTGACCAGATTTTTAGATCATACTTGGTAGCCTTTTTTGACTTCTGCGTCACTTTCACGGAGGTGATCTGCTCTTGCCCACTCATCAATGGGCAAGAAATAAGGAATGATCAGTCTGGCAAATTAGCCAGTGCAAGGAAGCAGCGAAATTGTCTTTTCTGAGAAAGTCAAGAGAAAGAACATCTTTTTCATCCTTGGTGTTTGACTGATGAATTTAGAGCAGGGGCAGATACAGTTTTTATCCACTCTAGGTTGACTTGCATCAGGGTGGGCAGAGTTTCTTTGCTTTTATTCTATGTGGATAAGGCAAGGCTGCTGGAGAGAAGTATGCTGTCTTTTAGAAGCACAGGGCTAGCTTCCTTTATTGCCTAAAGGCCATTGGCTTGTAAACACCTACATGATGTTCTGTTGTGTTGCAAACCTGGGAGTGAATGCCTGGTAGTACTTGGTCCCTTTCTGTCTGACAAGTCATTATAAGCTGTGCTAGGCACTAGCTGCCTAGGGTTTGTGGTCTAGTGTCAAGTCAGTAAGGGAGAAGAGTGACAGGGTCTGACATGGTGGATAAGCAAAGACAGAGCCAGTGCAAAACTGATGGGGGCTCTAGGCAGATGCTAAGACACCTCCCTCCTTCCCTTTTGGACAACTTGCATTGCTCCTTAATGAACCCATCAACCTACCATCCTCCACAGCCATGGCACTGGCTGCTCATCCCTGAAGACATCTGGGTCTGCTGGTAACAGCCTGAGAAACACAGTGTGCACATGTGTTGCCATGTGCCATGGTCTTTGAAGGTTTGAGTTGTACTGTATGAAAGCATATGGGCAGTGCAGGGAGCAATGGAAGGGGTCAGCATGGCTAGAAGTTATCTAGAGCAGCAGTCTTCCCACAGCTGCAGCTAACTCTTGCTCAACCTGCCATTGCAGGCCTGCATCTATGACTTCTGGGTGGGAGAAACCACTACAGCCACATGGGAATGGAGCTCTGCTCAAAGGCATGAGCAGGGTAGACATCCCTCTCATGTACCTTAGCTATGACCTTGACATGGCTGTCCCAGAGTGGTCCACAGTGGCCTGTGTATTTGTGAATACCTGGCTGCAGATACATGTTAGTGTGGGAGGAGGTGTATGTGCATTTGAGTGACTCCTGGCAGAACTCCAAAAATAAGTGAAGTTGGAAACTGCTGGCCCATTTGGTGCTACCCCAAAGATGTGGGCATTGTACTCCTTGGGAGCAGATGCCATAGATTAGCTTTTGGCCAAAATAGTGAGTTACCTTTTCAGCATTACCAGCGTCCTTACTGTGTTTCCTTTGCTTATTCAATGTGCCATAAGCACAACATACAGGCAACATTTCAGGGTGTCCAGAGAGAACATGTCTCTCACACGAGACTTCTATCTAGGCCCATGGGCTCTGGCTGCTAAGTCCCATCTCAGCTGGGGAAAGATTGCACCTGTCCCTGAACAGTCAAAACCAGTTAAGGGGCGAGATGAAAGTTTTGTGCTTTCTCCCTCTGCTTTCCTTCCAGGACTTGAAACCAGATCCATTGACACAGGCAGCTAAACTGTGACATTCAAGGACCTTTTGAAACAGCTGCTTAGGGGTTTCAGATGCCTAGAATGCCTTTTATGGATTCTTTTCTTTGGGTGGGCCTCTTCCTGCAATGCATTTTGCCAGGATTCATCTCCCAGGAACTCACCGTGCCTGAAAATAGCTTAAAGGGGTTCCCTCTGCTTGGGATCACCATGTGTATGTTGCATGCCTGTTGCTACTTGTCTGTATTTCTTGCACGTGTCTACTTGTGGGGAGCAGGGGTGGGCTCATATTGGTATGTGTATTTATGCAGCCTGCACACATTTGTACATGTGGTGCCATAGTCTGTATGTGTGCTGAGGTGTTTGTACGCATGTGTTTGAGCGGAGAGAAAAGTCTTTGAAGCTGTATGCTGCTAAAGCCAGGTGATAAGTACCTGTAGGTACCTTGGCAACCCTATTGTTGCTCTTGCTTACCTGGTAAGCCCTGGCATGGCTGCTTTGTTTGGACTCTGGGGGACCAGCTCTGAATCAATGACAAGGCTGGGACACAGGCTTCTCCTGGAGATGGTTTGAATACAGCACCAGAAACCCATTCCATGCGTTCATTCACTTCTGTGCTGAATCTGCTGTGCCATATTTACAAACCATTGGGTGACACTCATTGCCTAGTTTGGCCTTAACTAGTAGGTGGAGCAGGAAGACAATCGCGCACTGATTGTTAAGATCTTTTGGGAGAGATCTGGTCAATCTGTCCTGTGATTAAAACAAGAGGCTCTCTTGCTTTTCTTTTTACTGCCTCCTAGGGCAATGCAAGCACCAAAATTCCACTTGCAAGCGAGCACTAGCCTGTCCTTCCTTGCTCCTGTGTGAGATAGACACTGGCAAAAGCTGAGCTGTGGTGCATTGATCTCCTATTCCTGCTATTTGGAAGAACCTCACCATTGTTGCTTGGAGCTGGGTACAGAGCTTGCAAATCCCAAGCTTTGGAGTGGTCCAGTGTCTTCGGAGGGATTAGTAAAAGGGAGGTCAGGGAGAGATCAGTCAGGGGTGGGAGGGAGTGAACTTTCTGCAGCTGTTCTCCATCCCATTCATTTCCGGGAGAGATCATTACACTGTTAGCACCAGAGAGGATGACCTGCTGGGAAGGCCTTACAGTGCCAACCAGCACAGCACTTTAACTGGGCAAACTGCTGAACAAGACACTGATGTTGTCTATCAGTAGCCAGAAAAGACAATCAGGACCTGATGAAGAGATGCCATGACTAGTCAGATAAGGAAGGAGCAACACTTGGGGGCTAGGGTCCTCATCATCTATACCAAGTCTGCTTAACCAGCCCTTTAGTGCTGATGTCACTGGACCTGTTTGATGGTTTCTTTTTATTTATATATATAAAATGTAACAGAATAATCTGTGGCCTCCAGTGACAACTCCTATCAGACCACATCCATCCACCTCCTCTGCTTTCTTCCATGTTCAGCTGCTCTTTCCTTTCCATCAAATTGTATCCTGTGCTCTGCCAGGCTTGTCTTTTATGGAAGAGAAGATATATGTGTGTGAGTGCGTGTACACATGTGTGTGTATTTTAAGTATTATTACTATTATCAACATGCTAGACACCTAAAAGCTCCTAGCCAGCTGGAGCCTTCAAGAGGTGCTGTAGGAAATGACCTTCCCACTAGACAGCAGCTAGTGAGGAGGTTAGCACAGAAAGCTGCTAGCTTTGGAGGCCTCTTTGCCTGTCTGGTTGCTTTTCTTATATTTGGAGCAGGCTCTCTCTCACATGTGTTCAGAAATGCAGCAAACTGCTCTTTTTAGCTCTGCATTTTCAAAATTTCTAACATGGGGGGAAAAATGTTTGTTGATTTAGTTTGTTTGTTTGTTTGTTTATACAGTCCTTTTAGTGGGAGCAGGGAGGTGTTTTCAGCAATACAACTTTCCGAGACCTCAGTTCTGTGCAGTTACTGTTTGTACGGTTTAGCTGTGTTTGGGGTCTTTCCTTTGTATGTGTTTTTCCTGAATGGCAGGGCTATCTTGAAACGTCTCTTTGCCAGTGACCAAAGCACCATCTGTAACTGGAGGCAAGGGCTAGTATATAGAGGAGGCAGCAGCCTTTTGGGAAGTAGCTTTCCACCGACTTCTCTGCGAAGTCACAGAAAGCAAACTATTTAACTGTTGCACTGGTGGGTTTTGGGGTTGGTTTTTTTGGTACTCCCCCTCTTTTCCTTCCTTTTTTTTTTTTGTTTCTCTCTTTTTTCCCTGAAAAAAAAAAAAAAAAAAAAAAAGTTTCTCCAGCAAGTTTTGGCCGTTGCCCCAAAGGCTTCTGTGAGGTGGGTAAGAGGCAGGGAAGGGTGTCTGACCCCTGGGTCCTGCCTTCCTGAAGCCATGCAGGATTGCCTGGGAGAGGAAGGAGAAAGGTCCTTTTTGGCAGTTTCCATGGCCATTCGTGGGACAGGGACCCTGTGGCTGCTGAGGGACCTGACCCAAAGAGAATGAGCATCCTCAGGAGATCTCCTCTGGCTTGTGCAGATCATGGATCAGGCTGGAGGACAAGCAGGGGAAGATGGCTCACTGACCCTTGCTCTGCCCTTCCCATGCTGGAGCAGGAGCAGGGCACATCGGTTCGCAACAGGGACAAATGAATGACCCTAAACAGGCCAGAGGGGTTCAGCCTTGCCTCTCCTGAGCTATTTGCCAATGAGTAGGGCTGACCCTCGACTCTGACAATGTCATTCAAGGCTGAGCAGAGCCTCACAGACCATGAAGTAGGGGTTAAAGGTGGTGCATGGGTATCTGGCCAGCTCTTAATGTCATGACACACAAGGGAAAGCCCAATACCTTCATCCTTTGGCACTTGGAAGTGGCTGAGAGTAGTAGTGGAGGACTGTCATGTCTACTAGGGTTGGGGCAGGTAGCATCTCTAGAGCTGGCATAGGTCAGCTTCAGCTGTATTTGCTTTCTAACTAATGTACATTTACTTTGAAGAGCATGTTTGATGGGCTCAATCTATCAACCAAAAGAAAAAGAAATACCCACCTCTCGTGCAAGTCTTCTACTGCCCAACACTGCTACCTCCTCTTCTCTTGAGCTGTTGGTATCTTGTGGTGAACCTGGCCACCCATCAGGCTGTTGCACACAGCAGATATATCCTATCTGCTTCTGAAACCATCTTTGCCTAAATTTTGCCTCCTCATCATTCCCTTTATGCACACACACACACATGTGCCCACCTCCAGCCACTCCACTGGTGAAAATCAGAGCCACAGAGACATGAGTGCCAAACGACTTTTTATTTCTCAAGTAAATGATAAAAAAGTTTTGTTCTTTTTCTTTTTTTTTTTTTTTTTACATATGCAAATGTAAACGGGAACTGACAGTGAATTGGTGGTGGCGAGAGGAAATGGGATGTTTTGTAACCCTAGCTGCAGTAAAAAAAAAATAAAAATAAAAATACATTAAAAATATTTAAAAAACACAAAAAAGAAAAAAAAACCTTGAACTATTTTGGAAATATTGTGAATAATTTTTTGATATAAAACCTAATTTTTATGTAGCATGAAAACCACCAAAATAAAATGATCAAGAATAAAAGCTGTGCAGAGGGTGTTTTTGTTTAGTTGTTGAGGAAAAAGAAGGAACAGAGAAGCAGTGATGTATGAGAGAGGGATGCTATTGCCATGGCTTTTACTGTGAGTTTTACAATACATTATGTTTTTCTTCAGTCTCAGTAACTGGAGTCTTGTGATTATGTTTAAAAAAAAAAAAAAGGAAAATAACACAACTCATTTTCATCTTCTACGAAAAGATGTTTTTATCTCTGATTGCTGTGGAGAAAAGCTTGAAAATAAGAACAAAATTAATCCCAAAGATTCAAAAAATAAAAGGCAAACTGAAAATGGCCATGAATTGCTTTTAAACGATAACAGCTATCATGAATTTTTTCTACCGGATTTATGATTTTTGAGTAGTTGAAGTTGCAGTATAGGGGAGGCAGGTGTGAAGGAGGTAAGACATTAACAAAGGGCTGACAAAGTTCTGTGTTTTGTTACGTGAGGCACAGGAGTTAAACCAGGGTCTCTTCATATTTCCTCATGAGTAAGGGAACAAGGTAGTGTCCTTTTGCAGGGTATATTGGCATCACTCTTCCTTAAAAAAAAAAACAGAAAGAAAGAAAGAAAGAAAATTACAGGTTTCTTAAAGGAAGCAGACTGCCTTTCCCAATTTCAGACAAAATATCCTCTCAGCACTCCAGACCCTCTGGAGAGATGGTGATTCTCTGCTCCCCCGAAGGAAGTGGGGTTTCATTGCTCTTTGCTTCTTTTGGGGGCTCTGACTTTAGGTGCTGGAGCACTAAATTGCCTTTGAGGAGGTGGTAGCACCCGACCCACCCTGCTGTGGATCAATTCCTCCTTTGAATTGTCAGAGGAAAGGAGATGCTTATTTCTGGAGTGTCCCAGGGAAGCTGGTAGGTTGCTCTGTCCATTCTGTCTTGAAAATATTCCTTGTGCCTGAGTGAATCAGACCTCCTACATATGAACTTCATCTTTCCTCCCTCATGCTCTCATCTCCCACACAATCATTAAAACACTGTCCCATCAGCTAGCAGGGGACTTTCTCTGTTGCTCCTGTCCTTGCCATCTGAGTGTCTTCTACATCATAGGCTGAAAGGGAGGTGACAGATAGCACACAAACTATGTAGTTTGAAGTATGGGTTCAGCACTGACTGAGAAGAATGAAAATCAGTAAAGACTCAATATCAGCCTACACTACTTCTCTGACAGTGTGCAGAGAAAGTCACCTGGGTCAGAGTCTTATCTTCTGCTCAAGTCAGGATAGGCTTGGGTACAGTAGACAGGGAGGACCAGGAGGCAGCGGTGGTGTAGACCAACTTGACTGGTGGGTTCTTGAATTCTGACCACCAGATACAGGTATGAAAGAAGATCCATGGGAGCATTACCTCTTGGTTGAGGAAAGAGAGATGGGGTCCTTTTAGCATAGGAGAGTCCAAATCCTGAAGCAACTTCTTGGCTTATCCAGGTCTGAGTTAGCCTGTCTCTGGCTGTTGCCAATCTCTATACAATGCACTATCTTTTATTGCTTTTTGATTCCTACAGGAAAGCAGAGAGTGACTTTCCTCTGCCTTGTAAAGCTTTTGCCATTATTAATTACAAATCCATGTTGTTCCTCCAGTGAGTATCTGGCTATTTATCCTTCTTCCCACTTGCTCTGTCTCCTAGTTCCATTGTCTTGCCATCAAATCTTGACAGCAAGATTGTCTTGCTGTGAGGAACAGTATTTCTCTGTGGCCTCCTGTCCTTGCATGTTAAGAAAAGGGGCCCTTTCTCTCCTATGGGAGGAAGCTAGTACTGTTCTGTGTCCTTCAATGAACCATGAGGGCTGCAAATTCACTACATGCAGCTTAGGGGCATTGCTTACCTTTCTTTCCTCCAGTGACTTGGACATTCCAGTTCCCTTCCTTACAAAGAACATGGTATCTCACATCTGTGACCACTGTGGACTAGGTCTGTGTTTGTGTTACCAGTTGGCATTTGCTCACTCAAGACAATAAGGAGAATCACAAAGAGCCTCTTATCTTTAGCCTGGACAATCATCCTGTGACTGGTGCTCTACCAGCAGCTTCCTATTTATATGTGACTCTTTAGCAGAGTCAAGGATCATAGCAGTAGCAGCAAGATAGGGTAGGAAAAGTAATCAGGGAGAGGGTGATATGGGGGTGGCCATGTAATGCAGTGCTGCTCTCACTACTGTGACTTTATGACTCCCAGTCTCCTCCACCATTCTCTTCCCTGGGCAGCAGGTTGCCCCATGGAGGATGTGAGGCAGGGGACAGCGCAAGGGTCTGAGCATATGCAGGGACCTCAGCTTCGGTGCTGAAATTGCACAGTGCACATCAGAGCCCAGGCTGCTGACGTGGTAGCACAAGTGCTGCCTCTGGCAGCAGGCAAAGAAAAGTCACAATTGAAACCTCAGCTCTGGGGGCTTTACCTTTCGTCAGGAAATGTCTGCAGAGGAGTGAATGTAGTCAAGAAGAACAGATACCCTTGCTGCACAGGATGTTAGAGGTAGGAAAATCATGGCCTGGAAATATGGGTCTGGGTGGAGTACATTTTGAAAACAACTCCCTGGAAGTAGAGGGGTACAGAGCTAAAGCAGAAACTTAGCAAATGCTCTGAAAATTCAGATTTGCAAGCATAATGTCTCAAACTGGGGCTTTGGCCATGCTTTATGCTATCTGGAAGTTTAGCCAGAAGGAAATCTTCTACTCCTACTCCATCCTCTGCACTTACTCACCTTCCCTTCCCTGGAGTGAAGGGGCAGGCTCATCTGCCATCATAGCAGATCATAGCCATCAATGCCTCATCATAGCCAGAGGGATCTAACAATGAAGTGGAACAGCTTGCATTTTGCCCACCTTGTCTCTGCACTTCAGTGCTCAGATCTTTCAAGGCAGACATTCAACCAGGCCAGAGCAAGGGCAGAAGTCCTTCCAGTACATGTGTACAGCAAGGGCAGGAGTCTGGGGGTTTTGAGCACACAAGCCCTAGATGCTCTCCTTGAAACATCTCTGTGTCTTTGTTAACGTGAATGCCACTGGGTTGGTTTGCCCTCACAGATGGTTTGCATGGTGCATCAGGAAGCCAAGATTCTGTCAGTGAAGAAGGGCTATTCAATATGGCTTTTTGACATTTGAACAAGGTACTAGGATTGTAGTTACAGAACAAGGCATTTGCAAAGATGAATACCCCCTACCTAGGGGGTATTAGCTGACTTCACTTCTTGGAGCAAACAACTGCAGGGCTTTGACCTCCCACACATAGGGACTTTCCCAAGTGATACAAGCACTTCCACCACCTCTTACGACCCTTGTCTGCACACAGATGCTCCCTTTTCAGCTCTGGGAGCTTAACTTCGCTGTGCTAGGATACAGATGGAAGCACCCCTTTTGTTACCAAAGAGAGCTAGCTGTAATGAACCAGCCCCTTCTCCCAGCTTTGCAGCTTCATATTGCTTAGAGACTAACTGCTCAGATGTTCTCTTTGCTCCTCAAGCCACTTTTGGTCTCTCCCTGTGCTGCAGTGGCAGCCCAGTTTGCTGTCCCTGCTGACCTTCCCCTTCTCTATATGCAGAGAGTAAGGGCTTTGTGGCTGCTTTCTTATCTGAGGCATTAGATTAAAATTGGAGAAGCATGACGTTTTGGACCTGCCTCTGTGGCTCTCTGATTAGTTATCCTCACTGAGGAGGCAAGAGACCAAGGCCTGCCAGCCGCAAGGTTAGGCTTTGGGTAAGCAATCACCCTTCAGCTGCAGGTTGCTGCTTCGCTGTTAGCAGATGGGATGTGCACTGGAATGCTAAGTGACTTACACCATGCACTCACCACTCTTTCATGACTGGTGTGTAGACTTGCATCTAGCAGAAAAGAAGAGATTGGTTTTCTCCTTGTCTATTTCCTCTGGTTCCAAGGGAAAACTTCCTGAAAAAGGGGAAAGGGGAGGCTCTTCCCTCCCCTGAAACTCAGACTATTGTCTCTCCATGTAGGGTACTGTCTTACAGTGCTAGGATAAGACAGGTCTTTGGCTGGTGCCTGGACACAGGCTCTGGTTGTGTTTCTACATCCTTTATCTTGAGGGAATAGCATAGTTTCTGTTACAAAGGGCAGGGCCACCTTGGTCTCAAGGGATGAGCCATGAGTCCAGAGCCTCAAGCACTTGGTGCTTGCATGGCTCTGTTCAAGTCACCCTACTACACGCCCTGGATAGCTGGACATGCCTGTGGGCCAGCAGCACTGAGTGTTAGGAAGAAATAATTAGTAAATGCTTGTACCATGTTTGTGTCAAGTAGAGGATTTTTAGAAGCACCTGAGAGATTTATTAAAACAAACCCTATCTCACAGAAAGCCAGTAGTGCTTAGCTGCTCAGGTGCTTTTAGAAATTTCTACTACAAAAGCTAAGAATGTTTATTCTTTTTAAAAATCTCTTTATGAAGGGTCTAGATCATTTAATAGTGAGGTAAACCAGTTGAGCTCTCCTGAGCCTAAAATATTGTGATAGTAATCTTAACTAGCAACTACTCCTGGAAGATGCCCTGGATTGAACGGAGGATACAAAGCTACCTTCAGAGGGTGCAGGAGCTCCTTCCTTAATAGCACCTGCCACAGAGCAGGAAGCAGGAGTAGGTACCACATTGGGCAGGATTTCATCAGAAAGATACGCTTGGGGATGCACATTGAATGCAAGAAGTGATTGGTGACTTTAGGGGTAATTCTGTGTTGGTCAAAATGACTCCATCTCTCCTAATAACAAACAACACTATTGCTGTGGAGTTGGACAGTGTCAGTATCAGTCATTAATCTGGGAAGCAGCAAGTAAAGTGAAATGCTTTGCCAGCAGGGTGAAACCCTGACATAAAATTGATCAAAACCATTTAGGTTCTGTTTTCAAACAAGATTTGTCCATTTGAAGCTTTGCACTGCCATAGTCCTTACTTCAAAGAGTTTGCAATTTTGATGCTAAACTGAAATACGTTAATATTAGCATTTACATTAACAAGTAAATTGACAGATGCCATAGTTTACATATATTATGCAAATATCCTGAAATCTCGCATGCATTAGCATCTGATTTTCTTGAGATTAAATGAGATGTACACTTTATAGGGGAAATAATTGAGGCATCCAGACATATGAGAAGCTAGGTGACTTGATGTGGCTTGTTTGAACTGTGGTAAAGCCCAGGGGCAGAGGAAAAGGGCATCCAACACTTTCATACATAAAAATACTGTTTTTATGGTTGCTGTTTGGAGAAAGTAGTGTAGGAATCTCTCTGGGATATGGTCAGAAGTAGTGCAGGAAGCTTGTGCTGGGAGACATGATTTGGGATGTTGAGTCTTCAACCTGAAGGGCCAGTCAGGGTCTCAGCCTGGGGGTGGTTTTTTTTGAGATTTGAGAAATACTCCCTCTTTGCAGCACTGTAAACACCACTCAGTTGAGCTCCCCTGATCTGGTAAGTGGACAAGATTTTCCTACACAGGCAGGGAACAGTGAGGAGGCAAGTCTGTGATCCATATAGGAGCAGGCCACCAGACCCCAGACTTGCCTGTCACCACTTCAATACCTGGCAGGTTGTTGTCTTCTTCTTACTCCTCTGGAGGTCATGAAGGGTTGACAACTGTTGGCAAAGCTATGCCCAGGGCAATCAGCTTTTGCTTCAGGTGAGTTTGGTGAGAAATTTTGCTATTTTGACAATGCTCTGGTTTGCCAGCTTCATTTCACTTCTTCCACTGGGCAGAGCCTACCTCATCCCAGCCTTGGAAAAAGAGAATATGAACCACAAATAGTGGCAGTTTTCTCTGTGCATTTTTAATTAGTTCCACTTTTACAGGTACCATGAAGAAGTACTTGGGATCTGATCCAGAGAGGTGCTGGGCTGTACAGGCTCTCTGAGGGTGTGTGCAGTGCATGGGCCTCAGCCTCTGCTGCCACACTGACCTGACTCTTCTGAGCTTATCATGGAGGCTCTGCTAGGATTTAAAATACAACTCATTTCCCTTCCTTGGAAACTTGCACATCAAGGTCTTAGTATACTCCTCACAAGTAGTCTTGAACATTCCTCTGCTGCTTTTGTCAGCCTGCTATAAACTTTCAGCTTTTACAGGGAGGCTGTCAAAACATTGTATAGAAAATAATTTCCTTTTTCGGTTCCACCAGTGTGCAGTAACACCTCAGGCTATCACATTGGAGAGGCTTCATCAAGAGCCTCTTTGTACCACGCAAAGTGCTCATCCAACTTGGCATCTCTTGATGAAGTTCATCCAAGACCTCCTGATCTGTTTGAATAGTGACTGAGCTTCCTGGCCAGCTTCTTCTTGGGCTTTGCTTCCAAACCTTGCAGGATGCTTTGTAGTGCAAACAAACATGCAAGCAGACAGAGGCTGACCTAGCTTCCTTTTGTCTTCAAAAAGCTAGGATGATAAAATCATCCTAGGGTTACAGTTCAGCTTAATTCAAGTTCCAGTCTCATAATTGCTCCAAAATTTTAGTTCTGTCTTGCAAGTACCCCTTTAAATTATGCATACTCCTGCTTACAGCATCGCTGCCACTCTTCAAATATTCAAGGGTTCCATGCATTTAATTTTGGATGGTTTACTCTCTTCAGGGAGGAGGCAGTTTTTAAAAATGAAATTGCTGGCAGAAAAAGTAAAGCTTACATGACTAGCAGCAAACAGCAATTTGAGTTCTCAAGAACATGTATGTCCAGGACATGTAAATTTTACTCATTTGCATTTCAAGGGCACATATGACATGCAACACTGCTTTCTTATCCAGTAACATTATCTAAACTTAATGATTAATGTCAAATTTTTATTAACGTTTACAAGTACATTGGGAGACTAATTTGTTTGCTTTCATTATGCAAAACTGATTTAAGATCGTGGTTTGCATTTACACACATTTACATAGTGTTTCCTGATTAATACATTATAATACACACAAATAATGTGTAAATTGCAGGGTCACATCTGCAGCGTAAACTTCATTTTGTGCAGTGTAATATTTGACTTGTCTAGCAGAACTTTTCCAGCAGGTTGCAGTTGAAGTCAGGATACAGCAGGAAAACAAAACCAAGGAGGAACAGGGATCAGAGGTGGATTTGTGGTCTTTTCTTAGCACCTGTTACTTGCCAATACCCTGCAGCCATGAAACAGAAGAAGAAGATGCCAAGGATAGCTGGCAACAGGATGAGTTTCATGTAATGCTGTGGCCCCGGGGTCAGGCTCCTGTGAACATGCAGTTTAGTTGCAAGCTCAGTGACTTTAGGCTTGGAGTGAAGTGGGTAAACAGCAAGAGGAGCTGGTGGGAGGGGAAGGGCCAGCAACCACTGCTGTCAGAAATGGCCTAGTTACCTTGGCACTGATCCTCATGAAGGTGCTCAGCTAGGTGCAGTAGAGACCCTTGAGATGCTCTGCTCTGCTCCCTGTAGTAATTTTTGCTGGGGATGTTCAGGGCTGGCTGGCTGACATGGGGAGGACCAGTGGAGGATGCAGGGAGGAGGGCAGTGATGACCACCAAGCAGCTGGTGTGGGGCTGAGACGGGGACCCAGAAAGGCAGCACCCTTGCACTGAACATGGGCGCAAGGGGACACTGTGGATACTTTCCCAGTGTAGCGTCTTCCTAAGGGAAAGCGCAGTCGAACTCAGGCTTGCCTCATCTCTCCGAGGCCCTAATCCTACTATCTATCCTCCACCAGTCACAACCTCATCCTCCTCTTCCCTACACCCTCACCCCCCTCCGGTTCTTCTTTCTGTAAATAACTCTTTCTGATTTTGGACAAGCAGGGATCAACAGATTCTGGAGGGGGGCGGGGAAGACACTTGTTTTGTTTTGGTTTTTTCCTTTCTTTCTTGAATTTTGGTGTTTGAACTTGAAAAAAAATAATATATATAAATATATAAATATATCTATTTAAGCAAATGGATTTCCTGGAGAACTACGAAAAGAGTTGATTTTTTCCCCTTTGATTTCTCTTGTTTCTCATTGGGGTTTGCTTTTTGGGGAAGAGAGCTTTTGTGAACTGTTGAGATTTCCAGTTCAACATTGTTTAAGGAATGTGGAGGGGAAAAAAATAAAAGAAAAGAAAAAAGGAAGAAAAATCAACAAAACCCATGAAAATCTTTGTGATGTACAAAACCTGTAAATAGTTAAAGATACTTTCTCTTTTCTAACAACAAATTATTTCTGTCACTTTATATTCAAAAATAAAGAAACCTACCACAGAATATCAGGGTTAAAAAAAAAATGGAACCCGTAATCAGAACATTTTCTTGGTTGTCTTCATTCATTTTGTTCTTAATTTGGAGAATGCCTGGGAATTTTGCTGCATGTATGGTGTTTTAAAAGTCTAAAATGGGGATGAAATTAGGAATACAATGTTACTTGAGAGGGGCTTTTGTCCTGGTGTTTGCTAATAGCAGTGGGTCCAGGCTAGTGTCTTAGGGTTACATGGTGAGAGTGCAGGAATGGGTTCTAGCACCTTTTATGTTCAAGAAGCACAAACAGATACTGAGACAGAGGCATGAATGCAAGACCGTCTCCATGGGTTGAGTATCTCCTTATACTGCCTGGAAACTGGCTGGGGGCTACACACTGAAGGCCACCATGAAGCTGCTGATAACACTGCTAAACAACCTGTAGTATTTAGGAGCTGTCTTGAACATCTTCTGTCAGGCCAGCAAGTGACAAGCCATTGGCACATTGTCTTCATAAAACAAAGCCCAGTCTGGGGCTCTAGAGGAGGACAAGGTGGCAAAGATGATAGGGAGGTCTCCAAAGATGTCAGTTCGTCTTGGCACCAGCCATTAATCGTGACCCCCAAGACTACAGGGAAGTTGAGAGAAGAAGTTGATCTTTGCAGAGGTAACCCTGATTCAACCAACAGAAAAGGTCAAAGAGGATATTTGTGAAGTGCTAAGAAGTGGCAAGTTTTGGAAACATGGAGCATTGTGTAACCTTTAATGGTGAGAGGGCAGTCACCTATTTTTAGGGGAGCTAAAAATAAAGAAAGCAGACTAGCTGAGCCAGTCACAGGATGCTAGACTACCTGTGCTGTGCAATTAAAAGGGTGGAACACCGCAGAAAAACTCAGATGCAGCAAGCCAGATTCAGAACAGGAAAAGTGTTCAGCCAAGGGACCTCATAACAGCTGACAGAAACTAAACATTAGTAAATGCAGATAATTGGTAAGGGGAGCAAAATTATGAGCCAGGGAAAGAAAATCCCTGGCTAGTAGATGTAAAGGTAAAGACAATGATATATACATAAATACATGAATACATGTTTATTGAGAATCCTAAAAATAGATGTTAAGTACTAACTGTGAAAGGTAAGTCAATAATAGCACAGAAGAGACTGAAACGTTCAATACTCCATTTTGATAAGAAGCTGGAGAGACAGCGGGTAACGTCAGCACTGTTGTTCCTCACCAAAGGAAGTGGGACATTATCTAAGACCCAACTGGACACCTTTCTGAGGGGTGCAGTAGTAGGGCCTCAGCTCCAGGCCTCCATTCTCACAGCTCTGTGTCCCTTGTGGTACCTGCCCCGTTCTCTTATCAGCTATAAGGCACTGGGCTTGCTGCAGTGAAATGACTCAGCTGCTCATGTGGATGGTCTCGTGACAGTGGTTCTTCCCAACCTCAAAATCTACCAGTGCAATAGCTACCTTGGTGATACCAGAAGGCAAAAAAAAAAGAAAAAGTGAGTATCAAGGTATTGTTTTTCAGTCTCAATACATGTATTTTAACTACTAAGGCAGAGGTGCTCACCCTTCTGAGTTCAAAACAGTACCATTCTGATGAGGAATGTTTGGGGTTTTTTGACAGTGACTTAGTGCAAAAATGAAATGTGATTGTTTTGGGCCAATTCTGACAGCACCTGATATATTTTGTTAAGAAAACAAAAGTATTTTTTCCAGGTCTGGGACAGAGTTGTATTAATTGCCACTCAAATGCAGGACACTGTCATCAAAAGTGGCTAACTTCCAACACATAGCTGAAATACTGTAGAGGTCATTTATTCAAGCTTTAGCTCTTGACCCAGGTTCATCTGCCAAAGGAAGGAGGGTTTTTCACTGGATTTCACTTGCTACCCACAGCTAAGTCTTGGCTGGAGGTGCAAGGGAAACATGAACAGTTTGAAAGTTTCAAACAGTTTCATGGCTTTATCTTTTCAAAACGTGAAGATTTTCTGCCTCTTCGATACTATTCATAGCATTTTCTTGGGTTTTGTTACCGAAATTGTTAATTGACAAGTTCCGTTTTGAAAAAAAGAAATGTCTGCCAATTTAGTTTCAGGTTTGAAAATATTTGTCTTTTGGCCAAGCTGCATACTTAAAAACTGCTAAAACCAATCCAAACAGGAAACTAAATGGAGTGTGTGAGTGAAAAGCAAAGATAATCATCAAAAGAGATTGAAAAAGTAAACAACAGTAGAAAAAAATTTCTCAGGAGGTTTCTATTTCTGTAAATTTCACTGAAATAAAATCCAACCAGAACTTTTCAAATGGCTCAACTGACAGTGCTTTAGCTAAAGTGAATGGTTTTTAAGAAGTCTGGAGATCTCAGTGAATGAGATAGCAACCAAAAAATCAGGTTCTCTTTCTGAACCTCCCAGATACACAACAATGGGCTGGAACTGGAAAGAGATTGGTTAGTTTTCCTCTGTATATTTTTTTATACTTCCGCCTCAGCCAGAATCTGGTGGCCCAGGACTATCTATGAAAAAATGGGGGGAAATAATGATATTATCCCTAGCATTATGATACTCACATTTGAGAACTATAGGTTTATTCTGATGTTACCAGCACTCACTGACCCCTTTGGTCCTTGAAGAGCCAAGGTTTACGGAAAAGTTTTTAAACACATCACAGGAAGACAGTGACAGAAAAGAGCTATTCACTACTACATCCAGGGTCTGCTACCCTTGCCATGTAGGTGAGGATGCACCTTCCTAACGTTAGATGTCTAACAGGGGACATCTTTAAGTCTCTTTCCTTGGTCATGGCAGAGCAGGAGGCATTTCTCAACATAAGCTATAATGGCCTAAAGCCAGTGTCTGGGGTACAACTGCCCATGGATAAACATTTCTTTTGATAATTGTCCACATGATTGGCACTGGTGTGCGTATGTGTGTGTTTGTGTGTACATGTGTGTAGCTCACCTAAGCTTTAGGGGTTAAAATCTCACCAATTTGCTTAGGTTTTCACTGACATGCAGAATCAATGGACTCCAGAGAAGGATTTGCATCATCTTCAAATAAATGACCCTTCTGGCTCAGACAAATCTCCCACCAAATCCATTTCCTGGGTGTCTGGACCCATGGACATCTTCACTGAAAGACAGCTAAAGGTAGGTCAACCAAAGCCCACTGTTTGTGTTTAAGTTTAAATGGCAGGGATGACTGGGGGATAAATGCCTCCCTTACAGGTGAGTTGCACTGAGTGGCAGGCCCTGAGAGCAGAGGAGGGACTGGGATTCCCTTCGGGGCCAAGTTCTCTGATGCAGAGTAGCTGAAAATGTCAGGCACAAAGGAAGGGAGGGCTGAGTGATGTAAAATGGGAGCAGAATGAAGTGTAATGAGGTCTATTGTCTGAGGCATCTCTTGGCAGCCTGTACTCAATGGCAGATCAATAAGCAGCAAAAGAAGTCAGAAAATAATGTGTTTGTTTGGGAAAAAAAATGCAGCTGGAATCAAAGATACTTACAAGTGCAGTGGCTGACATTGCCTTCAATACAGCAAGGAGATCTTTGCACATCTGTCCCAAAACATGACCACTCTGCCATCCTACAGGACCTAATTCCTGACAGTTCCTGCAGCACTGTCAGAGCAGCTGTAGCTGAGAAGGAGCTTTGGGGGACCAGCCTCTTCTGTTGGTGCACCACATCTTGGAGGTATCCCTCAGAAAATGCTGGCAAATGGACCCAACCCACCAGGAGTGGGCAGGTATCCCAGCTCCTTCCCTCAGTGTGACTGGGTGCACTGCCTTCTGTCTCCATAACCGCTATCTACTCAGATCTCTTAAAAATTAATCCCAAAGTCTGCAGAAATCTGGTTGTTCCAGTAAAGATTCTGCGCCAGATGCCACATTCTCCTGTGTGGGGTGTGGAGGATGAAACCACTCCATCATGTGTCATCAGTGAAATTCATGGAGAAAGAGGGTCCCTTTCTGTCCCAGGAGGACAAGCAAAACTGTATCAAGCAATTAAAACATATTAGTGCCCTCCCCAACCTCTACTATCCTGGGCTGCCCTCTTCTTTGACTGGCCTGTGGGCTGTAAACCCTTCAGTCTTCATTATTCTCAAATTGGGAAGGCTTATTGGAGGACCCTAGAGCAAAAGTTATCACTGTGGTGCCTTGCATAGGAAAAAGCCTTAATGGGAGAGGGAAACTAGGATTCTGCAGGAAGATCAGAAGTACTCGCTGCTTTGAGTCAGGACTCAAAAAGTTGAATGAGGCTTGGCGGACTCCTCCCTTTCACCCATTTTTTGGCACATGAGATGGAAATAAAGCACTGTACGAGTGGAGGGCTTACAGGTCCCTGTGCACTGTTCAGCAGTATCTGCTGCACACAGGTGTTTTTCATACCTAAATCCTAATAAGCTATCTTCTCAGGTGGTGTAATGTTAGCACAAATGTCTGCAAGAGCATTAAGGACAGTGGTGCCTTGTGCTTGAAAAAGGTTGTGTTCAGTCAGAGACTGCATCTTGACTGACTTAGTAGTCAGTGGGGCCCTAGAAAAATGTGTTAAAAAGCATGATGTCCCATGGCAATAGGACTAGAGTGACCCAGAGGGGTCTGCGCTGGCTTGCTCCTGCTCTCAGAAGAAAGTTGTGCTCAGCATTGTGTCCTCTGACTCAATTAGCTACAAGCATGTTCAAACATGATAACGTTGTGTAGTATAGAAAAGGACAGTGTACTGGCCCAGTTCCAGACTGTATAATTAATTTCCTCTTATCTGAAAATTCTACCTGTAATTTTGAATTGGGTATGCCTGGATATTTTAATCTTTTCCCAACTATGGCTTCAAAACCACCATTTTATTTAATTTTTTTTTTTGTCTCCTGTGACTTCTAAGATATCTTGTGGCTCCTTTATATACACATGCATATTTATATTCCTCTTTTTATCTTTTGCATTGTTGCAGCAACAAAAGCTGTAATTCACTTTGCTTAAATTATTGTGTGGTTGTGCAATGTACTATATAGGGCTATAGGCAATAATATCCTGCTAAAAAAATGTAAAAGAAAGATTGTACATCCATATACTGAAAACACCCTGAACTATCCAAACCTCCCAAATACTGACCGCTTATTACTGCGTGGTGTTTCTTGCACCAGCTATCTGAATGCTGCTCTTTATTCAGTATTCAGTCACGTTCTCCACACTGTGTACGCATTTGGATATGTCTGAGCTCAGGAGATGCAATCAGCAAAAGATTACTCTGTGAGACAATACCTGTTCTTTGCAGATATATTCTCTAATTAACAATGTGGAGGAAAACATCTGTCCCAAAATTATCAAAAAGTTACATTAAAAAATCCTTGGTTTAGTGCATGACTGAAGGGCTGCTGTGCAGCTTTTCTTACTTGAACCCTGCCCAGGGGAACGGCCTGCTGCAGTCCATTCCTAAGTGTGGATGAACTCAGCAGCCCAGACATGGCAAAAGTGCTCTACCCAGCTCCGTGCAGCAATGTGCTCTGTAGTTAATCTAGCCAACACTAAAACTGTTTACATTAGCATATTTGCTTTGTCAGTGATAGTGTTAAACATTTTCTAGTGAAGGGCAGCCTTGTTTAACTGCAAGATGACACATGCCCAGAAAGCAGTGTTTGCTTGAGCTGTGAGGCTGCTCTTCCAAAGTAACTAGGCATGTCCTTCTGTACATCCTTTTTCCACCTCTGATACTAGGTTGTGATAACCTGAGTACCAGGGCACCACTGACTGTGGGAGGTTGGTGCATTTTAGGGGTAAGTAAAGTGGTATTTGCACGTATGTCCTCTTCCATAGGATTTGAGTTTTAACCGGCAGAATTGCCAGTGACCCTTTTGCAAGCACAGTAGGCTTGCTGCTCATCTGACAGAAGGTATTTCCAATGGCACAACAGCTCCCACTACCAGGCAGCTGTGGGTGGGAGGGTTGTTCAGTATGGCTGTGCAGTGTAGAAATAGCCTCCATGCCTGACTTCTTTAGCATGTGGACAGCACTGAGATCACAGCCTCACAGTGATGTCATTGCTGGTGCTGGGAACAAACAGCTTTAAGCATCTTTTCCAAGCCTCTCTGTGCATCATGTTGGGAAGGAGGCTGTAGCTTTTCTTTTCACCTCCCCAATGTTTCTGCTGCTCTGCTTGCACCCACACAGATGGGAGGTAGTGATGCCTGTGGCCAGGCAGGTCTCCCCTCTCTCTCAGCTCAGTAATACAGCAATCTGAATGTGTGTTGTTCTAGGTGACTGGATGTCTGAGCCAATTCCTCAGTCAGCAGCACCTGTGTAACTAACATGGCATTTTGACGGCTATCCAGCCCTTACCAGCTAAGCTGTTTCAACGCCCTGTCATCATGTGTTGCCAGGTGGTTGTAAAACAAGCAGAGGTGTGCCAATACAAACAGAAGGATAAACATGAGGAGGGAAAAAGGGAATGGAGGAGTGCAGAAATCATAGAGGTCCAGTGAAGGGCAATTCAAATGATCCACAGCAAAAGGGGCTGGGGAGCTGTCAGGGGTTGAGCAAGGATCTGATACATGGACAGGCTAGGGATGTTGGAGACCAAAGTTAAGGCAATAAACAGGTGCATGATGAATGATCACGAACAGGCCAACAGACATTCCAAGTCAGCCTGGTACAAGAGAGGAACTCTTAAAGGCTACATGCTTTTCCTTTTTATAGATTAAAGCACTTAGATTTCTCACCCTGCAATTAATCAGTCCCTAGGATTTGCTCTTGTTGCATACATCAAATACATATAATGCAACAGATTTTGTGGAAAGTCAGACAGGTATTTGTTTACAGCAAGGCTCCTGGGCAATACCCTTAGAGAGACTTACAGCTCTTCTCCCCTTCACTCCAGCTTGCTGGAGTTCTCATTGCTCAAAACACCCCTCAGAGAGGAACAAATTCATCAATTCCCACCTGTCCAGACCAAAATCACTGTCACAGACCAGCACAAGGGCTAGTAAATTTACAGATTAGACATTTTTATAGGAGGGCTGTAACCCAACAAGTAGTTTGAACTTGGTTGAAATTTACCAAGAACATGATTAAAAGCATAAATTCATCTTTGGCAGGGACAGGAAGACATTAGAGGATAATACAATTATGGATAGTGTAGGACTCAGGTAGGGGAAAGAAATTATTATATCTCCTATTGGTGCATCTTAGCCCATGGCAAAAGCACACTGCAGAAGAAGGAGGGTCTCTGCTCTAAAGGATCACTCAGGTATATTGAGATGAGGTGGATGATTCTAAAGCAGCCACCTAAAGCAAGCTGACTGCTGGTAGCTACACACAACATGGACAACCGCATCTCCATTACTGCTTATTTACCACAAAGTCCCTAAGTGGAGACAGCCACATCATAGTGTCTGCGAGGAGATTTGCCACTATTGACATTAGCAAGAGGATGCTGTGCATACCCTTGGGTGCTGGACCACGCAACAAAGGTCCTCCATGGTTACATCAGTCATGAAGAGGAAGGTGGAGCAGTAGAATGTGTCTGTCTGTTCCTTCTTTGCTCCGTCTCACTGGCTCAGACTTCTTTTTACTGTGATATTTAAATAAGGGCCTGACAGGGGCTGGGCAATGGCTATGCCATGACCACAGATTATCCTGCTGCTGAGTACTCAGGAAGGTAGGGCAGCTGCCAGGGCACAAATGCAAGGCTTGAGAAGGGGATCTACACTCTCAGTCCTTAAGGCGGCTCTCCTGCCTCTTCTCCAGCTAGTGCCTCCTCTGGCACACTTCTTACCCGTCTGCTCTCTGGTATGCTTCTTACCTTACAGCTGTCTGCTGCGGAATGCAGATTTCACAGGGCAGGGACTAACTCTAGTCTGTGTTTGTGCAGGATCTAGCAGGTGGGACTTTGGTCTGCAGTGAAGGTTGCCTCCGAAGATGTGTCATAGTACAAACACAGCCTGAGCCTTCCCCACCCCCCCCCACCTCCCCCCCCCAAAAAAAGTGGTTTAGCCACTTACATTTCTACGTACTCAAGCGGGGACTCAGTCCCTAGTGAGGCTTCTATGTTCCAGTCCAAGAAAAGCAGAACTCAAAAGGGTAGGCTAAACGCTTTCAGGAACAAATAACCATACAGAACCACATGGGCACTTTTGGAAATTAATCCCAAATCAAAAGCAAACTCATGGAGTGTGTTAGCAACCAGAGGCAGCTCTACACATGGGAATTCCCTGCTCTTGGGAGTAACGTGGGATCCATCCTGCTGGCAGGATTGAAATGTGATCAGCTGGTGCGTGCCAGAGCTGGTTTTCTTCTTTGGATGGATTTAGATATTTTGCCAGGACTCCTGTACTGCTCTTATACCTAGAGTTCAGCTGCTTTGCTTTGTTAAATGCTGAGATGCCCTGAATGGAAACACTGGGAGTGAAGAATATTCCACAGGGAAACTGTCACCTGGCATCACATCCCACTGCACTACTTTTCTTGTCACAGGCAGAGAGGGAGCAGGGTCCATCTCCACAATCCCCTGTGTCCTTGTGACTGCAAGGATGGGAGAGCAGGCTTGCACGTCTGCTCAAGGAAAGCTGCAGCAGGCCCTGTGCAAACTCAGCCTGGTGACTGCTATTATCTGCCACATACACGAGTGATCCAGATGGTGTCTCAGCTATAAAACTGAGAGGCCTATGGATGTGCAGGAGGCAAAACTGATAGGGGGAGAGGTCTTGTTGTAAGCCTGTAGGAGTGCAGAGGGGCCTTGATATATACAAGCCCTTCAGCATTGTTGCTTTCAAACACAAAGTTTTTGTACCTGCAAAATCTCTGTTTTCACCAAAGAAGGCGGCACTGCAATGTGGGAGTACAACTGACTCCTCAGTGTCACATATTCTGGTCCCCCTTCATTAGTTAGACATTCTGTTAACTTATAAAAGACTTGAAAGCATATCAAGCCTGTAAACAAAAAACCTACTAAAGTCAGGCCAGCAAACAAAAGTCAGGCAATGGGAAAAGGGGGTTATTCTGATCACCAAACTATTCCTCATTCATCAGATCTGTCCTTCCCAGCTACTTTGGCCACTGGGCTGTTTCCAGTGGGTGGAGAATGGTGTTTCATGCCCTGAAGGACTGAGTTACTTCTTCAGACACAAAGCAGCATTAGCAACGTTGTATCTGTCCTGGAAGAGGATATGCAATCTTCTCTTTGTCTTAGGTGGGTACCTCTGAGGGTCATCCCAGACATGTAACCTGGATGTGGGTGGCAGAGGTCTTTCACCGGTCAGCCTTCCCAGTTTCTTTCCAAATCTATTTGCACTGCCCTTGGACCTTTGGTCATGCTGTGATTTCACCACTGGCAGGCTGTGTTTTAATCCAGACTCATGCTCAGCCTTCTATTTCAAACTCTGTTGATGTAATTTGTCTTTATACAAACATGTCATGGTCACTTTTGCCACATGGTCTCATTTAGTGTTTATGACACATCTAATTCTTTCTCATTTCTCTAGCAAGTAACAGTTTGACCCTCTTTTTAGAAAGGTCTGCTGTGTCTCCTGGCACATAGGGGGGGTTTGTAGCAACTTCAGTATTAATTAACCTTGGATCCAGAAACTTTTTAGATGATGGCAGAGTTCCTGTTCAAGGATCTCTGAAATGGTGAATCTTATGAAGTGCTTCCAGATATTTTGGTCTGTGCTAAGACAGATGACTTAAATCAGAGAAGGCTTCATCTATCCAGTATGTCATTTGTATGGATTTCTCGTTTACCCTGTTTGACTGTGCATTGATGGGTATGCTTGAATTGACACATTGAAGATAAACACACAGATGAATCAATCACTACTTCCTAGGAATGCACCCAAAACTTCTTGGTACAAAATCGCTGTGATTTTTTATTATTATTATTATTATCTGCACTCCTTGTTGTGCAACAGCTCAATTCATAGGTGTGAAAGTACTTTTTTCCAATTTCATTCTGTCTGAACAGTGTCTGGACAATGGACAATGAGTAATTTCTAGGAACTACTCCATGGATCCTTTGTCAATTTGTCTTTAGACTTTTTGTAGATGCCACAGTTTGATAGCCTTCCCAACAGCCCCTTCTCTCACATTTCACACTAGCTAACACCTTGGACTGTTAATCTTGAAAAAATGGTCTTTGGCAACTTATTTTACCTCTCCAAGGCTTTTCCTCTTACCAGTTAGTTCACAGAATCATAGAATGGCTGAGGTAGGAAGGGACCCTGGAGGTCATCTTGTCCAACCTCACTGCTCAAGCAGGGTCACCCAGAGCTGGTTGCCCAGGACTAACCAGATGGCTTTTAAGTATCTTCAAGGATGAAAACTCTGCAACCTCTCTGGGCAACCTGTGCCAGTGCTCAGTCACCCTTGCAGTGAAATTGTTTCCTGATGTTCAGGGGGGACCTCCTGTGTTTCAGTTTGTGCCCAGTGCCTCTGATGCTGTCTCTGGGTACCACTAGGAAGAGCCTGGTTTTGTCTTCTTTGCACCCTCTCTTCAGGCATTTGTAGACATTGATGGGGTCCCCCTGAGACTTCTCTTCTCCAAGCTGAGCAGTCCCAGTGCTCTCAGCCTTTCTTCATGTGAGGAACTCAGCTGCATTAAAGCAGAAAGACTTTGGTTAAGTATTACTGTAGCTGTTATTTTAAGTCCTTCCTTTTAAGCAAACTTTTTTGCCATTAGTACAAACTTCCTGGATTTTTATCAACTGCCTTTTTTACAGAGGTTCTATTTTAAAAATATCATTCAGTTGTTTCTTTATGCTCTGTTAAACAGTCTTTTCTTGGCATGCAACAGAGGAAAATGCATAAAATTCTGGTGATTGAAAAAAAAATTGGGAAAATGGAATTTTGACAAAACAAAGCAATAATGCTTTTGGTGGGTGCCAGAGGGAGCTCTGTTTCTCTGTGTAATATCACAGGTCAAGCAGTAATGTCTTCACTGGCACATCATTCTGTAAACTACACCTGGGTGAGGTTTCTAGCTACAGAATCAACTTCTGTTATTGGTCTTGGTCATATGAAGATATCAGGCTTGGTTTTGCTATATGGACCCCCTTAGACGCTACTTCAGAAAATTATTTTTATCAAAAGAAGAGTCACTGTGATGTAGCTGTGCTTAGCTTGATCTCTGTCGTGTTTCCTTTGGCTTTTTGTTAATTTCTTTCTGTCAATCACAAACCAGTTTGTGGTAAAGACCAGTTTCAAAACAGTTATTTAAATCATCAGCAGGGTTTTGTCCTTCAGAGGCATTTCATTAATCCATTTTACATTTCTTTCTGCTGAGAACAACATTTCTCTCCAATGGTTTTCTAGCACGCGCGGCACAGAGTCATTGTGCCTGGACGCCATTTTGCTGTGCTGAGATTGTCTCTGCTTTAGTGCAAGTCAGTCTAACCACTGCTGTTTCCCTGCCCTATATACCACAGCTTTTTTAATTAGATGTATATTTGTTCCTGCAGTGTTTGCTTGTGCTGGGCAGTAAGCAATCGCAAGCAGTTGTCAGCTAGAGCATTATAAACATTTATTTCTTACAAGTGCTGTTGTGGCCACTGCTACAAACACATCTCAGCTGACAGAGGTAATGTTAAAAAACAAGCCAGCACAGGCCTGCCAGTCATCTGATCCTGCCCATCAAAAGCACAGCTCTCGCTGCCATTACGAGTAGCTGTGGTCATTCCAAGGTCAGGTCAAGTGGTCAAGTCACCTTCTTGAAATGACTGCTATTTTTGAGCATTAATTATATCACAAATAGTCCATTTTTTAAAATGCTTCAGATTTGTATACTGTTGTTTTACTTCCTTACTATACTATCTAATGGGTTGATCAGTGTTGTAGTCTGACAGCTAGCTTCTGGTAGAAACAGGGCGTCTTTCCCAAATGGTATTCTCATCCAGACCAGAAAATTCTCTAATGACTTCTTCCCTGCTGTTTGCAGACCCTGGTGAACAGCAGTCTTCCTGACATGCACACACTTGCATTGATCTTTAGCTTACAGCGTTTTGCATTGCCTGTGCATATTGTAGGCCTCCACTGTCTCTCAACCTGCCAGATCTCACTTCTGTTCATGTAGTTACGTGCATCATCTCCATCATGCAAGGAGAAACTGGAAGTGGGACAACTTTGCTATCATGACCAACAGTGTGAGGATCAAATGCAAGCCTTCCAGAACTGTTTTCATGAACTGGAGAGTTGCAGTAGGCTGTAATATGCAGTATCTTCTGCACAGCAGCACACAGAGTGCTGAGCTCTAACTTGCCAGTGGTTTACATCATCTCCCCCATCAATTCTCTCTTCCAGGAATAGAGATTCAGATGTCACTGTCTGCACATCTTGAAATGGTCCCCCTCATATGTGAAATGGGAATTCAAATGTGTAAACCCCATTTGCAAGACCAGAGATCATTTTTCTCTCTCAGCAGCATTACAAGTCCCTTGCTGAACACTGATTTCTTCTTATCATCTGTTACTCACAGCCCAAGATCTCATGTCACTGACATGCCTGCTGAGTACCTCAAGCACACTCCAGTTGCCAGAAGCAGAATTGCAAATTTTTAAGACACGAGAGCATTACAAATCTCTATGCCTAACTTTCCTCAAGGAAATGAATGTTTGTGACAGAGGTAGAAGACAGTGACCTACCTCTCACTCTCCCAAATGCTGCCTGGTCATGGGGAGTCACTCACCACTCTCTCCTTAGATCGATGGAAAGCTCCGTTGTGTGATTTTTGGAGCACAGTGAATGACTGGCTGTGCTGAGAATTGGACCGATCCCTGCACACACAGTCTCTACACCTCCTTTCTTCCTCCCTGTATCTCACGAGCATCTGTTGTTCCCCAGATGCACACAGAAATTCTTTTTCTTTTTGTTTCAGCACTGCATGCTGCTATAACCCCACAGGCTGCCTCTGCACCCAGTTGACACGTAGCTATCATTGTTGCCAAATCAACACCCACATAGAGTTTGAACTATGTAAAAGCCCAACTCTTTCCTGGCCTCACCTATTACATGACCTTCCCAGCTTCTGAGTCCATCAGCATCCATGTGGACCTACATCCCCCTCATAGTGAGTGTCTCTCTCCTCTCTGAAGCTCCTCAAGGCAGTTTGTGGGCTGTAGCCTCTGCAGTTGGCTGCAGGGCTCAGGGATGGAGAAGGCAGGATCTAATTCTCTGCTCACACAAAAAGCTGCTATAGCTGCAACACAGGTATCCTCTGTTGGTAGATTTCAAAACCACAAAGCATCAAGCAAGGGCAGCTCTGCTGTCTGTAGCTTTGCACACTGCAGTGGCATGAACAAGTTTGGGAGATGGTTTCTGTGCTTGTTGCAGCACTCAATGCTATCAGCAACAGCATGAGCAGTGCCAGAGGCTCAGCACAGCAGGGCAGGTGTTCACTAAGCAAGGTGAACAGTGTGAAAACAAATGCAGCCTCTGAAGGATCAAGTCCTTGGGTGACCTGCCTTCTTGTATTGCTGTACATGCTGGCACAAGGGAGCGTTGTTTCAGTGCTGGTGGAGGTGGTGCAGGGCTGCAGAGGCTCTTATTCAGGCTGGACTGATTGTAGGAACATAAAGCCTGCTTAAGACTGAGGTTCTCCTCATACTATGGTTGCCCCATCCCTGCAGTAGTTAGTTACAGGACAAATCCTCCAAGGGTTAAACTGCAGAGGAGTCATGTAAGGTAGGCCCACATCTTAGGCTCTAGCCTTCTGCAGTACCCCAAGTTTTCTATATGGTCTCCCCTTAAGCCCCAACCCAAAGTTTCCTGCTTTCTTTGGATGTTGGGCAAGGCAATAGCCCAAGGGCAAAGAGCTAGAGCACACAGTCTTCTGGAGCAAACTTCTTCATTAAAAGCAAAATATTTGTTGCGAAGGGGTTCTGTGTTGTGGTTTGGTTTTTCTTTTTCATTCCTCAATATTGCATAGCTACAAAGGCTGACTCCTGGTTAGCAAGCAGCAAGTGTGGAGAAGACCAACTTGAGGGATGTTATGCTGGAGGCAGCCTATCGATGGGAAGGGATGCACCACTGTGTTCTCCAGTCCAGTATTCCCATGGCCCACAAATGTGGGGAGAACTGAGACAGCACGTTGCAGCAGAAGCCAAGAGGTAAACCTCAGAGCATGAGAGGGTGTGTGTGGATTTCATTTAGCACGTTCTTCTGCTGCACCAGTAAGAGCATTTTGTGGCATATGCCTTGCATATGGGAAACAACAGGAAGGCCCTGGCATGAACACATGCAAGAGTCTTTTTGCAATCTGCCCTGAATACTGTTAGTGATTGATTAAGTCTGTTGAAGCCTCTAACACCACTGATGTCCATGGAAGAAGAGTTATCCTCAACAGATCTCACAGAAAGGAAAGCCTGAAAGTCAGGGAAGAGAGCCCAAGCCTAGGAAGAAAGGGACTGCAGGAGAGAGAAAGGTTTTACTGAAGAATTATGAACAAAAGTCTGGAGGAGGCAAGCCAGTTGTGGCTGTGGAGAAAAGATCTGAAGTCACAGCACTCTCCAAACTATCAAGCTGCAACAAGGTCTTTTTACTATCTCATACCAGCATACTCTTCATACAGCCCCTCTGCTGCCTTCATCTCACCTCATCCAGGGCACACTCTCTTCTCGTGCTTCTTCCTCTCTCTCCTTCTTCCTCAGCTGCTCTCTCTTCATTGGCTCTCAACCCCTTAACAGAACCAGCCACAGCTGCACCTTATCTACACCGGCCAGCCCTCTGCCCCTGAAGCCAGCCCACAGCTGTGTATTATCAATGCTAATTAGCCCAGCTTCATTCCTCTACAGTCTGAGACTAGCAGAGAAGGAGTAACTGACCCTAGCTCTTGTGTGTGCACCCACGTGCCATTTGAATATGTCTCAGACATGAGCTTGTCTCCACTGCTCTGAGGAGCAGGAACAGAGGTGATCAGCAGCACTTAGGATCCCTCTGTCCTCCATAAAAGCAGCATCTTTGACCTGCAGAGCCTTCCCCATGCAGTGGCTTGCATGATGCCTCCTGCCAGCATGCCTTTACCTTGAGAGGTCTTGCTGGTTGGGTTGAGCAGGCTGCTCATATACACAGAGATTGCTCTGGAAGATGATTTTGGCTGCCATCCAGTATGGCTTACTTTTGAATCTAAAAATGCTTAACTAAGCATTCCCTTCCCTACACTGCTTATTAGCATCTAGGTGTCTTCAGAAGCTGCCAGTTAAAAGTCTTTGCAAGACACTGGCAACAGAACAAATAGGTTGGCTGTAGAGAAGCAATCCAGATGCTGCTGTACCACCTCAGTGTCCTCCTCCCTCTACACCTTCATTTGCCTTCATGAGTTACAAATGAGAGCTCTGAAAATGAAGGCACATAGCTGTACCAGGAGATAGGAAACTTAATTCCTTATGGAGAAAGAGAAGAATCCAAGCCATGGATTTTAAACCATGAGGTTATTTCCACCTCTGAGACATTGCTTGTATTGTAGGGTCTCCCAGGCTGTGCAGGCTTTTGGGGCTTGGTGAAGAATTTTTTTGACAGTGTGTTTCTGTTAGAAAATGCTGATTCATGAGGCTTTTGTTTGTCAGGAGCGTACTCAATCAGAGAAATCCACGGATGGGGCTTGGGTATGTTAAGTATTTGTTTGGTAGGACAGGAAAACAGTTATCAGCTGCTGCGTTGCCCCTCACCTTGGCTCCCAGCCTCCTGCCTTGGAACCCAGAAGCTATAGCCAGGGCAAGAAACTTCTTTTTTTTGGTATCCAAAAGGTAGCTGTCCCTTAGGCATTTTCAAAGTGAAACATTTTGAATGTTTCATCTGGTGGAGCTGGAGGGGCTCCAAATGATGGAACCAGAAGGATTTCAGAGCCTTCAGTGGATGTTGTTGTCTCTTAGATGAATCCCCATAACTAGATGTGTACTGACTCCTCGTCCGATGTGATGCAGGGTAGGAAGGGCTCACTCACACCTCTGTCACTGGTCCCTGTATATATACATGCTTTGTACTCATGGTTACACAAGGGAAGGTAGTTAACAATGCTGCTATATTGCAGCAGGGAGAAAAGCCAAGGGGAGATAGATTCCTTAGCCTGACTGAAGGCATGGAAATGGCAATAATTTAGGAATAAGGCAGTACCTAGGTTCTGACCATGCTGAGCTGTCTCTGCTTGGGTGTGGAAACAAAGCACCTCTGGGCTTGTCCAGCTTTCCACACATAGGAGAGGGACCCGTGAAGTCGCCAGAGATGTAGGAAACAAGCAAAAGGGCTGTAGCTGAAAACACCTGATAGTTGTTTGGCTACAAAACCCGAGTCAGATGGGCCTAATCAGAGCCAGTGAGCTGACAGGTGGGAGGTGGAGAGGGAGCCAGCAGTGGAGAGGGTGCAGAATAAGTGCAAAAATCTGCACCAAAAGCCATTCTCCTTAAGAGTCCAGAGCCTTTGGCTGGCTATAGGTGAATCTGCCTCTGAGGGGGTATATAAAGGAAGGTCCATATCATGGCAGCTTTGACATGTCAGAGTGGTGTCAGACCTGTGTGCAGTGATGGGCAGGAGCAGTGCTGTGGCAACTCATGAAACAGCTTAGCCATTCCCAGAAGTTCTAGGGCAGTATCTATAATTGAAGAGCTCCGGGAGGTTGTCAGGCTTGTGGTTCTCCACCAATTAGGACTAAAAGGTTCCATTTATTAACAACTGGCTTGTTTAAATAACAGCTCCCACCAAGTGCTTTCAGTGTGCACTAGGAAACAGTGTTGTCTGGGCTGTTGTGCAGTGACAGTAGGTGCCTCTCTCTGCAGCCACTGTGCCAAGCCCCTGCTGCCCCCAGCTCCCCTCCAGGGCCCTGCTGGGGGGATCGATCCCTGCTCACTGCCTCCTGCCCCTGTTCCCACAGGACTGCCTTCCTGCCTGTACACACACGGACCCACAGCACTTCCCCCTCCTGGTAATGCGCTCACACTTCTGTGCATCAATTAGGCTGCTTTCTGGAGGAAAAGTGGATTTTGTGTTCAGTGCTGGCACTGGAGGGGTGGTGTGTTGCATATTGATGGAAGAGATGATTTGTCAGGTTTTGCTTTCTTCTCCTTAGTGCTCCTGGGACACACAGATGCAGTGCTTATACTGTTTCTGCTGAACACATTTTCCCACTCCTGGGCTTCACAGAAACTTTGCAGTTTTCTTCTCTTTCCTTGCATTTTGGAGCCTTCCCCACACTCCGCCCCCTCCCCCTCCCCCCCCCCCCCAAAAAAAAAAAAAAAAAAAAAAAAAAAAAAAAAGGAAAAAAAGGGGGGGGGGGGGAAGAAAAAAAGAGAATGAAGTCATAACATTCAGAGCAAAACTTTTACCAGAGCATGTTGTGGTCTGACCAGGACCTATACAGATGGAAGTTCCTGCCATATGTTTCTCAGGCCAGACAAATAGTATGTCACAACTGAGCAATACCTACAGCTGAGGAGACTTCACTTCCTCCTCCACCTTCCCCAGAGTGGGCTTTGTTGCAGGTTCATTGTTGAGGCTTTTGTTAAGCTTGTGCAGAGTGCTTAATCAGACAGTTGAAGAACAGCTTGTCCTCCAGCACCCAGAATCACCACCACATCCTTGACTTGTGAAGACAATAGCTGAAACTTGAAAGAAGAGGCACGTGGCAGACATAGATAGGGATATTGAGCCAGGTCAGGTGTCCCTTTGCCACAGCACAGCCTTGGAGCCTTGCTTCTACATTGTGGACCCTGATGACAGGTCCCAGACCATGCAATCAACTGTGTCAGTTACAGGAGATCCCAGGATGGGGGGAGATGCAAGTTAAAGCTGGGATGGAGGGAAGATGTGTCTGTCAGGTTTGCTGTAAGAGTGGGAAGAGGTGAGAGATTCTAGTTGCCAGACACTTGGGGACTTTGCAAGGTGCAATGTACTCTGTGCCTGGCTGTCGCCACAGTCCTTGGGTCCCCTTGTTCTTCATTCCTACAACAGGTTCCTCATTTCATTGTGTACACCCCCTTTTCTTGTGTTTCATAGTGTGTCTGGTCCAGTCCTACTAGTGATAGATGGGGGAACCTCTTCAAATGGGACTCCCAGTGCTCAGGAATTAGCCAGTCCCAAAGGCACTCTGGTTTCCCTGCTCTTCTGGATGGATGCAGCCCTCAGTGCTGTGCTTTCTGCAGCATGTTGCTGATGTCACCAGTGCTGGAAGATCCTTGGCATGAGAGGAGTTGCTTGACTATGAGGACCCCTCACCCCCAAGCCCACTGTACAACCCCTGTCCAAACATTCCATGAACAGGCTCCCAGGCTCTTCAGTGAGCACAGCAGTCCCGTTGCTCTCTCCTGGGTATTCCCTAACCTGTTCCAGCAAAATCACTTTCTTATTGTGAGCTCCAGTAGGATCAACCCTCTGCCAGCTCTGCTCCTCCACCTCTCCCTCTGCTGCATCCTGAGCGTATTGTGTGTGCAAGGGGCGTTTTGGTATGTCATACAATCTCAGGGCCTGGGGAACAAAAAACCTGAATTTTATTGATAGAACGAGTGAAGGATTTCTTTTTCTGTCCTTGAGCTGCAGGGAGGTGGCAGGGGAGAGAGAAAGAGAGAGAGAGAGAGAAAGGTCAGATTATCCTCTCTGGCTTTACTGATAACAATTCATTCATCTGTGGACAAGATGAATGTACTTAACATCCTTCAGGCTGGTGCTAAGTCTTCTGCCTCTTACTTTCAAACTAAACCAATTCCTCTATTCTGAATACCAGTCCCTGGGACTTTGTGAAGTGATGCATCTGGGGTTTAATATCAATCATGAATTATATCTCTGCTGCTATCTTCACCAGTCCCTTTGGGAGATGGAGCTGGTTAGCTGATTTGTGGGGCCAGTGTGTGCTTCTGTTGTGTTTGTGCTCTTAATCCAGGTGTTGTAGGTGAGATGCCTCCAAAGAACAACTTGTGCTTACAGAAACCAACAGGTCAAAGATGATGGGACAGAGACACAAAGTAGTGTGAGAAGCACAGATGGTAAAACCAGCCTCATTTAGTCTATGTTGATTTTGCAGGATGCTTGCTTTTATAATTTATTTGGGGTAGAAGTTGCAGAGTCTTGCAACTAGGACCTTACAGCCAGCAGTAATCCCATAGAAAGATGAAAGGTGTTGAAGTAAGTTTCCTATCTTTGCACAGGATTTCATTAAAGTGTCAGGCTTTGACTCTGGTGATTTCATGAAATCTCAGGGGGCTTTTAGAAAATTAACCATCTAGATCTGATGGTTGCAAAACAAGAAGGAAAACTTCCCTGAGCACATCCTGGATGACCAGTCTCAACCTGCCTTGGTTCAGTGGACGGCTGTTGTGATTACAGTGCAAACATGGAACTGGGACTTTTTTCTGCATGCTCTGTGGGCAGAAACAGAGCATCTACAATCTACCCCATGTACATCCCTGCACAAGTGAGAGTATGTGAGCTGGAAGGAGAGCTGAGATGCAATAAATCCGGCTGGCATGTAGTCAAAGCTTGGCCAGTGTGTGCAATTTGTGGAGAATCCCCATGGATGTCTTTATGGAAAGAAACCTGGCTTGTATGTCTCCTCCCGAAAGGCAGTATCTCCCCACACCCTTGTCTAGTAGTAAAATATCCCTTCAACCCCAATGGACCTCCATGGAGCTCTCAAGGTCCAGACTAGATTCTCCTGCTTGTTTGTGGCCACCACCCAACTACTATATCTGCATAAAAGGTGAAGGAGAAATTTATGCAAGAGGGAAATTATTGTTTTCCAGCTCTGTAAGCCAGATTTTTGTGGTCAGCACATGTGCTTATGCACATACAAAATTAACAGACTTTTGCAACTGGAACTAATTGTGTTCTTGTTGGCAATCTCTGAGGCAATGCCAGAGGTGGAGCAAGCTGGCTCCTTCCCTCAGACAGCAATGATGAAGAACCAGGAGGATGAAGCCGCTCTATATCTCTCTGCAAAACAGGATGTCATTCTTAAACATCAAGACAAAAATATTTCCCCCTGGAAACCAACAGGAATCACTCATATGTAGAGGAGGGAGGGGCACCTGAGTTGTCACTATTCACTTGTGTGTGGTGCCTGTTTAACAGAGACCTCTCTTTAGGTCCCCCAGAACAGGGGATATTCTCTTTTTTTAAAAGCATGTTCTCAGTTTCTCTCTTAAGTACTTCCACTGAAGGTTGTGGTGGTCCCAAGTCTCTGGGGCTCTGTCTGCAGAGTGTGGGGGAGGTGAGCCTCTGCTTTCCACAGTTGCCCATTCACTGGGGACATGCTGGGCCTTGGGAGGAGAGTGCTTGGGCTCTTGAGCAAAGCCCAAGGCAGCCCCACAGGCTCCCCCTGGGTGGGAGTGGTCCTGCATCTGCAGCAAGCACAGCATGCAGACATATCACAGCATCTTCACAGATACATCGGTTTTAGCACAGGGCCCGTGACAATGGTGTCCTTTCTAGAGGAGGCTGTTTATTATCACCAGGTTAGTTGTGCCTTGGCCTAGGTAACTGGAGCCTTTCAAAGCTCTCGCAGTGCTGGTGGTGGGTTCCTCCCTCTAAGGACTGATGCCTACCACAGTGTCAGCCTCCTCTTATTTCCTTGGGAAAGGAAGAACATTTATCTCATGCTTATATACCTATCTCAAATAGATCAAAGGATCACAACGTAAAAACACTCGTCTCTCCTTTGACTGCAAGCAGGTCTATTTCCTATTTCCTCTGATATTCTTTTATCTTGATGTGCTTAGACATCAAAAATTACAGGGCATTAATCACACCTGGGTATCTAGCTCCTTTCTCACATCAGAAACGCATCTCCTGCCACCTTTATTGCTCTCATCTCCAAACAAGAGTATGAGCTTTACTTCCTAAGGAAAGCTTTGTGGGCAAAATATCCCAGGCTGAGCTCTTCTATATGCACTGCGAACAACTGGCCAGCTGCTGTAAGTGGTACAGAGCATGGAGCTGCTGACAACAAAGGGAAATGTAGCAGGAAAAAAAATCAACCTTGCCCTACCCCATTTGGGAGCTTTTTCTGAAGATTGGGCCAGCTTGGGGGTTGTGGGTTGTAGGTCTTTTGCCTGTCTCTCCTGGAACCTCCTGGCAATCCAAGTTGTAATTGCCTTTAGGGTTTCATCATAGCACCTAAAATCCTGTGTTTTAAGGTCTCTGGTGTGAAGGGTTACCCAGCATCTGCACACCTCGGGAGCTTTTTGTGCCAAATTCAGCTTCTCTTAATTATGTCATTGCTTGTTAGACATCTTTTGAGCTACATCTTTCTTTTGGCCTCCTGCAGCCTTACTTGGGTATGAAAATACAAGGCCTGGATTCACAGGCATATTCACAATGCTTTCTTTGTTTCTTTATTTGTCCCTGGAGGGTTTTTTTGGTGTGTCTGGTCCCTTCTATCTACCTGGGAGTTACCATGGGTGGGGTCAACCTACCTGCTTCCTCCTGCCCTGCATGCCCTACCCTCCAAGTCTTCTTGCTTCTTTTCTATTCTTTGGCAAAGTTGGTTTGTGTTCAGGCTGGAAAGAGTAGCCCAATACTCCTTGTTTCTTACACCCGCAGTAATACTGCCTCTCATAAATTCTCTGGAAGTGTCCTGCACAGTTCTGTGCTGCTCTTCTGAAGGACTTGGCAGTCTTCTCCAGTTCTCGATAATGCTAGCTAAATCTCTCATATATCACATTATAACTCCCAATAATCTGAGCATCAAAGGCTTTTTTCACCTTCTCATAATACCTTTTTTTCTTCCTTCCTTCCTGGGAATGTCGGCAATGTTTCAGTCATTACCTTGGGCCAAGAACTTACTTGAAGCCATGTGCGTCCCAGATGACACCTGCTGTTTTCTGAAGCATCCATGCTTTCCCAGCCAGCTAATCCAGCTTTCTGGGACTCTGCCATTAAATGTCCCGAGGGCTGAACTTGTTACATTAAGTGCAGGTGTTGTTACTGTTATTAAAAGAACAAATTATTATGCATCAGCAGAAGCTTTTCTAAGATCGTTATCTAGAGCTGTGTGCTCCTGTTACTGTCTGCCTGTGGGCAGGGCTGGATGATCAGAGGTGGCCAGTCTGTCTAACCCTTCCCATCTCAGGTAAAAATCTGCTGCTGGTAGCCTCCAAGCCCATGCTACCTGCTGGAGAATGGCCAATAACACGCATCTTTTCACTCTTACCTTTGCTGATGCTGCTGGCTGGGCTTGTGTATGAAACACAGAGGGGAACGGCTCATACGTGACTGTGCAAGAAAGAGGCAGAGGAGCCTTCTTGTCTAGGACAATCCACTCCTGCTCATAGCTGTCCTTTAAACAGGGCTATGCGTGTAAGTCTCCTGTTGAAAGTGTGAGCACTCTCTCCCACACGAATTGCTCTCACTCCTCACCAGGATCTACTCCTGTCTTCCCTCTCTTCCCTTGAGCTTTTTCCTTATTTGGCTACATTTAATTTATTTTAGTGGTGGACGTGTGTTACACTGTTCCTCAGCCCTTTTTCTCCTCACTACTTTAACACAGTTTCTGGGCTGGGTTCTGCATCATCTCTCCATCCATTCATTTGCTTTGTGTGCTGTGTGGCTTCTGTGTTTTTTTTGTCTTCATGGAATATTTTCTTTTTCCACACAACATGTGCCTCAAAAAAAAAAAAAAACAAACGTTAGGGACAGTCTCCAACATATTGAGGGACACCACCCTGCGGGATGGTAACTCTGTGCTGAGAGTACTTGAAATGAAGTTACTGGTCCGAAGCTGGAAACCTGATGTATTAGTTAGGGTCGAATATTAATGTAGGCCACAACTCAAACAGTGTGTTCAGTTTTGGGCCTCCCACTACAAGAAAGACAGTGAGGTGTTGAAGCATGTCCAGGGAAGGGAAACAAAGTTGGTGAAGGGTCTAGATAACAAGTCTTCTGAGAAGTGGCTGAGGGAACTGGAGCAGTTTAGCCTGGAGAAAAGGCGGCTCAGGAGAGACCTTACTGCTCTCTACAACTACCTGAAAGGAGGCTGGTCTCTTCTCCCAAGTGAAAAGCTATAAGACAAGAGGAGATGGACTCAAATTGGACCAGGGAAGGTTTAGATTGGATATTAGGAAAAATGTCTTCACCAAAATTGTTGTCGAGCATTGGAACAGGCTGTCCAGGGAAGCAGCTGAGTCTTCATCCCTGAAAGTAATTAAAAGACATGTAGATGTGGCATTTAGGGACATGGTTTAGTGGCAAACTAGATACAGTTGGTGTCAATGATCTTAAAGGTCTTTTCCACCCTAAATGATTCTATGATTCTGTGTAAAACAAAGTTGTGCTTTCTCTTTATCCCTGCATGTTTCCTGCTCCCTTCACTGACCCAGGCCTTTGCAGCAGGTTGCTGCTGCCTGGTGGGCACTGAAGACAAGCACGATTCCTAGGGCAAAACAGCTGTTGCTGGGATGATCTGCCAGGAAGAGGCATAGCTGTGTCCTACTGCTGCTCTTGGACCTGCCTTCCCACAAAATGCCAGGTGCGTTGCAAACATCAGTTCCTGTCCGTATCGCCTCTGGGAAGCAAAATGGGGCAAATAAATGTGTTTTTTCCTGATCAAGAGTAAGCATATTTTCTCTGGCCTTTCTCACTGCTGCTGCATAAGCTAGTCTTAGCAGCAGCTTTTCCTAAACAAAAAGCCTTCAAATAGACAAACCATCTGTATCCTCTGAAAAGCCTCCCTGAGACATGCTTGCTGTGTGGATGTGCAGGAGGAGAGAACACTGGTGCTTCTCTCCTATGTTCAAACCCTGCTGTCCCCACTGCCAGACAGACTGGGACAGGAACTCTGCCTAATTAATCTTCATTGAAAGAATGTCTCCAGACACCATGTTCTGTATTTACCTGATGACAACACACCCTGTATGGTTTCTTAATTACAGGCTTGTTCCAAGGGAATTAATTTGTTGGAAATGGGAAGGGAGTAAGAGAAATCCTTGAAAAGGAGGTAAGAAATTTAGGCCAAATCTTTTCATATTGGGGGAGTTAGGGTTAGTGCAGATTTGGAAAGCTAGACAGAGTACTTCTGCTTGCTCTCCTATAGGAGACACTGGAGAAAACCAAGACGAAGTTAGTGACTGCATCTATATTTTCTCCCAAAGATGTCAACACCACATCTGAGACCACCCTGAATTTTTCCCTGCCCACAGTAGAGTATGCTTCCTTGCTTTCCTGGTGAAGCAGGGAGCCATCAAGTGTGCTGCTTGCCTGTGCTGTCCACAGCTTGTTCCTGAGACAGGGAAATGGACAGAGAACAAGGCAAGATGGGGACCATGCCATGATCACGGTTGCCCCAGCAGCTTCTGCATCTCTGGTGCCAGCATGCTGAGGTTGTCTCCTGAAATGACAGGAGAGGCTTAGCGGAGACTGAAGACCCTGCTAGTGCTCCATCCCTGACCTTGAGCCAACAGGCTTCACAAAGGTTAAAGCTAACTCTACACCCCTGCCTTGCTCCAGAGAGTCCAGACTAACCATTCATGTCTCTACTCCTCAATTTGTCCTGTCTGATGGATTTAACCTTTAAAGAATCCCAGCTTTCCTGATGCACTTTGAAATTTTTCATCAAGTTTCAGAGAGGCTTTATCGAGGATTTGTGCTATCTTCAAATATACTCTTCATTTGCTCTTCAATTTTCAGCTTCTTAATGCAGTGAGGGAAAAGCCTCCTATTTCTTTTCTGCTTTATCATTTTACTAGCCAAAGAGCAGCAGGACAAGAGTTGCTTATTTCCTTCCCCTGATCTATACTTTTCCTCCTACTTGTTTTATGGTGAATTTAAACAACTTAAATTTGTTTAAACAATTTAAACAAAGAGAAATCAACAGCAACTTGGTTGAGCCGAGGGAAAGTTGCTGTGGGTGCACTTAACCCTGCTGTTAGCTCTGTCCCAGGGACTTCAAGGACATTGGAGGGTGCTGCCACTGTGTCAGCCTCTGCAGCTCTGCATGCAGGTTCATGGTTCAGAGGCGAAGCAAGGAGACAAGCTGCCTTAGGTAGGTAATGCTGCACAGAAAAGGAGACTGGGATCTGGGGGTGCCCCTTTTCCCCTGCAGTCGACAGTGATTCAAGTCGACTCTGGTGTTGGATTGATGGTTGAAGGCCCTGCACTGTAAGTTTCCTCTCCTCCATCACATCCATTCCTGCTTTAGTGTTCTGGGAGTCCTCCTGCTGATGAGGCAAGGGATCACTTTGGTCCCAATAGGTGGCTTTGCAATGGGTCGCTTTGTTCCCAAGGGCCTTAAATTGCTTATAACAGAGGGACATTTTTCATATGCAGTTGTTCAAAAAATTCCTGGGGCTGGTAACCAGTTGGAGAACGTTAAGTGAGAAAGGAAAGAGGATGGAAAGAGAAGGATGGTACTCTGGCATTATTTAATTACTCCTGTTGGAAATAGATGACAAAGCCAGATTAGATGCTCCGTGTGATGTGCACTTAGCATCCTCCGAATCATAAAGGGCTCTTCTCCTTTTGGTCATGAAAAAATTTTGAAAGTCCATGAGGGTAATGTGTTTATTTTCTACACAGAATGAGGAGCTCCCTCCCTCCCTCCCTGCATCACTGCAACAGCCTGCTTCCTGCTGGGGGACTCACTTCCCCTTGCTGACCAGCACCACTGCTGCTGTGAAATCTGACAAGATCAGAGTTCAGGTGGTTTGGCTGTAGGCAGAATAATTCTTCCTTTTATGGAAATTCTTCTGCTTCTCCCACAACAATGGCCTTCAGATCCCTGCTTAGTAACAGAGGAGGTTTTTCTCCTTCTCTAAAGCCCTCACAACAATCTCACCCACGTAGAAACCATCCTTGCTTTCTGCAAAGAGCCACAGCTCCCAGGTGTCTCACTGCAAGGAGGTGCCAGCTGTCAGAGAGGTGGAAGTGGTGTGCACAAGGGAGGTTGCCCTTCCAGTCTCCTTTACCCATGGCTGCTAAAGTCACTGGTGTAAGGACACAGGTGGGAATCTGGGAGCTGCTGAGTGAGATAAGGAAAAGATTTTCCAAGCCCCTAGCTCACCTGGGTACAGTATTTTGCTGTTGCTTATAGACCAGGGTAGAATTTGTTGGTAGTTACATCTAAGATTGAAGTTTGTTTGCTGAATGTGCCAACGATATAAACACCACCAATGATATCCATGCTTGTTGAGCCAGGGAGGATTCAGTTTCCCACCTGGTGGCATCTTCACCCTGTTTGTTCTTTCACATTTTAAGGATGCTGTCCATCAATCTGCCAGCTTCTTCCTTTAGGCTGAGTGGAGATTTTATGTTACAGATTCACTTTTGCATTTAAGCACCATTTCCTCCACCTCCACCTCAAAATAATACTCACTGAAAAAAAAACTATCTAACCATGAAGGGATCTGCCCTGCCTACATAGGACTGGAAAAGCTGTCGTGATTTCAGTTGAATGAAATCATAGATGAGCTGGGGGAAACCAGGACAAAGAAGCAGATGTGATTCTGCAGAACTTCAGCCCTGCTGGGTTTTCCTGGCAGGTGTCTGCTCTTGGAGAGGCAGCTACGGCCGTGCTGTGTGGCACAGAGACAAGTCATTTCTGGCATGGGAAGACCATGAGAGGAGGCTACAGACAGTAGCTCCGGGGACTGCTATGCCCTGCAAGGCTCAAATCAGGAGACTGCTCTATTCTGATTTGCTGTACCAGTGAAAAAACAGGTTGGCTGCAAGATCCTGACAAGGGTATGGCATGCCAGTCTGCTTGCTGGGAGCACTGGTCCAGGAATCAGTTCTGAGCTTCAGGGGATAAAAATGAGGTGAGGCTGCAGATGTCAGGGTTTGTGGAGGGAACGTAGCTCTCTAATCTGATGCAGACAGATTTAGTTTTAGCACTGACTTGGAGAGAAAGCAGCATGTACTAATTCATCAGCAAGTGTGGGATATTCTTTCATGTTGCTTGTGTTTGAGTTCTAGCAAGATCAAGGCTTGAGGGGGAAGGGTGCACTGTGCTTAGGTAGAGCTGTTCCCTGGGGCTCAGATGAGAAATATCTAGGTTGATCCATTCTGCTGGTTGACTTGTCCTCCAGGCCAAACTGAAAACTCTGAAGATCTGAGTTTCTCTTTATTTGGCAGCAGCATTTTCGTTGCAAGTTCCATGCCCTCACATCACTGCTAGCATGGATGTCCTCTCCTAGCTGTGGAAAGACCCACTGCTGGGGTGCAAAGGTAGTTTGGCAACATGGTGTATCTCCTGAAGGCGCTGTATCAGATAATACCTCCAAGGCAGAAGTCAGTACCTCTGAACGCATTTACAGGACTCAGTGTGATGTAATATTTTGCTAAGTGTCTGTTCAGATATCTCTGTACAGCACTGCATGAGAGTCACCCTTGGATTCATCTGGGATGGTGTTTCTGTGTCCCTGTAAGTGGAACTATAAAGTCCCTTTGCACACAGGTCACCAAACAGGCACTCATCATGAAAAGGATTGTTCTGTACAACATTGTCCTAGGCTGGCTTATAACAGCAGCTGCAGAGCACTGTAATGCCATTGCTCCTATTTGTTGGAGCTTCCAGGGAGCTCACAGATTTCATTACACGGCATTAAACATAGCATGGTCTTACATGTGTATGCCATCCCTCCTAGCTAGCAGCCTAGAGAGTCACTTTGGGGTTTTTGCACTGCAAACTCAGGTCCCAATTTGTGATCTTACTTTTGCTCCACCTTGAAGATGACTGGCTTAATTTGCTCCCTCCTCTTGAGCAACACATGGCTTGAAACAATGCCAAGCAGTACCCCGCCAGTTACTTAGCCACCTGTTACTCAACTGTTCATGATTCAGTAGACTGTCAAACAAATCTTTCTTATCTTTTTCCAGTTCTTTGTATTGGCATCCCTTGTTGTCCTCACTGAAATGCAGGGAAGCCCTGCCTGCAGAACATGGTTAACACTGGGCACTCCAAATACAAGCCAGTTCTAAGTACCAGAGAAAAGAGGGGTGGATTGAATTTGGATCTCAGTGTTGCATGCCTCCACACGTGCTCCTTGCATTTGAGGCTATGTAGGGAGTAGCATCTGATTCTGCTTCATATCTGGATTGTGACATCCCTCAGAGGACGTCACAGGTGTTTTACATCGGGTTGGCACTCAAGGGTATGTTTTCAGTACCAATAGGATGGATATATCGTGCTTGTCACAGTGGGTCTGTAAAATGAATTGGATTTACATTCCAGGTTTTCCATTTTGATCATACAGGATAGATATGGGGAAACCTCAGAGATGACAAAGGTTTTTTAATTCTGTAGGCAAGCTGGGTCAAAACCCCTTATGCTTTTCCCAGTGTATCAAACCAAAATAAATGGAGTATTAAAAATAGCAAGAAATCTAGATGAGATAAAAGGAAGTGGACTGTTGTGGAAAGAAAGGAAAAATTAGGTGATAAAGCTCAGAGATCCAAAGAAAGAGGTCAGTAAGATTCATAAGAGGAGGAAGCCCTGTTATATTTGCTGTGATCTTTACTGAAGCCCCAGGATTCATAGGAAAGTTTATGAGTAGTTGCATTAAAAATAAATCTTTCTTACTCTGCCGTTGCAGAATGGCAGAATTACTCCTGAATTGTGTCATCCTGTACACAGCGAGCTTGATGGGAACAATTTGTTGGCTTTCTCATAAAGCCTAGACTTGTCTCATCTAATGTTAGATACTTACATATTCTACTCAATTAAATACTGTAGGGCCATCTTATAATTAATGGACAGATCAAATAGACGAATTGCCTTTTTCCCTTTTTCTATTGATTGCAAAGGGGGGGCAGTGTGATTTGGGTTTTAACTCTGGCACATGAATTTGAATTCAAATGCATTCTTTGTGCATGTGTGTTTGCAAAAGGAGGGATACAGTTTCTGAGGGGGAAATGAGGAAAGACTGAAAAGAGAGGGGGGATAGTAAGGAATTTTTCTGAAGCACTCAGAAATTGCTTGCTGTGGGGCCAGGAAAGCCTTCCAGGTGGCCCATGCACTTGTGTCTGCAGCAGATATGAGAGTGCCAGATACCACACGCCATCAGCTGCTGTGCAACGTTTTTCATGGTGCTTTGCTCTGGCACTCTGAGGAGGCTCTAGAAGACGCCCTGACTCATTCAGAAATAGTCCCATGTTTCCTCCATGGCAGGAAAGAAGGAGAAGGTTCAGGGTCCAGGAGCTGGCTCCATATGTCTCTTCTCTTCAGTGTCATTCCTCTTGCACACAATGTGCCCTCTGCTGTAAATGCATGAGGTGCGGGGGGGTGGGGGGTGGGGGGGGTGGGGGGGTGGGCGGTGTTCAGAAGCTCACAGATTCCTCGCTTTCTCTTTCTCTGTCTCTCTTCCTCTCTCCCCTTATCTCTGTCTCTTTCTTTTTTTCTTTCCTTCCTTTTTTCCCTATTGGCAGCAAAATAACGTCTTGTCTCTGAGCAACATTCGCAGTGTATAATTTACAGCCTATAAATAGATCACTGTTATTTACCAAAAAAAAAAAAAAAAAAAAAAAAAAAAAAAAAAAAGACATCCACACATTTTATTCCATTTCTAACCATTAACCAAAACATTGCAGACAGACAGGAGCTGCTTGCAGTGCAAGATGTTTGGTGCCCAGCTGAATGACCAGGTCTCTTTCTCCTGTGATTTCTCATTCAGCTTGTTCCACCTCCTCTCTTCATCCCCTGCTTTCTTTTGGAAGGGAAAAGGAAAAGCTTTTCCTTTCCCGTGCCCTTGGCCCCACCACAAATTCCCTTTTCTGCCGTCTGGAGCCACCACCTGCCTCCACTACCGTGCTCTCTGCTCCTTCCCCCTGTGCTCCCAGCCAGTGCTCCAGCCCTGGCCAACCCGGAATGAAGCTCCTACTTGATCAGAAAAGCACAAAAGTGAGAGAGAGGGACAGAGCAAAATTTGGACCACAAGCAAAGATGTGGAAGGGCTTGCAGACAGGATCCACGCTGTGAAACACAGAAGCCTGTAGGCTGAACCCCAAACCCAGATTTGCTGAGGTCTCACACTTCAGATGCATACCTTGCTTTCCCTACAGCAGTGCTCTCTCCTGCACATGACTCCCTGTGCCATGGACCTGTCTTGGCTGTGTAAGACATCTGGACAACCACGGCAGAGCATTACCACTTCTGCTTCAAGGTGTCCTCTACTTTCCTGGCACTGTTGACTTGCCTTGAATCTGTGGGACAGGTTCCCTTCTTGCCCTATAGCTCTTCCAGGAGCTTTGTTTTCTCTCTGTGTGTCTCTTTGTCTCATCACTTGTCCTTTGTAGCCAACAACCTCTGTGCTTCCCCCAAAATGGGCCACCTATCCTCAAGACACAGAGGAAGCCCTTTCAAGGCTGGGCTGTGGTGCCAGAGGCAAGCAGGTGGAGGCAGGGATGCTGGGGAAGAGGAAAGTGGCTCAATGTCATGGGCACCAGTGGCCCCTCGAGACCCACCAGGTATGTGTTGGCATGCAGTGAGGGCAGCTGGGAGAGAAATGGGTAATGTGGTGGGCTGACTTGAGAGTAGGGGGTGAGGTGTAAAACCCATTTAAAGACTAATCTTTGCAAGGCAGTTGCTGGTGTAGAAGGGTCAATAAAGGAAGTGGTGGTAGATGCTCCCCTCTGCAAGACCTAAAGGAAGGATGGAGTGACTGGGCTTGGAGGAATAGAAGCAACGATGCCTTGCATTTCCATAGTGCCTTGCATGCCCAGGGATCCCATGGGATGTATGTATGCTGCACCCCACAATGCCTGTGTTGGCCCTCAGGGGTTCATCACCTGTCTTGAACTGAGTGCAATGCTGGCCACACAGACTTCAACTTGACCCCAGGCTTTGCACGACTGGCGTGAGCTTTGCACCCTCTGCAGGTATCCGAGGGCTGAGTGGCTCACCTGAGAAAAAAAAAAACAACACCCAAACAGAAGAATAAATGATTGCATACCCTCCACTGAGTCACCCGCAGCCCCTAGGCCGGGGCTGTGACTCAGTGAGGTGCTTGCCATCCTCAGCATGCACTCCTCTCCAGGGGTGGAGGCAGCTGAGTCACTGCATCCCAGTGCTGTGTGGCCAGGGACATGGATGCCCATCCTCTTCATGCCATGACACCCTCTTGGTGCAGCTGGCTGCACCCAGGTGGTACTGGCATGGGAGGTCACCACAGGGAGACAGCTTGAATGGCCGGTCCGAGGCAACTGCACCAGTGCAGCATAAGACTGCATAGTCCTTGGACATCTGGGTTACTGATTTTTTAAATAATAACTTCCTGGAGGCTTGCAAGGTTTTGATGGTAAGAACATTGAGGAGGGGTGGTCTTTTTATTTATATATATAAAAATATATGTTTTGTTATACAGTGGTGCATTGCTCTGAGTTACAGGATTTAACATCCTGGAGTCTAGCCCTGAGCTGCCTTCCTGGGCTCTTGAATTTTAATGTAAAAAAAAAAAATAATCTTGTGGAATAGCTGCCAGAAATAACACATTGAGTCACTGTTAATGTGGACTGCAGGGCTCCCTCTCCTCTCTACCCCCAAACATATTGGCTTATGCTCCAGAAGTAGGGAAGAAGCCACAGCCCTGAGACCAGGCCCTTCATCTTTGCAAGAAACCGTGGAGGGAGAGCGACCCATGCTGGGTACTGGGCATGGCAGGAGACCTGGGGAAGGACTCCTATCTGCTCCTGAAGTGCAGGGCATTGGAGCTCTGACATGCACCTTTTTTACCCTGCAAGGTGAGGCTGGATTCCAAAATGCATCAAGAGATCTGGGGAGTTTCAGTAGAACCTTTTCAAAGGGGCTGTGAAAAATTATACTAACAGCAAATTCAAAAAATAAAACAAAAGGTCTAAAGTGCCAAGCAGCTACAGTGGGACCTCAGCGGGGGTTGGTCTGGATTCCCATTTGGAGAATGGCCTAGGGATACCCTTTTCTAGCTATCCTAAGATCATTCTGGCCTTTTGACTTGGTATAGATTTACTGTCTTTTGCATTTACAACTGCCTCAGCTTTCAAATGTCAGCTCTGGCTCCTGTATTGTGCTCAGTGAGAAAGAGTTTCAGTAAATCTTGTGAGGGGCTAAGATAATCAGAAAGCAATAATGGCAGAGTTCAGAGAAGTGTCCCATCTGTGACAAGTTTAGACATGCCTTTAACAATTTAGTGATGTGTGTTCTTGTGTGGGGCTGTATATACATGCTCTGTGTGCATTTCTGCCTTTCAGATGTCAGGGAAAACTCATCCAGCAGTGTTATTTATCATGTATCATTTTCACACAGAGGGGCTGCTTTATTTGACTAAGGGCAGATATTAATGTGCAGTAGAGATACCACAGCATCTTCTGTTACTGCTGCTCACTGGGCTATAATAACTAATTGTTTGAATGTTAATAGCTCATCACAGATGGGACATAAAACATCTCAGTTATCATCATCATGAAGGTGCATCTGCACGGCTTTTCCACTGGCCAGAGAAGCTTGATACAGTCAGACTTGCTGTGCAATTGCTCCAGTGCCACCAGATGTAACTGCATTTCTGCTAGGGTTAGCAGACTGGGTAGCTTGCAAAAGAGTCTTTGTTCAAACAAAAGCAAGGGACTGCTCTAATGACTGCTGGACTTTTGTAGAGCAATCTGCTGTAGTCACCTGGATCCACCACACTGTGTGCCTTAGCCAGACTGAAAGCTGTGTGGTTTGTTGAAATCAAATGGCTCCCACCACAGCCTGTGTGAAAGACTCCTAGCTGGCATTTACCAGTTTGCCAGTCTTCCCACCTGTGTGTGAGCCCATCTGGCTACACCTTCAATGGCACATAACATATAGGTAGATAAAAATCCCTTTGGAAAATACAATTAGGTGGTCAAAAACAAAAGAACTTTACTGCCTGGAAGCACTAGAAGTAAATCAATGGAAGTCCTAATATTCCAGATAAGCTACGTTCCCTCTGAAGGCTGTGGGCCATGCAAAGACATCATTAACATTCCTGGGTGACAAGTCCACAAACGCAGAATTGATGAATTCCAGCCTTGGTCTTGCATCCCAAGAGGTGACATTCAGGTGGGAGCAAGGAGGAGCAGGATCTTTAAGCTTTGGGGTATGACCTCCCTGTGGGAAGTCAAGGCTTCTGATGGCTCCCAGTTGTAAAGATGGAGCAGCACCTGAGCATGCCTAGCCTGCACATGGGTCACCCACACAGGCTTGATGCTGGAGCTGGAGGGAACCAAGAACCACCCTGTGTCAGAGGCTATGAGTGGCACCTCTTGGCAATGCTCTCTAAAAAATGTCACCCCCAGGTGTGATGCAACTCTGCAGTGAGGACAGAACCATCTCCTCTCAGCTCCAGAGCCAAAGGTCCCCAGGTGAGTGCAGGGCTGGGATTGCTCCCAGCTCCTATGGGCTGTTTGGAAGAGGTGATGTGGCACAGTGCAGCCTGGTGGCAAAGCAGTGACGCCAAAGTCCCTCTGACTGGCCACTGAAACACTACCGCTGCCTGTTCAATAGAGTTTACGGGAGCCAGATGCTTTTATGTGCCTGTGAACAGAGCAGGATCCCTATGGGGATCCTTGGAAGAAAACATGGGGAAAAGGATTGGAAGAGGCAGGAAGGGATGGGGAGGGGGAGTAAGAGAAGGAGGAGAGCAGAGAGCATGATAGAAACAGGAAGGAAAGGGAAAAGAAAGGAATAGATGTGAGAGAAGGAGGCAAAGGGAGACAGAAGTTAGTTTGGGCTTTGAATTGCTTTTTTTCCCTCCTTGGTGGTTTGATGAAACCTCTTTCTGAAGCTGCCTGTCTCCCAGCAGGGAGGTGCCAGAGAGATGAGATTATGGGGAAGAGAGAAGTGTCAGCGTGGAATCTGGGCACCTTCCACCAGTCCTCCTCTCCTCTTTCTCCTGTCACAAGAAAAAATCATGGTCAGAGCTGGAGTGGTTGTGTGCATCTCTTTACCCCCAGCATCGCAGTTTGCTTGGCTGACCCTCACACAGGTCAAGACTCCCCTACCCTTCTTGTCCCCATTGGCTTCATGGTTACCCTTGCTGGGCATTTCTGAGAGCAGAGAGGATCCCAGACATGTGACAGAAGAAGGCCAGCACAAACATCTTGTGAGAGATGCAGAGCCTGAACATGTTTTTTAGGCAAATCTTTCACCCTGCCACAGGGCTGTGGGCTGCTGCAGTGGTGTTGAGGATGCAAGGCTTCTTGTCTCTCTGGACCGTGTCAAGCTGGCATCCCGTTTTGGTTTGTTTCATCAGCAGAAAATCTGGATGCCTCTCCAGAGCTCATCTGAACCCACTCAGTTCTCTTGCCTGATAGAATTTTTGTCTGAAATTAGTCTGATGAGAGTGCTTGACTGACACCCTGGGAGACTTGCACTTCCTTTTCATCACCCTTCCAGATAAAAGCTCTGGCTGCAGCAGAGCAAACATAACATGTGCACCTTTCCTCCTGGCTGACCATTTCTAGGAGCAGGAAGCTCATTCTGTGTCCTTATGGGTACTTTGCCCTCTGGGCTAGGGTTGCCAGTGAAAAGGGGAATTAGATCCAGTTTTTGGATGCCCATGATAAGCCATAGCACCAACAGGAACATGAGAAATGACTGACTTATTTCTCACTGGGTGCTGTAATAAAAATATTTTGTCACTAACTATATGAACTGCAGGTGAAAGGCTCTCAGGCCTTGTCACTCCAGTCTGTCTAATACTTTGACCCAGGCAAGAAATAGTTGAACTTCAGCTAAACCAAGATCTGCCTCTGTACTGTGCCCATTTCTTCCTGTGAACAGTCACACTGGTAGGTTTCCAGCCAAGATACAGAGCTTATAAATTACTGAGACATCAATAAATGACTCAATGATTTTAAAGTGACTAAAATGAAACATATCTTATTTATGTTAATGAAAATGACTGACATCTCCAGCGCCTGTCATCTTGAAGAATTACTAACTGCTTTGCAGACTACGTACACAGTGATCATTCAGCTACAGCTGAAATGCAGCTTCCTCTGGGGTGGAGTATGACAGATGCTTAATACTGTCTGGAAACCCAGCAAAAACATGTACAGAAGGAAAAAAAAAAACCCAACAGTCTGCATGGAAACTGGTAAGGAGAATTTGAGGTAGTCGTGTAACAACGAACTGCAACCTGATGAGATGCTAAGGTTCTTTTTGAGCAGTGCCTGGCACTGAAAACCCAGGACACTGCTGTAGGGAAGTTTGGGAGTGTACTCTTGAGAGGAGTTGCATGCTGCTTACTCTATGTGTGTAATGATGGCAGCTTTGCATTCAAATAAGGCTGAATAAATATCATGTAAAATGTTTGGTTTGTGCAGATAGCTCAGCAATTGCAAATGCTGATGCAGAACTGGGCATGCAGAAATGCATGTGCCTCTGGGCTTTGTTTCTGCAAACCTGAATGAGCTGTCATGAGCAGGTACTTGGCTTTCCAAGTCATTCAAAGCCAGTACATTGCATATCTTCTGTCTGCTGTTACTCAGAGCTGTGAAACATAGTGATAGAAAACTAAAAGCCTTACCAAATAATTTAAGAGATATGTTTATTGGTTTGCTTTCAACTCACCTCTGTCAGCACCACCTTAGTAAAGCTGTAGATTATTGCAAGGCTAAACAAAGGATGATGCTTGGTGCATGTGCACACATCACATTGTAGGTGCCGGGGTGGAAAGCCTTCTTAGTTTTGCAGTTCTGCCATTTAAGGCCATGCAGAGCAGTTCATATGGGGTCAGTTACGCCCCTAATTATGAAGAAGAGAGAGAGGTTCAGGATGTATATGTAAATGACTGCAGCATTGTCCAAGTAAAGGTAGATTGGCCATTTTACACCAGCAGAGCATGGCTGGGGTGTTGCAGGTGTTGAAGAGGCAGAATCAGGAACACTAATCCAAGAACTTCAGGGATAAAGGGGAATCCATACAGGGAAGTGAAAAAACATCTCTGTGCCTGCTGTAGAGAACACCATCATACAGGTCACTGTGGACCAGAGGCTGCGTCGTGACCCCTCAGCAGACCACTGGCACAACTTGCTCTCCCCATTTACAGACCCATCTTCTCCAGCCATGCCCCGCAGCACCAGACCAGGAGATACTCCTTCTAGAGTAAGGCAAGAAAATACCCCACCTTGTCCTCTCCCAGAAAAATGGATAAGGGATGTTCTATGTCCTTTTTTTGATTCTGTGAGCAGAGAAATGGCTGTTCCCCCAATACCATGTTGAGTCAAGGGAGAGCCCACCAGTGCTAGCCTAGATACCTTCCCAAGGGAAAAGATGCAGCCATTTTCCCTAAAACAACTCACTGTTTGTGGCACACCCTGGATGGATACATACAGTTGCTTTAAAGCAAGCTCCCTCCTTGTATGCCTTTAGTTCAGCAGATTGTCTCTGGAGCATGCACTATACTGAAGGGTGCAGGTGGTGATTCAAATAATAGGGATGTAAGCATGAGTGTAGTAAACCTAGCCTGCTTGCATTTCCCTGCTCCATGTTGTGTGCGTGAGCAGCCCCTGACCCATCTCCCCCACCCCAACAAATGCACATCCACATTGCCGTGTAGTTATAATCTCCCAGGCACCACTGCGCTCTGTTCACACCCAGCCTGCAGAGCAAGTTCAGAGGGGTCTGTGATGCAGAACTGGCAGAGCTTCAAGCCAGGAGAGGGAAAAGGAAAGAAAGGAAGGGGAGGAGAGCTGCAGAAAAGGCTGTGCTACCCCAGCTGCAGTCCTCAGCCGTTTCTTGATTTGCAGCCCAGCAACGCATAGCTTCAACCTCAGCATGTTTATCACCTTTGCTTTTTAGTCTACCCAAAAAGATTGCAGGGGAGACAACTGGACACTGCTAATAATTAAGACAGCCAAATGAAGGTAGAGCTGAGTAGGAATAAGAGGCAGGGGGAGAGAAATGTCAATCCAAAGACTACAGTGCCAGGGCCTTTTAGGCACACTATCTTGCCCCATCACCCCATCTCCCTGCAAACACCCATGAAGAGTCAACCTGTTGTCTGTTCTCTGACTCAAAGCTGAACAGCTTTAGCTCTGCAGGTATTGTGGTGGGAAATCAAGTGCTTGCCAAATTTTCAGCTGTGTAAGTGCCCTGGAATCCCTCCCTCCTCAACCTGGGTGAGGCCACTGTCATAGTGACAGCCTGGGAGCTGGGGGCAGCATCCCAGTTGCATCGTGTTGCCACACCCATGAGTTAGATACCACTGAAATTTTCATTTGCAGGACCCCTGACACCTGAAAAACACCCTTTCAAGGTGTGTTGGGTCAAACACAGTCACCTGGCATATCACGTCCCTGCTTAAAGAGAAATGCAGTAAGCAAGGCAGCCCAAGAGCTTTAGACTGTAAAAAGCAAATTGCCTAATGAGGGGTGTGAATGAGATAAGAAAGAAGATCATGATTATGGATCTATAAACTTGAGTAAATAAGGGCTTAAATGGATCTGCTGCCAGCAGTTCTGGAATTAGATGAAGTCCTGTCTCACCCCTTCCCAAATGCTTGTATTTTCTCCCATGCAAGGTGGAGTACTGCCCCACATACTGTTCCCTGAGAGCTCTAGTTTCTAGGCAAAGCCTGACTTGGAGAGACTCAATAAAGAATAGCACAAAAAGCTTTCTCCTTTTGGCCAAAGGAGTAAGGACTGCTTTCAGTAACAGTGCTTTCATGCTCATTCACTCCTGGTTTACATTACCGTTCAGGAAAGCAGAACTGGGATGTGAGCACTCGTTCCAGTGCCGCCCATGTTTGCGAGACTGACCATGGTCTGCTTGCTCCGTTCTCAGAAACTCTCTTCTCTCCTTCTTTCCCCAAGTCAGCAGAGTGCTGTCTTGTTGGCTTTTTGAAGGGACCGCAGGAGCAATCCTCCTTGGCCAGAGACTGTTTAGCTGCTGCACCTAAGCTGTAGTATCTCCTTTAAATTAGAGCCAATGTTCCTATTGCTGTGTAGTTCATAGGGGCCAGGTGACTATTGTTAGACTGTCCCTGCTGGGCTGTGAGATCTGTGTTTTCTGCAACACCTGAAGGTGTCCAGCCAAGGGGGGCCCTTGCTTTGCATCTCTTGCTCACACTTGGAATTTAGGTCTGCAAGCTTTTCCTGCTGTTCAGACATTAACTTACTGAAAAGCCTGGAGAAGACAGCAAGGCAGGTGGTGAGGGGAAGGGATTTGTGCTGGAGTCAGAGAATAATATATATTTTCAGACTGCGGGGAAGCTGTAGGGCATATGACCTTTAGTAATCTCCCTGCTTTCAGGCTCCTTTCCTCCCCATTGAGAGCCTCTCTCAACTGTTCCCCAGGGGATTTCAAGCGTTGCTATTATATATAATTGCACAAAAAGGAGAACGCTCTGGCCCATGAAAGGAATAAGAGGGATAAACTAATTAATTCCAGGCCACAGAAGTGGAAAAGAAAGCAAATACTTGGCAATTAATCAGGGGCAGCTGAGCCCTTCTTTCCTATCAGATATGGCGGGAAGTGCTAATTGCAGAAGATAAGCCACACAGTGGGATGCATGAAGTTGCCTTCTGAACTGGGGAAAAAACCAAAGCATTCAGCTGGCAGTACACAGAGGAGAAGCAGGGGAGCAGTGGGTACTCTCCATCAACACAAGCTGTCGTGTGGGAGCTGCACATTGTGTGGGGTCTGGGCCAGGAAGTTGGGAAGGGCTGGGGAGCCAAGGTAGTAGGCATCGGGATGGGGGATTTGACTGTGAAATCATCCACCTCTCTGTGCTTCATCTCTCTCGTCTGTGAAATGGGATTTATGACTTTTTCCCTGGGCTGGCTGTGGCAAGGGAGCGTGTGATGCTGAGCAGAGCTCATGGGAACCCTCATAAATCCCCCAGTACAGCTGGCTCTGGTAAGTGGACTCTGAGGCCAGCAGAAATGTTGTGGCTCTTGGGACGGTCAGCGCGACAGTGGGTTTGGTAGGGTTCCTTGAGGCATGGCTGAGACACTTGTGGGGGGGATTTTCCAAGGTCTTTAATCACTTAAATATGGAGACAGTTAGTGCAGGGGACAGTTAGTTTTAGAGGTGCCAGTGCAGCACTAATTCTAGAGGAGCTAACAGTATTAGAGCTTGGGAAATTTTTGTTATCCTCCTCTCTGGATCTGGGGAGTCCTTCATATCTGGGGAAACTCGGGATGCTTTAGTGACTTGGAAGACTGGGAAAAATCTTTCAGCACCTGACCTTGTCTCACTTGTGCCTCTCCTCACTGTCATCTTGCCTGAGCCTAGCCACTCTGCCCTTGATGGAGAACATAGGTTGCCCCCTCAGATGCAGGGATTGAGAGAACAGGTAAAAGGGAATCAGTGGCTCTTTTGAGGAAAGGCTGTGGTCTGGGACCTCTGTATGCAGGGACTTGGGGCCATCTAGCTCCATCTTTTCCTACCTCAATGCCAAATGATCAGGAATATCCACAGCACTTCACTTGGAGGTCTGCACCAGTCCTCACCTCTTTGATGTTCCTCACTCAGTGCTCGGAGCCCGATTATGTACAGAGATGAACAGGCATCATCACTTTGTTCCTCAGAGAATGCAAAGAAAAGCACAGCTCCCTAAATGTTATGGTTGTGTTGGTTTTCTTCTTCCAAGTGCTCAGATCCCCTGGGGACAGGTCTTTTATGTTAGATCCAGAGGGGATTGATTACCAAGTTGTTACACATGTTTTATTGCTGCCAGAGCCCATGAAAGTTGGATGTGTGCAGCGATGCTTGGGATGGCAAAAGGCACCGTGGAAAACTACATGTATAAGCCCCTCTGATGGGAACGTAAATCTGGAATAACTCCCTTTTAGCTTCAGTAGCCACAGATTTACATCTGTGCTAAGAGTTGCTGGGCCCTCCCCTATAATTCAAGGCATATCTTTTGTGCAAATAAACTTCGTACTTGGGCAGCATGTTTCTGCCTCATGCTTGGGGAACTAGGAGGGCCGGCACTGCTCAGGGCAGCTTTCCTGCCCTGCTACTGCCTTTGCCTGTGTGCAGAATCACACGTGATTTGGCAGCTGCTGCAGCAGCCCTTGTATTTCGCTGTCCCATCCCTCCTAGGATTTCAATACATTTGCATTCCTCCTGCTCTAAAGATGAACTGCAGGCTTCTTCTCCAACAAACTTTCATTTAGGGGAGCAGAATTCAATATTTCATGCTGAAGGGGGAGAGGAATATGTATATGCGCATATATATTTAGAGAAGGAAAAGGTTAGTGCTGTGAAAAGAAGCAGATAAAGCTGAGGAAGGAAAAGGGAGGGTTAGAGAATCTGTTCCTTCACTTATTTGACCTTTCTTTGGTTATGCATAATCCTTGGGAAGGAAAAATCCATGTGGCGTTGAAGAATCTCTGTTTAATCATTCTTTTATTTGTAGACATCAGTGTTGGCAGTAATTTCATCATAGCCAGGCAGAGACTGCAGATCCAGATAGGGGAAGGGAGAAGGAGAGACAGAACAAATGACACGGAGAGAACAAGAGACAGCATGAGCAAGTAAAACACGTGCACACATAGACTGGGGGGATTTTCAGCAGCAAGGCTCCTTCTGCTAAAGCCCCTGCAGCCCTTACTCAGCATAATGTGGCCAGTCAAGTGAATATGATGCTTTTAAAAGTCTCTGGCAGCTCTTTCATTAAAAGCTTGACCGCGAGGCTGGGTTATAAATAATTTGATATTAAACACACACGTCAAAGAAAAGAGTGGGGAGGGAGCGAGATTGTTTTCAAGCCACAGAATAATTATTCGAGTGTATAATTTTAGCTCCGAGCTTCTTGGGGATGAAGAGGCAGCACAGGGCGAGGGACTGGTGAAGAGTGATGGTTTCAATATCAGGCAAGGCTGCATTGGTGCTGGCTGCAGCACAAGGTGGGGCTGCCAGCTGGCTGAGGTGCTCCCATGTACTGCACGGGCAGAGGCTCTGCTGCCCATGTGTTACAGGATGGGTTCAGAAATAAGAGTCTGGGCTTTCATCCACTGCCACAGAACATCTCTGTGTGTTGTGTACCCATCCCTACCCTGAACGCACACAGAGGTTCACACAAGGGTCTAGCTTGCACACATACATACACACATCTATATGCTGCAGATGCTAAACGAGACTCTTCCAGGCAGGAGTGCTGATGCCCAGGGCTCTGCATTGCAAAAGGGGTTTCTGTGGGGTCCAACGCAGCCTGTGCATGAAGAGGGCTACCTACTGCTGTTGCTTTGGTTTGAGAGCCACTGAGCCTGCTGCACCTCCTCCTGTGCCCCAGGCACATTCACTCACCCATATGCATGTTTACAGAGGTTCCTTCATGCTTGGGGCACTAGCCTGTCCCCCACATGCAGCCTCACAGCACACACATGTGCACATGCGTATACACATGCCTCCCTCTCGCTTCCTGGTCTGGGTTCTGCGCACAGGCTCCTCTCTGCTCATGACATGGCTTGCATCCCTGGCTCTATGCTCACTTCGGACTGCTTCATGTCCCAGCACGGAGTTTTTCCTCATTTGGACTTAGACCAAACTCTTATGACACCAAGAGCCAGAAACCTCAGCCCTGGAGAAGGATCCAAAACCCCTTCCATCCTGGGCAGGCTGTGGCTTGGGTGACCTCCCTTGGAGATGGGACCAAACTGAGTCTACCTTGTGCTTGGTCATAGCTGGGGACCAGGCTACCTTTGGGCTGTTAGTGCTCACTGCCTTGTCCCTAATGCACGTAAAACATGAGTGCAGAATGGCCTGGCCCCCAGAACAGCCTACACAGACCTGCACCTCGGTTCATGCCACTCATGAGCCTCAGCTCAGACCAGTGGATCCCCATCTCTAGGTACTTCAGCATTCTCATTTTAGCCATGGAGCATTTGAAACTCCTCCTATGACTAACTCTCATTGGTTGTACTGGGGACTGGCCACATTACCAAGCAGGAGAGGACAGCCCTTGGTTTGACCTGGAGATATCTCACCCGTGTTACCACGAGGCTCTGTTCCACCTCATCCCTGGGGTGGAATTGCTTTGTCTGTGCGGACTCCTCCTTGTCTCTCACCACCAGAGTAGCCGAGCCCTGGAGAAAGACAGGCTACAAGCATTAAAAATATCTCTTGGGAGCTAGATGCAGTGTGGGACTGCAGGGGAAGGAGAAAGTCACAAGGGGCAATGAGTAGCCTTTCGAACCTGGCTGGAGGAAGGAGGAAACACTACAGGACTTGCAGCAAGCCTCCATGCTGGCATACTCCAAGAAAGTTTCATTGCACCTGCATACAGGGAGCAGATTGCCTGGCATCACCCCTGCAGGGAGCCCAGCTATCTCACTGACCCACATCCCAGTTCTCGCAAGGATGAGGTTGCTGGAGCATGGCACACATGGGGCCTTTCCTTCAGTCAGCTCCGTGCAGCATCATGCCTCCCCAGTGTTGCATGGAGCTTTTTGCTGGGGACAGCGCTCTTCTGCATACTGTCCACTGCCTCCCAGCTGTTCCCAGGAGCTGGCTCTCTCCTGTACAGCCCAAAGCCCTGGATGCATGGTTACCTTAGAAACTGCTTTTTCTCTTCTTCCTACTGCTGTGCACAAATTAACTAATGGGTAGCAGGACACACGCAAGATTCTGCCTCTGGTTGAAGAAAAGACCCAAATGCTCTGCAGAGTCACCTTACTTCTCCCTTTGAAGGGGCTCTTGACTCTGCTGACTGTAAAAAGCCCTGGGTTTCTGCCATAGCTTGGCCAAGGTGACAATATGGAGAGGAAGGAAGTGATAAGAGTCTCTGGGGTGCCTGATACCGTTGTGGATGTGCTTCTTTCTAAGGCAAGTATTTCTAGCTTGAGGCAGGCATTTTTAACTAAATTTGGATTAAATGAATAAGCAAACACACTACACTTTATATTAAATAAACCTGACTCATGCTTTCTGCAACATGGAAACATTTTCCTCCCTTGCCTGAAGGCTCCTAAACTGGAAGAATGGGGTTGGGAAGGACTCAGATTTGCTCTCTAGCTGGCATTTGAAAATCTGGGGTGCGTAAGGTATGCAATCCTTATTACCTTGAAACAGACCGTTTCTTAAACCCTGAGTTAGTGGCAATAATGGCAACAGATCCCTCACTCTGAAGGAAGCTGGTGGATCTCAGGCTGGTTTCCAGGTGGGAAGAATAGGACCATATCAAACTACCACTTAACATCTGAATGCAGTTTCAGCAGGAGATCAGGGAATGAAAAGCAGTGAGCTCTTGATCAATATTCCTCACTAGTTTTAAACAGGAGTCAGGTAGTCTTTTTAGAAAATGGATGAATAAGCAAAAAGATCTCAAGTCCATCTTGTGCTGCACTGACATTCTTATTCCATACTCATCTGAAACCAAGGTTTAACACAAATGCATATTTACTACCAATTTTTCATTTTTTCACTTGCTCATTCAACCATAGGATTGGGAATAGATATTCATGGACTCTGGGGAGCTGCAGGAAGAGTGGGGTGATGTCTTTGCAGAGAAGTTCTTGATGCACCTGGATAGCCTGTGGTAGGCAAACTGTAGGGAGGGGAGACCAGTGCAGGGGAATGTTTTTTTCTCAGATGCTCTGTGGATACTGCAGAGCTGTTTGTTTGTGGAAGGTTGGGATTTTATGTTTGCTTTGTGGGTGTTGTTCCCCCCAACCCCCTTAAGCAGATTTCAGCTTCTCCATCTTAGCTGCATGTGGCTTCAATTACACTGAGTGTTTGTGTGGCTCATTGTGCAGGGAACCGCTCTGGATCATTACTGTGAAATGTGTTTGATCTCCTCTCGCCTTCCGATTTGAAATGGAAATAGCTGCTCTTGTCAGCTGCTCAGGTCCCCAAGTAATGGTCCCACCAGTTCCTCTGGCAGCCTCCCTCCCCCTCCATCACTGGGGAGAGTTAATGACCAGCCTACTCCACGTCATCAAGAGGATTTTTTTCCTTTTCTGCCAGTGTCATTTTGATCTAAATTTGATAATTTCTTGATCTTCCCATTACCAGCAAGCTCCTCTTTTCAGTGATCCCCTCCCTTGCCCTCCTTCTGCCCATCAGGGCTTGCTTAGCTTTGGCTACTCTCACAGCAGAAATATAATTTCCTTCCTCTAGGTTCCAACTCCTTCTCAGGGCTGAGTGAAGAAATAAGAGATCACCTGGAACTTCACTCCCCCTTCTTTTTACTCAGGTCTTCCCCTCCGTGGCCTGACCAGTTGAAGGTGGTCCCTTTTTGTGGTGGTTGGCTGGTCTTCCTCTGTCATTTTGTCTCCCAAGCAGACACTGGCACCCAGCAGTCCCAATTATTGTGTTCCTCTAGCTCAGGATCCCTGAGAAGATCTGCTTCTGTGTTAATCTCTCCCCCCCAGGCAACCTTCCAAAAGAGGCCTCTTATTACAACTGCAAGCCCAGGAAAGATCAGGGAATGAACTGGGGGGGGGGGGGGGGGGGGGGGCGGGGAAGGGAAGGAGAGCTAGATTTCTCCCGTTAATTTTTTTTTTTAATTTGTCACAGCATTTGAAAATGTCTAATGCAGAAAGGACCATCAGTTTCTCAGTTTCTGTAGGGCTCCCTACTCCTTTACCCCTCTAGTGTCACCTTCTTCCCACTCCAGGATCATCTCCTTGCTTTTTGCCTCACGAGATCCTTCCTCCTTCCTTTCTTCTCACAGCCACCACCCATTAGGCTTCTGGACATGCTTTCTGCAGTATGCACGGCTCCCATGGCATGGGAGCCCCGGCAGCTGGGGCACAGGCACCCCCCAGACTGTCCCCAGCTCCACAGCCGGCCCCTGTGCAGGGTTTCCTCGGCCTCCACATCAGCACGGGAGAGCAGCAAAGGTGCTGCCTCAGGCACGGGAGCAGAGGCGACAGCTGCAGCAACCTGGCAGCCCCATATTCACCTCCACAGAACAGAATTAACATTGCTCATGAATGTTCTCTTATCTGAAACACGAAAGAAAAATTACCTGTGGCGAAGGGAGACTGGAGGGGGCGGAGGGGGGGGGGGGGAGTGGGCGGGGGGGGGGAAACAAAAAGGAAAAAGTCTCTGTCCCTGCAGCATAGGGAGGCAGCAGACCGACAGCCAGCATCCCATGGTCCTGGCAGGCACAGCCCAGCCAGCCCATGCTGCACTCTCAGCACTTGCCAGGCAGGCTCAGACCCCCCACTTCCCCAAGGGGCCTGAAGCAGGTTGCGACTGAGGCCCCCTTCTTGCTGGGAGGCCCTGTCTGCATGTAACATCCTCCTCCTTGTGTGGGAGACCATCCTTCCCTTCCTCTCTCCCTCTCCTTCCAGGTCAGCCCCCTCTCTCCTAGGAGAGGAGCTCTCCATTTCTCCAGAAACGGCTGTGTTTGCCTGCCTGAAGCACACGTAAGGATATGAACACTGCAGTGCACACAGTGTTTCACGTGCAAGATGCTTTCTTACTCAGGATGCAAACCAACTTTTCTGATTTTCTGGTGTAAACTGGGTTGTTGAACCCAAGGCCCCACCAGCCATTTCTAGCAAACAGTTTGTCTGCTTTTTGGAAGAACATGGTCATTTTACTTCCTTTCTCATGGCTTTGCATACTTTCATTTCATACTTTCCCCCAAAGTAGGCAGTTTCTCCTTCGGTGGCAGTGTAGGGATGCTGGTGCTTTCCTCTCCAGCACACCTACTGCAAGATGGGGATGACCACCCGGATGATTGAACCCCAGCACATGGGGATGTAGCACTGTGTGCCTCTGCAAGACCTCACGAGCCAGCAAGCACATTGACTCTCTGCACGCTCTCTGCCACACTTCTCAGCTGAATTCACGGGAGCCTGCTGTGGGCTGCCCCTCTGGTCCAAACCAAACCTGATAATTGATGCAGTAATCCTCTGGATTCCCTCATTAACAGCCACTAATGGCTGGCGTGTTAGCAATGAGCACTGTGAGCAAGACCAATTCAATTAAGCCTCTAATAAACCCGTTGTAAACTGCAATAACCACAGAGTTCAAAGGCAGGATTACGGAAACTCTTTGCAATGGCTTGTGACAGCAGACAGGGTGTACAGCTTGCTCTGGTTAATTGACTGCAATGGCCTGAATGACTTTCTCCGAAACCCTTTGCACTGGCTGGCTGGTGGGAAGCCTGGGTAGGCCTCCCGAGGAAGGAGGCTGTGGTTCCTGTACAAGCTCCATGTACTCCCATTCCACCTCCAACTGAGGCAGCAACACCGAGTTGGGCTCCAATGCACCCAACACCCCAAACTTTAAGCCATGGACTCAAATGTATCGGCCTAAATCCAGTGCTTTTATCTTCCCATCTCAGCATCTGCACAGCACGGCAGTGGCGACTTCCATCAGTCCCTTCCTTCTCAAGGCTTCACCTCCCTTTCCAGCACAGCGAGGCTCAGCGCTGGCTGGCAGCTTCCTTGTTACAGTTGGGCAGTCAAGGATAGTGGATAGCAGAGGTGACTCTGTGAATTATTCAAGAGCACATCATGGTTTCCTTGCACACTTAATTGGAAATGATTTGGCAGGTGATTTCTATAGATAATTCGTGACCTGTCACTCATCCAGAAAGACTTTGCAGTGAGCAAGGCTAGGCAGAAGTGTTTCGTTGAAAACTTCTTCATCTTGACAATTGTGAGTTTTGTTTCTTCCTTGTTTTGCTATTCCCTGGATAAAAGTTGAATGAATTTTGTGAAATCCCTTTTGAGAGGATGTGGGAAAAGATAAATTCAATATGAAAAAAATCTAATTTCAGAAAATGTTGGAATTACATTTGAAAATACTATTTCTGATTAGAGATTTTTCTTTGCTTCTTTTTTTCACATTGTTTTTATGATGTGATGATTACATGCGCTGACATCATCAGAGCATGTTTAAAAGCTATAAAAGGTAATGAAAACTGGAAAATCAAATCAAAATTAAATACGAGAACTGAAAACATAATTTTGAAATGTTTAAATATTTGAAACATTACCAAGTTCTATTTCTTGAGAAAGAATGGCACATTCATTTCAATTTCTAATTGTTGTAATTAATTTCATTCAGCGTTTGAATTGATTAGACCGGACAGGTAGGTAACATAATAGGTCTTTGTTCTCTTGTTGGATGTGCGTAATTCCTGGAAGCAAGTTTCTCATCCAAATCCTGACTATAGAGAGTCTGAAATCTCTCTCCTTGCCTCCTGTAAGACTCATTTAAACATTTCTGCTTCCGCAAACACGCTTACAAGTGAACTAATTTTCTAGAAACCTAGTGAAAATGACCATAGATGGGGTACTAACATGCAAATAATTTTATAATTGAAATGAATGTTTCCAGCTGATTATTTCTTGCCTTTAATATTTTTTTCCCCATGCTTACTTTGGTTCTACAACCTCTGGGTTCAACAGCCTTCAGACTTTGCAACACCTTGCAGGCACACCTTGCATGAACGAAATGCCAGAGCTCAGCCAAATACAGAGGGAGCCCAGGGTCACATGAATCACAAAGCTCCCAGCTTGTGCCCAGGCAATCCACTGGCTCACAGCCATGCTGGCTGCAGCAGAAGGTCAGATATGAAGATGCAAGGCTTTAACAGTAGTTTGCCCAGCCATGCCCAAGGGTGAGCCAGGCAGGAGCTATTAGCAATAAAGAAGAGTAGACAGGCTTGATCTGCAGTCAATCACAAATCCTTCTGAATCGATTGGACATTCTCCCATGCCAGCCCAGGGATTCCAACACTCATGACAGGCATGGGATGAGTATGCATCATCATGCAGTTCTCCTTCCAGGCATGATAATACAGTCGCCTTCTGTGGACAATTCCCAGTACCTACAGAGAGGTGGGAAGGGGTGTTAGCTCTTTGTGATCCTGCTTTCAGTGGCATTTCAAGGTAATAGCTCTCTGACACATCCTTTGTGTCCCCTGGAGAAGCAGCTATCTACCACTCCATCTGACACAGCCCAGGGGTAACAGAAGCCTTTTATTCTCTGCCTGTACTGCCCCAAAAAGGGGTTTTAACCTTCTTGTTAATGTATATAAATCTAAAAAGTCTCCATAAGAAGCAATGTAAGTTTTCCATAAAAATGTGGGACCTGCACATAGCGGAAGAGAGAGAGAAGAAGAAAAGACTAGAAAGAAAGCAAGTTAGTCCAAGCCCAACACCAGGAACCTTGGCCTCACTTACCACAGAACTTAAGGACCAGTCTAATTCTCCTCACTCTACTTGTAATAAAGTGCAGCGTGCTCTCTCACACATATGCTCTCAGACTCTTTCCCTTTTTCCTAACACTCCTATCAGAACTCAGTCATTCTGGCTGCAAGTGTCTATAATTGAATAGTCTTCCAGATTCTGGGGCACCTCTTTGTCAGAGGAATTCCTGGGGATATAGCAACAATTTGATGAAACTGGAAGTTGAGCCATTTGATGATACTGTAAATTAATTGCAACAAAAGTCCTGGCTAAAGATATGATTCTCTGTTCATAGCAGAAGTCCTGTTTTACCACTAACAATTTTTAAGGAACTCTGTAACCAAATATGCATGCTTGCACATCCATGTTCTTTTATTTTATTTTCTGTCAAATAAGATTCTGAATTTATGAATATTGTGATCTGGGTGTGCCTCACTGGGGATTTGGACCTTAGCCTGTGTGCTTGCTACCCTTGACCTTGGAGATCCCAAATGTTTAGGCACCATTTGAACTGATTTCTCCAAATTATTTTCATTTTTTCACTGTGACTGTACATGTGGCCTTAAGTCACATGCAAAAGCCCTACACACAACACATGGGAGGGAGGGCTGCAGCTCTAAAAGAAGTTCTCCTTGGGCTGGGAAAGCTCAGCCTGCTGTGTCCATCCCGGAAAGATGGTCTGGATGCTGCACAGGTTTATCAGAAATCAGGGCAGAATAGATCAGGGGGCCAGGCAGAATGGGGATAAAGCATGGGGAGGCAACTCTTTTGTAAATTATACCCTTGAGTGCGTGTCAGCAGGGACAACGCTGAATAACTCTGAGTGGTAACCTTTCCTCTGGGTGTCTGTCACCACCTCCAGTTTCTGTCTTCTCTTTTTTCCCTTTCCCTTTTGTTCTCTTAATTTTTGCTTATGAAGAACACCAAGGCATTCATATGTAAATAGGACTGAGCGGTGCAAAATGGGGTGTGTTTAAAGAAGAAATACATGCCATCCTCCTCCCGCTGCATTTTCCACTCCCTGGTGGGCTCCTCTCCCCATTTGGGAAAGGAAGCAGGGAGAGCATGTGAGCGGGATGGAGAGATCCCATGCATGGCCTCCCCCTGCATCTCCTTCGCAACTCTGCCTCTGTGGTCCCTGTTTCTGCAGTTAGCAATTAAAGCTGTCATCTCTCCTAAGTGCCCACAGTGCACTGGGCAGTCAGTACTGCAGGTACTGCCCTGCACCAGGGTCAACCAGGTACCAGCCTGTCACAGCCCTGAGCTGCAAGGCTGTCCCATTCCTTTGACACAAATATAATGACTGTCATAGTGCCATTGTTTGTATAGGTCTAAGTCAAGTGGAAAAGTCACATATAGACAAACACATGGAGTGATTTTTTAAAGTTGGTTTTTGGTTTTGTTTTTGCTTTTTTTTTCCTCCCAGAAAAGGGATTTTCAGGAGAAGTCTCCCCCGGGGGACTGGAAACAGAATTTCTTCATGTGTAGGAAGTGTGCTGGCAGGTTTTTGTCACTTTCATTCACTCCCTAGATAGGTTACCGGGGGCTGAGAGCTACTGCTCCTCTCTTCCCTGTCATCTCTTAGCCAGATAATCAGCTCCAAAAATCAAAGATTTCAGTCCTGCAAGTCAATGGAGCAAAGCCATGTAGTCCAGCCTGAAGAAGGAGCAGAGATCTACCTGGACAGCTTTCCTATTACTCTGGGTACTGACGCATTTATTCTTACCACACTCCATAGTCCAGATTTAGCTTATTTATCCATGGCAACCCAGCTGCCTAGGACCTATGCTGTGTTTTCTGCCAGGCTGTGTATGATGTCTCCTCTCTGTTCTGCCCCTTCTCGCCCCTTGTTGAGGAGTAAGCTCTGAATTCGGCACAGGTTCAGGAAGGTTTCACACCAGCTACTCACCCTTTCAGTCAGTGTTGCCAAGGTTTCTGGGCTGAAATATTAGCACAGCTGGTTGGAGACACCCACCTTTCTGAATGTGAGGGACAGTTGTGCAATATGGATGGTGTATTGCTCCATGATGATGCCATAGCTCCCTCAGCAAACACCACCCCATGCTGGAACACTGCAGGGGTGAGAAGTGCAGCAGCACCTGCAGGCCCTGGGTAGCCTCAGGGTGCCATGACGGGAAATTCTGGATGCCCTCTGGTCTCAGATCTTGCCAGAGCCGGAGGAGGATGGTGAAGACACAGAGGACTGGAGTGGGATGTGTATAGCCCCTTGCCAGTCCACAGCTTGGTGGCAGACCTGTTACATACTGTGATACAGAGTCTGTAACTCATGTCCCCCAAAGGTCTGTGCCATTTGTGCCCCATGCAGTTTAACCTGACTTCTTTGACAGAACTGTGCTGTTCTGTTGCACCCCAATAATTGGAGCTGCAGCAGGTAAAGGCCTGGGGACTGCATGCCTAGGATCTGTAATACTGGACTCCATTTGCTTGTCGTTGTCACCTTGCCTTTTTAAGATCAGTTCATTGCGCCATCCCATCTTTATACTATCTGGACACCCTGGAGGAAATGTTTTGGGGTTGGAAAAGAGTTAAAGGGTAAGGGGAGCTGTCAGCATCAGAGACGTTTTGGAAAGCAGCTTGGGTTGGTAACAGAAGCATGTTCCTTGGGAAATGGAAAGACCAGTGACAAAACTTTCAGGCAGCACCTGTTGAAAGGTGCATCCTTTACCCATGAGCAGAGGGGAGTTGCTCACATGGATGGATGGGCAGACAAAAACCCTAAAGCCTTACCTGCTGCTGTCACCCACTCAGCCACCCTGGTACTGGTAACATGAGGAAGTCTGATGTTGACTGTTGGCAACTGTTTTGGCTTTCATCATTTCAGTTGCTGGTCACTTAATATATCTGATGGTGGGCCCTGGTCCAGAGTGCCTTCAAGCCAAGGGAGACTTTCCTATTGTGTTTAGCCAGTTCTGGCTCAGAGGCATGTTGCTGGAAAGACAGCAACATTGGCCCCTGGACCATCTATGCTTTGGTTGCCAAGGGGGCTAACACTAGTTTGCCTCTCTTCCTGCCCATGCAGACAGGGCCTGAGGAGCCACCATCCTGTGGTTAGCCTGGGATGGGCTCAGAGGAGCTCCTGGCTTGGCAGGTGATGAAACCTTTGCTGCAGGATTTTGGACTGATGGAAGGGGGATGGCAAGGAGAGCAGTGGAAAGGGTGGAGGGACAGGACCAAAGGATTTCATCCTGCAGTGGGGCTGAGATCACCTTATTGCATGAGTGAATGGGTGGATGCAATGCAGATGAGCCCTTTTGTCTATGGTGCATCTGAGATGGCTGAACAAGAAGGACTGACTTTTGAGAGGATATTTCCCTGCAGCAGGGCTGAGCACAGCTTGCATGGCTGGATGCAGGGATAAGGCAGCACTGCCTCCAGTTACGCTGAGAACAAGGGATGGCAGCAGGCTTGCAGGGAGATGTGATTCTCAGCCCTGTCAGGTGTATGAAATGCCTATCCATTAAGAAAGAAGCAGCAGCTTTATGCTTTTGATGTCAGCTACTGATTTACAGTGATTTATATCAACAGCTACAACCTGTATTTACATAATATTCCTCACAGGACTGTCAGGGCTCTGTACGGGTGAGAAAAAATTGGTCTTAGGCTAAAATTATAAGCCCTGCAACCTGGGAGAGTGAGGTTCTTTCCAGGGCTCTGCTGGAAAGTCTCCCTCTATCCATTTAGAAAGGTTGCTTTAAGCTTAGCCCTTCACGCCTGAGTTTCCTCAGCTCTGAAATGGGGACAATAATGCTTTTCGTCTTCACATGGAGGGGTGGGTGATGGAAACTTAATGAGATGTGCTAAAAAAAAAAAAAAAAAAAAAAAAAAGTGCCTAGTGCCTCAAGATCTTGCAATAGAAAATGCATGGCTCCTAGCAGTAACATCCCTGGGGTGAAACAGCACTAAAATCTTTAGCAATCCTGGCTTGCTCTGGGCCTGTCTCCAATGGAGAGACACCCCATCTCAGACTGGATTAGATGGAAGTGTCCCGGCCAGGACACACTCCTTCAATCGTTGCTGTTTGCATATGTTAAGGAAGTAAAAAAAGGCCATGGTGGGGTCACAACCCCAACAACAAAGATAGGGCTGTCAAGGACCCCACATAGCTTTGATTTCTGCCCAGAAATTGATGTGCATTCCTAAGAGCCCCTTCTGCCTGCAGAGTTTGGATTCCCCTGTTTCTGTCAGAGCCCAGCCCCTAAAAAGCACTGCTGCTCCATGCAGGACCTCTCACCAACAAACCCAGTCCCTTTGCAAGGTGCCGAAGAATGGAACGGGGATGGGTAAGGTCACAGGGAGTGAACGTGTTGGCCCATCCAGGTGGTATGTGGGAGGGGAGGGCTCAGTTTATAGTTTATGTGTGTGATTTCCTGCTGGGATATTTTTACATCTAAATGCAGACTTATTTGGTCTTGTGTTTAGATCATAATCTTCTTCATTTTTTAATGCATTTGGGCTTTCATTACATTTTCTCTTTTGTGGCTTCAGGAGTCCTGGACTAGTCTAGGCTTTGTTTTATTTATTTATTTATTTATTTATTTATTTATCTATTTTAAAGTTTCATTGAATAAACTAACCAGGTTGGAATATTAAATATGATTTAGAGAAGCATAACCAGAGGAAGACATCTTTTCTTGCTCAAGATGACCACAGTTGAATTTTCCCTATATGATCAGGTAAAATTAGTGAGTTTCCTCTAGTGTGCCAGGCAGGTCCAGAGAGGAATCTCTCTTCTAATTTCCAGATGACAGAGAAAAACTGTGGTCAGTAAGAACAGATTTGTCCAGCTCAGCAGATCTCCCTTTATCTTTACGTCCAGATTCTGCCAGCCCAGAAGAAATTGCTTGTTTGAACCAGGCCTCTTAATTATTCTCTTTTGCAGCTCTGGGAGAAGCATCCCAAATTTAAGCTACTTGATGGCGTTCCAGCCTGCTCCAGCTCTTGTACTAGGTAGTCAGTGTCTCCAGCCAACATAGGAGAGGCTACTGGCTGCAGCAAGCAAATGGATACACATGTTTTGGCCCAATGATTTGTGGTGAAGATACAAGAGTGTTATGTGAGTCTGCACTATAATGATATTAGATAATGGTGTTCTGGATAGCAGCTCTCCCTGGCACAAGGCTATGTGGCTCAGAACACCACACTGGCTCTGCATCACCAGAGATGCTAAACAGATGAAAGGCCTTTAGTCCATATGTCTTGAAGTTGGCCACAAGTAGGAAAATATTGATTTGTGGTGACAAATGTAATTTCTAAATCAATTGAAGAAAGACACCATTCTGCCTCAAGCTGTTCCATTTGCATAAGAATGAGCAGATCACCTTAAACAAGAACAAAGAGACCCTTAAACATAGTGAACTGTGAAAAAAACAAATTAGCTGGAGGTGGGAGAGCTGAACAGTCACTGACAGGACAAAATTAGCTAGTCTGGATCATAGCTGTTATAGAAACAACAGAGAGAAATTAAAACAGACTTTTAAGAAACAATGGATTTTTCTCAGGAAAATACACTCACAAAGTACATCTTGCTATGTTTCACTTGACTGATAAATGACCTAATAAAACATGCATCAGTATCTGCCATTAGCTAACTGTCCGGCTCTTGGTGTGGCCATGATGTACACACAGGAATTTGCAGAACACTGTAACATCATCTGGCAAAGATGTTCCCATCTCCAGTTTCTTCCATAGGTCTATTTATGCACATTGAAATGTTTATGTCCATGTAAGATGCAGGCCTGAAATCTCTGGCATGTTGCCTGCATAACTTATAATCAGCTATAGGCATCTGATCTGGCAAGTATTACTGTGGGGTGTTTTATATACACCCCTCTAGGCTATAGCTTTACTTCACCTATTCCCAGATGACAGCAACAGATGTGGATAGATGCAATCCTGACCTCCACAGAGCAGCAACACAACCTGCAAACATCCCTGGGTGCACATCTATGCCCTGCAGTCAGGCCTGAGTGGGCAAAGCTCCTCTGCCCACTAGTAAATCTACAACCGGTGTAATTCAGGAGCAAGCTTTTCTAACTGAGTTCATATGCTGCAGCCTCCCTCAGCAACACTTTCCCTTGAACAACTGCTTGAGTACATGCTCAGAATGATTAGTGGATGTGCTTGTGTCATGTACCATCTCACAGGAGGTCTGTGGCAGACCAAGGAGCTGGACCTAGGTGTCTGGGAACGGACCCAAATTCAGGGCCCTAGCTGGGTGGTGCATCACCCAAGCAGACCAAGGTGACATCTAGTAGCACAGCTTCAGAGTTGCTGCCCTCCAGCTCTGCATGCAGCCCTTCCTCCAGCTTGCTTTCTCAGTGCACAGACACACACAGAATTTCACTTCACATCTAAACTCTATTCTTGGCTGCCAAACAGGTAAATTTCATAGAGATGGTGGAAGGAAAAAAAAAACACACCCTTGTATTTTTTCATGGCAAGTATTTGCTCAGCTTTTCTTCTGACTATGACTAAAGATATGTCATAGTCAAATAGTCCATCACACTTAATGCTGTTAACTTTTCAATGCCAACTGTACGACCAACAGAATATACAAAAACCTCTTCTGGGATTCTTTACCATTGTAGCAACAACTACAGAAAATATTTGTCCTCCTGGTGAAAGGCATTTAAACCACGTGATCATCTGAAATCCTTCCAGCCTTTTTCAGGCCATAAAAGGTTCACAGGTGCAACAGATTTCTCCCTTTATGTGATTCTTCTTGGGCATTTCCTTGTATAAATAGGGTGGGTGGGGTTATTAACCACTTCAGAAAGGTGGCAGGTATAAAAGGGAGCAGTAGATGACCCTTTAGCTAATGTCCTGAAACTGTTTTGCTGTGGAGTTTGTTCATTGCTGCAATCTTCTACAGCCCTGTACCCTGAGCTGGGGGCAACAGCTGCCTCTGGAGCTGTGCTTGGCACTGGGAGGCTGTTCTGGGCTGTGCTAAGAGCTACTCAGGGCTTTAGAAGTGGGGAAGAGAGGAAGGCTGCTATTGGGCATGTTGTGGATGGAGAAACTGCTGCTGGCGGCTACCTGTTGTTCTTCCCCAGCCCTCTGATTTGCTGCTGTAACTGTGTGCATGCTCATGGCCTAACCAGCTCCTGGGCTGGGGAAACAGCTGCTCTGCTGGCAGGTCTGGAGTGTGGTGATTTCTTGGTCTCCCCGAGCTACACTTAGAAAAGTGTGCCCAGGTGCAGCCTTTGGGTGCCTATAGGGGTATCTTTGGTTTCACGCTGCTTTGTGGCATGCAGATTTGTCTGGGTGAGGCTGGTACTGGTATATGCGAGTGACCAGGCCTCGTGAGTGACAAAGGTTGCACATGAGAAAACTAGGGGAGTGTGTGCATAGTTAGGAAGAGCACATGCCATGCCCTGGCTGTGCTGGTAACAAAAGCCAAGCTTATCCAGTTTAAGGACCTAAAGAGGGAAAACATTAAGCTGAAAGGAGTTTCAGGATTTTATTAAGTGAAAATACTCCTGAGATATGCAGCTGATGTGTGGCTCATCTCTGCCAACTGCAGCGATTCATGTAGCAGATGCTATACACAGGAAATCCAGACATTTCTTGAACACCAAAAACCTGCTGTGCCTTTACTACAAATCTCAGTGCAAATCCTGAATCCACAGCCTTACCTTAAAAAAGGACATTTCACTAGAACCATCTCTCCCAAGTTCTGACTTCTAGATTGACCTTAAATAGATTTAAATAAATATTTGGGATTAAAACAGTCCTGGGGAAGGCTGGCTGCTTGACAGAGAAAGCAGGAGCCTAACTCTTGTCCTGCCCAAATCTCTGCTGCTGTGGGCCACTGCTTCCATTTTCCTTCTGAACAGAGCCTGACAAGGCAGCACTGTTTCCCTCACAGATGAGCATGGGATCAAACAATGCAGGGAGCCAGTCTGTCATCCAGGTGCTGCCTCGTTGCTATAAGGTCACTCTGACATCTACAGGAAGCTCTCAGCTGCTTTAAATGTCGCTCTCCTGAGCATAGAGGGTTGTCATCAGACCTGCAAGACTTGCTCAAGAAGGAGTCGCACCAAGCTGACTCTCCTGTCCTTTGAAAACATTATGCTCCCTGATTTAAAAGCATCCTGCAATTCTCCCATGTATAAATCTGGCTGTGATGCCCATGGGTACAATTTATCCATAGGCTCCAGTCTGATTCTTGAGGAGTTTCTTTAGGCCTGACTTACCAGCAGATGCTTAGCTGAAGGTGAGGTGGGTCATTCTGGCCATCAAGGCACTGTGGGCTCCCATCAGACCCTGAAGGAAAGGCAGTTTTGACTAGGTCCTGGACAGCAACTCAGCACAAGGGAAGAAATATAGGGAGCAACTCTTTTAATCATATTCTGGACCTATATGTACTCCTTTAATCTGGAAATCACCCTTGCTTGGCATAACCAAATCTGCAAGACCTTCTCCTTGAGTTGCTGAGTGCCTAGAGTTAACCTGGGTTTTAAAATTGCAGGCTGTGTATTTACTGCCAGCACTGGGAGCAGCAAGACTCAAAATATCCGAATTGTTAAGTGAAAACAATTAGGTAAATGGTATGAAGAATGCTGTTGGCCACCCAAATGAGTATTATTTCAGGGCACTGACAATTAGACCGTTGCAAGTTTAAAATGTTCTCTCATTCTTAGGATGAAAAGGGACATGTACTTCGTCAGCCTTTCCTGTAGAAGGTGTGTAAAGGTCTGGCTCTTTACATGGGTAGAGGTAAAGGCCTAAGTAAAGACATTTTCAGGATCCTGTTGTGTTAAAGATTTTTCTTGTCCTGCATAAAAGATGACCCTTTTCACTCTCCTGCTTTCCTAGAGCAAGTATAAAAGCTGCTGGCTCAGGTGCCCACTGCAGGGGAGGGGGAAAGAGTCACGGAACAGGAACCAGAACAGCTGATACAAATTACCTTTCAAATTGGAGCAAATGCTCCCAGAAATGTCACCTATTAAAAGATCAGCTAATAAGTTCCTGCTGTAGCCCAAATAGCTCAACTAAAAAAAAAATAAAAATAAAAAAATGCTGGTAGTCTTCAGGCCCAGGTTTTTTGTGAGCTTTGCAATCTCAGGTTTGTCAGTTTTTTACTTAGCAGAATTGATGAGGTTCTGGTTAATATTTATTACAAAAACCTGCTGGATCCTTTTGAAAATCTGAACCTTTAAGACCTGAGAACAGACACGTGACTCCTCCTTTCCAAATCAAAGATGAGAACCATAGCAGATAGCCAGAGACTGCTGCAAGCTAGGAACGGGAGGGTGCTTTGCTGATTCTTCACCTGCTGATTTGGTATACGTTAATTTGAAAAATGCTGTTAGCTTCCCAATGCACTGCAGCCTGAAGGAGCAGTATGGTTTTGATGAGGTCATGATTAACACTGTGTATGTTACTCATACTGCTTCCATGATGAACATCCCTTGGCTGCAAAAGCTCTCAAATAAGTATGGTTTGACTGCATCCTGATGGGTAGATTTCATTTTCTTTGAGTGACTCCTGATCACTTTTCAAAGTCGTGTGTGTAATCACTCTGAAACCTACAATTTTCATAATTATAAATATTGGCTATTTTAAGTTTATGGAATCTTCCTGTCACACATTTCTTGTTTTCCCAGTTAACTCCTGATGCCACCAGCTGTGAACTTGGAAGGTCTGTACCTTCCTGGCCTGGGTAAGGATCTTATTGGTAAAAAGATATTTTAGCTATGGAAAAAGCTTATCAAATAAGGACTAACTGATGAAACAAATCTCTATAATTAGTAGGTCTTAGAGCTAATGACAGTGAGACCAAACCCTAAACCAGTGGCTGTAGAGTCCAAAGGCCACTTGAGTCCAGCTGGTTGACAGGATTATGTCTCTTTGTGCAACTCCTGATTGTGGCTATAGTTGAGTCTCTTAAACTTCTGGTCATCTGCTTCCTGACTCAGGGCAGCTGCCACTGTGGCTAATTCTGAATCAGATATGGCTGAATGAGATCTGTCTACAATAGCTTGGCATGAGCAAATCAGGTTTTCCTGGTCAAGGCCTCAAAGAGTCCTTGTAAATTAGTACAGTTAGTAGCAGGGCCTAGCAGTAAGATGCTAAACAAAGAGTGATGTGTCAATGCCAATCATGTCATAACAGAAAGCAGCAAGCCCAGATAGGCATGCAATGAAATGCAACATCTCTACACAAAGCGTTTGCAGTTTGGTTGGGGAGAGCACCCCAGCTGGGATGCGGTAGCAATCTGTATCACTCATCCAGTATGTAAGATAATTTTCTGTCTGCCCATATCATACTTGACACAGATACCAGCTGTGGTGGGCTGGTGGCCTTCGGTTGCTGGTGAAGGAGGGCTTGCTGTTGGAGTTAGTCACCCACCTAGCTGGAAATTAGTAAGGATGTTTCTGCATGGGTGGCAGTTGCACCTATATGTTGCAGTGCAGATGTGTCTGTAATCAGGAAAGGGTTGGAGGGAGATGTGTTTTTTCTCCTGTGGAGTAGGAGAGTAAAAAGAATGGTCATTTGAACAGAGCTAGAGCTTTCTGTGTGGGTGAATTGCTGACAGTGTTTATTCTAAGTCATTCCCCCCAGGGGAGGAGTAGGACAGCAGAGACTCTTCTGTCTCCCTCCAAGCACTATGCAAGAGAAACACTGCCAACAGTTGAGTTCTTCTGTACCTCTGGCTTGCTCCCCTTTCTGACACACATTCCTTATAAAAGCAGCATTGATGCAGGCTCTTACAAAGCCACCCAGGAGGCCTTCTGCCACCACACCCCATGTTCCATGTGAACTGAGAGCCGTATTTCAGGTCAATTGCAACAGGATTAATGCAAGTGGCTCTGGTCTTGTCTGACACCAGACCCACCAAATCACTTAAAAAAGATAAGTTAAGACCTAAATCTACCTATGCCATGAAAAACATTGTGTTGTTTACTCAGCACCCTATGCAGAACATGCTTCTTGATGCTCTGCTGTTTGTGCTTTAATGGCTGGATAAAATTGGGCTTCCCCTTCAGGATGGTGACCACTTGACTTACTGATGTGGCATGGACAACAGGTGTCCACAGGCACTCCATTGCCCTCTAGAGCTCATGTTCTAGCTTTCTGACAATTTGTTGCAGAAGTAATTGACTCTGTTGGAGTGCTTCCTGGGACCGTCGCCAAGATACCTCAGCTGCAATGTCCAAGTTGGGTTATTCTCTAGCTACCACTCAAGGAGGGTTTTGTTGCCCTATAGCCAATCTGCCAGTCCTGTAAGGGTGCCTGGGTTATCTTATAGTGGCACATCCTGGATGGAAGCATGCAATAGCAGGGACATCCCATGTCATCCTGGGGACGAGAACAGGATTTGTACTCCTGGCCAGGGAAGAGAATTTTGACTTGTCATCTGGGGAGAAGCAATTGTTTGCCACCACTCTTCCCTCCAGATCCTCTCTGACACAGGAACAAATCATTTGTTCTCCCTCTCTGTAGTGATGTTTCTGCCCGGGGCAGCAGAAAAGGGAAATAACAGGGTATGAGAAGCCAAGAGGCAATAGAGTGTCTGTACTGTGCCAGGCAAACCAACTCAGTGCAATATATTAGGGGAGGGCTAGAGCCAAGAGCTCTAATTCACAGTGGCTGTGATGCACCGTAGCTCCAAAGGCTTATACAAAGCCTCCCCTTCCTCAGATCAGCCCTCTTCTGAACAAAGCAAAACTCACAAGGCTCTCAATATTTCCTGTGCCCATTTCTTGGGGAGCATAGCTCTTGCTGTGAACATTACACCTCAAAGTTGGCTGAATGCAGGGTAGAGAACAAGGTCATGGCCCTTCTGCTCTCCCTCCCCTGACATCCTCGCTTGACTGAAACCGTAGAGCTAGATGCTAATAAATCAGCAATCAGACATGCCATTCTGAATAATCTTTTGTTCCCCTATGTTATCTCTTCCATCTAATATTGGTGATTTCATATAATTAATGCTAGAGAAGGGAAGACTTGGGATTCATGGCCTATAGGAATGCAGGCTTTTGCTATGCAAGTTTCCCCTGTGTCTGAAAGAACTCTGCCTTAAGTAATTGTTGCCCTGATTTTAGGATTACTGCTGGAATAAGTTAAAACAGACAAACCGAGTTGCCTGATGCGTGGCAGAGGGGGCTGGAGCCATGAGGTCTTTGCTTTCGCCTCACTGCACAGATAACGTCTTACACAGGCAAACTGTGCGCTAATCCCAGGGCAGCTGGAAATCTCGCCAGGAAGGACAATGCCTGCTACTCCTGTATAATGGAGATGGAGCATTTAGACACACGCAGGCTTACATAATTTTCCTGACTAAGTGACTTCCTCTTTGATAATGTATAAATCAGATGTACCTTAAACTGCCATCCTGTTTTCCTGAAAGCCTGGGCAAAGCTGTGCAAGCTGGGAATAATGATCCCTTGATAAATGAGGGAACATAACTTCCCAGGCAGGGGGGAAATGATTCAGGTGACATTTGCGTGAAAGGCACAGGGAGAGCCTTTGCAAAGGCTTAACCAATATCCCTGATACTGGTTTTGGTTACGGTGTGGTCTTCAGATGGAGGAAGAGGATGTTTTGATGGGAATGATTTCTGCCCTGCTGACTTGGGGGGAAGGAGAATACGTGTGTCTAGGGAATGGGAGGCAGCTGTACTTGCTGAGCCACAGCATGGTGACAATTTCTCTGGCCCCTTCAGTGAATATCTGCTGGTTTCCATTAAAATGCTTGTTATTCTAAAAGGAAGGATTTGAAATCTGTTGGTGTATGGGTTTAGGGAAACATTAACTGGTGTAATGAACATCTGGCCAAACGACACATAGGCAGAGATGCTACAGTTCCCTGCACAATATCCATCCAGAAGCGGTCATATTTTATCTGAAGGGAATTGTGTTCAAGAACCAGCAATGAGTCCATAGATCTCATGAGTTTCATAAAATGTGTTACCAGAGGTTATAAAAAGGCTGCAAATGGAAGCCATGCTGCTGCATTTGTTGAGCTTCTTTGGGTGAATGACAGCTGTCACCAGCTTCCTGAACTCGTCTCCAGCACCGAAATAGTGACTGTTGGCAAAGGTGGTGGCTTTTCTCTCTCTTCTGCCTCCCCTGTTTTGCTTCTGCCTGTGGCATTAACTCCCAGTGAGAAAGGTGAAGAGATCTTTTGACCTGGGCTTTCTCTGTCTTATTTTGGAAGGCTGATTACATCTGTTTTGGGTCTTGCTCAGATGTAAACTGTTTATCTCTTCACAGACGTAAAAACATGAGGCTTAATGGATGTAGAATCAGTTCTTTAGAACTCCTTGGGTAGAAGGTTTAATCCTCTCTTAAGGGTGAGGAAAGGCACACAGATAGAGCTTCAATGACTGACTGGAAGCCTAATTATGGGTAGGGAGTAAGCTTGAGATTAAAAATAAGGTTTGAATTCAGCCCCTTAATGAACGCTCCTAGATCTTGCTGCCTCATTTTATGCAGATGTACAAGCACCATATGTTTTACACAACAGACTCATCATGTTGACTCATCCATCGGAAGGAACAGAAAAGGGAGTGTTTCTGTGTTACCCACTATCTGCCTTTTGTGATGCACTTTCCCTGTCTCTGTACCTCAAACGCCCTCCTTGCTGTGGTCTCAAAGTGTGCGTGCATTCATGAAGCACAGGCTTCATTGCCAGGTGGAAGCCTATGCAATCGCACTTCAAAGGAAGGGGTAGAGGTGGAGGGGGAAGGAGGGGATTTTGGCAGGATGGAGCCAGTTGTGGAATCTGCCCCCTTGCCCTAGGAATGGCGCAGGTGGGGAGCACTGTCTGCCAGCACCAGGACTGCATGTTCTGGGGGGAGAAGGAAGTCTGTAAATTAGTCTCTTTTTTTACTTTCCTCTCATTTTAACATTTATTTATTTGTTCTTCCCTCTCTTTCCCCTCATCCCTCCCTGACGTCAGCTGCAAAACTAATGGTATCATGTCAAAATCTGTTAGTGCACCTGCTGTGCAGATTCAGGTTATCAAAAGCATTAGCTAAGCCAGTCTGCAAACACCTGGGGAACATCTGTCTGCCATCACACAAAAGGCTCTGGGTGGCAGGAAAGTTAATAAATCTAATTAGTTACAAAGCAGTATTAAGTGTTGAATAACCTTGGAGTTCTTCCAGTGTCCCCAAAGCTGTTGCATGAACTGTCTCTGTGCATGGGCCATGATTGTAAGGGAGCCTAGGAAAGACTTGCTCTGGATTTCCCAAGTCTAAGATACTGATGGTTGATGGCATTGGTATGAAGTTCTTGCTCTGCTATTGCACACTTCTCTCTAATGACTCTAGTGGTCATGGCAATGACTGAGTTTCCCCCGCCCATGGATGTTTTGAAATTGTTAGTGGGCATGGTTTTTGTTTCTCCCAGTAAGAGTATATACTGCCTTTGAGATTTTTCGCTATCAGTGGCGTAACCCTTGCTGTTCCTCTGGGTAGTAGATGCTATCTGTGTCTCCAGTGGAAGCCTCTTCCTCCCTCCTCCCCTAAGAAATAAACTATAATTATGCAGGCTGAAGGTAGGAGAAGGATTTGTGAGGTAGAAACAAAAGATGCGCGTGCTTTTAGCAAATCAATGGATTTCGGAAGAGTTGAGTGGCACAGTGAGAACTGTCAAAGGATTGGCAGAGAGGATCAACAGCATGACTCCATCCAGCATGAGGCACAGCCACTTGCATTGACTCAGCCTCATGGCTGCTGCTAGAAATTCTAAACAGAAGGAGTTAAAAAGCCATCCCAAACCTGTCTCCTCTTCTCCCTTGTGGAGAGTCAAATAAGGTGGGTGAAAATTTGCTCTCCACTAGACTGCACTGTAGACCAGATTTTTATTGTTTTCTGACCTCAGTGAACTGTGGCTGCCTCAGGGAAAAGGGGAATGTAAGCAGCATGAGGAAGCAGCAGTCCCAGGGAAATTGTGAAACAGCAGTCAGAAAGAACGGGGGATCCTATTGCTTTAACTCATCTGCTGCTTCTGGATCACCTGGCTGAGCTCACTTTCCCAACCCACAGCAATCTGTGTCTTCCTTGCTAGGACCTCTGTGGCTGCATTACGGGTTATTGACTGGTTCCTCTTTGTGGTCCCAAGCATCTTGTCTTAGTGTAATGATCTAAGAAGGAGAAGCTGAAGAATCTTTGCTTTCTCCATAGACTGGAGAGAGATGGCTGGCAACTCTTCCATCCCCAGCTTTGGCTCTCCACTAAGCCTGGTAGAAGAGGGACCAACCCCAGCAGGCTCCGTCCCATATCTGGCTGCTCTAGCAATGTTGCACAAGGAGATATTGTTGGCTGATGCCCAGCGTGCTGCTGCCAAGGGACCCCATGGGTTACTGTGATGCATGGGCTAGGGTGATGAGGTGCCTTAGGATCTAGTTGACCTCATTGGACATCCAGTTCCAGGAAGGGTGTGCTTTTCCCTCTTTCTATCCTGCAGAATAGAAGTGCTGCTGACAGAAGTCTCCACAGGCCCTCCCGTGCCTGACAGTGTTTCAAAAGACTGAAATGGGGCAAATGGGAAGGTCACAGGCCTTGCATCTGAGTGGGAAGAGGTGGAAGATCCCCAGGGTGCCTGTCCAGACAGCTCCAGTGAGTAAGACTCCACTGAGGTGGTTCCTGCTGTGACACTCCCTGCTTTTGTGGATAGGCTAAAAACACTGCTTCTGGATCCAGACTGCTTTTAAGGCTTACTGTCATCATCCCTTTGGTGGCTGTAGCATCAACATCCCCATGTGTTAGGGCATTCCCTACTGGAAGGGCACTTAGTCCTCAGGAGACAGCACTTTATGGGCTGCTCCACAGTCAATACATACTTGCTTCTACTCTTGCCAGAGCTTACCAGTGCCCTGGAACCACAACTGCTCTTACCCCTTCTCCTCAGCTCTGGCTTGCATGCTGGAGATGTCTCTGTGCCACATGGCAGCCCCTCCTGCAGTCCCAGTGTTCCCAGTCTCTTTGTTAGGCTGGGCACGTCGGGCTCTGCTCCCCCGGGTAGTTTTGTTCCTTGCCCACCTGAGTGCTGATGCTGTGGTAAAAATAACTCTGCACGGAAATGAGAGCACTGATTGGGATTTAAATAAAATTTACATAAAACTCTGCCTTGAGTACTAATTAATTAGGTGTTAAAAGCCCCCGAAAAAGCGGGGGGGGGGGGGGGGGGGGGGGAGGGGGGGGGGGGCTTGTCTGCCTTGCCAAATGAGGGGAAGCTATTAAGAATCACAGAATCATAAAATGATTTAGGTTGAAACTGTTAACCTAGCACTGCACAGTCCACCACTAAACCATGTCCCTAAGCACAACCTCTGCACATCTTCAAAATACCTCCAAGGATGGTGACTCAGTCGCTTCCCTGGGCAGCCTGTTCCAGTGCTTAAAAACCCTTTCAGTGAAGAAATTTTTCCTAATACCCAATCTAAACCTCCCCTGGTGCAATTTGAGGCCATCTCCTCTTGTCCTATAGCTTTTTACTTAGAAGAAGAGATCAAACCCCACCTCACTACAACCTCCTTTCAGGTAGTCATAGAAAGCAATAAGGTCTCCCCTGAGCCTCCTTTTCTCCAGGCTAAACAACCCCGGCTCCCTCAGCTGCTCCTCACAAGGCTTGTTCTCTAGATCCTTCACCAGCTTTGTTGTACTTCTCTGGACACACTCCAATACCTCAATGCCTTTCTTGTAGTGAGTCAGCCTAAACTGAACACAGTATTTGAGGTGCAGCCTCACCAGTGTCAAGCACAGTGGGACAATCACTTCCTACTGGCCACACTATTTCTGGTACAAGAAGGGAGAGGTGGAGACTTTCCATGGCCTAACTGAAGCACCATGCTCCAGCCAGCTGGAGTGGTGGGAGATCTGCTGCTGGCAGGCAGTAGAGAGGCTTCCTTTTGCTGTGGCAGGGCAGTGCTTGCAGCCTCCCTTGGTGTTGTCTCTAGGCCTCCTTCTTGGCCAGGTAGTGCTCAGCCCTGTGCAGGAGAAGAGATGTTTAGCTCATGATCTTGTCTACTACCCAGGGCAGCAGGAGGCAAATGCAACATCAAGTGGAAGACAGGTTGTGTTAGTACTAGCATGTGCTCCATGGTAGCCCCTCAAGGCAACTCTTCCTCACCTACTATATATATTACAAGGGACAGCTCTGCTGCTTATACTGACTTATAGGTTAATTAAGCAATGAGACGTGTAGATGCGGCACTTAGGGACACAGTTTAGTGGTGGACTTGGCAGTGCCAGTTTAATGATTGGACTCAATGATATTAAAGGTCTTTTCCAACCTAAACAATTCTATGAGTCCATGTACCAGCTTGAGTGACACCACCAATTAACTTGTTCCTCATACTGTCTATCTAATTTAATCTATCTAGAATTTTATGAAGTGCTTATGGCCATGGAGAGGTTGAGGGTAGGGATACCTTTAATTTTTACTGCAGTTTACAGTGCTGTCTGAATCTTTTGACCACCATTAGAAAATTGGTCATGTAAATGGACAATCAGGGACATTCTGTTACTTGGGCCATTTGAAATGGGATTTGACTTTCCCTGGACTGGATTCCTCATGCCACAGCAGGTCCTCAGTGAATTTCAGTGGGCTGGGTTATGAGGCTTCTCTGCTTAGTAGCTCCATGCTGCGCAACACATAAAGTCCTGCTGTGTGCTTGGAGATAGGGCCTGGCAAGATATTGATACAGCTGATGAGAGCCTCCTATCTGGGGGTAGCTGGAAGAATTCACAGACTGGTTTTCCTGCTTTCAGGTTCTTCCAGTCTGGAGGGTCACGGAGCAGTTTTGATCTCGATGGGCTTCCTGATGGAGGCTGCCTGCCAGGTCAGGCTTGCAGTCTGTCTGCTTCCTTGGTCTATTGCAGCCCACTGACTGGCCTGCCCAAAGGTAGGAATACATATCGTCCTATGAAAATTGAGAGTTTGTTCCAAACTGGGACACACACCCCTCAAAAATAATTACAAATATTTAATACCTCTCCAGAATGGAGCTTCCTCTCCTTGCGCAGCTGCACTCTCAAAGAGTGCACCAGTCTGCTGTGCAAATCTGAAGGTAATGTTTCATGTGAGTCAACAATCTCTCCCTGCTCAGCTTTGATGTCCAATCTTTCAGCTTTATTTTCCTTTTTATTTTTCAGAGAGGTCTGGAACTCACAAAATCCACAGGCAGTGGAGAAACCCCTTGTTGTGCCATTAATTTTTCTCCACAGCTGATCATTAAGCACATGGGAACTGCAATGATCTATCCTAGCCCTGGCATAGACTACACACCTTGAGATGACAGCAAATCCCCAAATGAAGTACTGTCTCAACCTTCCCACTCCACCCTCCAAACCCCAACCATTTAAACTCCGTAAATATTTGCTCAGATTTTCTTTCTCAGCATTTCTCCCTGTATACATCTGTGCCCCCAAATAGTTTGAAACTTCCAGTGTCCCTGGAACTGAGCTGTACCTTTGTGACATGTTTTTGTGTATGTAACCAAGGCAGATCTGCCCTGATCAATGCATGGATGTGGAGTTTTCGAGGAAAATAAAGTGGGTGGCCACCTTACGGTGAGCATGTAGTGGGTCACCTGTGCTTAGGCCACTGCAGTTCTGGGAAAGATGTGAACAGAGACCCTTGTGCTTTTACCAGTGCTACAGAGGTTAATTGTAGTTCCTCTACCAAATTCCAGGTGAGATCGTTACATGATGCTTATCCAATCTTTTCTTTGCTATGTTGTTCAGGATTTTTAACAGAATGGTGATGGTCAAAGGCCTGGGGAGCAAAGTCTAACAATCAAGATTGGAGTCCTGCGGTGCTGGTTGCTGCACAAAGATGGGAGAAACCAGCTGGAGACAGATGTGACATTCTCTTCCCTTACCCCAGTTCTTACCCCATTTTGGCATATAAATAATTATAACTTCAGGCTAAATAAAAGCACAGATAGCATAGCAGGCTACATTGACTTGAAAAATACAGTTCTTCCTGGTGCATTTGGCTTTGATTTCTAGGTTACATATTGTACACTCCAAATGAAGTGTAGAAGTGGAGCTGCTTGTTCTGCATAGATATTGAGGAGCCCACAGTTGTCTGTTGTTCCAGGAAGAGTTTGTTCCGTTTCCAGTGTCCAAGACCTCTTTGTCCTACAGTGCCCAGCACCCTGCCAGCCTGTGCAGTGCTGCTGCCACCCTACCAGTCATTGCTTTAGTGCTAGAGACACAACTTGCAACACACTTTTGGGATGAATTTGTGTGGACTATGGTGATGTAGATGCCACAAAATAACATCTCTCCACAACTGGACTACGTGTTCTGTAACCAAGGTGGGGATGACTGAAAGCAGCTGCATCTGCATGCAATACACTGATTTTAAAGAGTTGAAAACATGTCTAGTTGCCTTGGTCTTTGGCAGGGTATCCAGGCCAGCTCCAGTGTTCAGTTTGTCTCCATTTCCAACGCTACCTTCACCACAGAAATGTCTGAAACCCACTCAGCAGTATATTATGTCAGAAGCTTGATAAGCATGTATGTAACTAAATGGGTGGATTTCTGAAGAGAGGAAATAACTCTGAGATATAAGTACTTAACTATCCATTGCATTGGCCTATCAAATGGGTTTGGAAGGAAACAGTCTGTTTGTTTCCATTATATTTATCTTGTGCCAATATCAATGTTTCTGCAATTGTCAGGACTTAGAAAGACTTTACTCCGTCCCACCTTCTGAATTTTTTTTCTTTTCCACCTTTCTCTACATCACTTGAGATAGTCATATCTCAGGACAGGATGCAGATTGTAGAGTGGTGGTTGAGCTTCAGATACCTTTGATGCATCCTGCTCACATATTCAAGATACTTGATGAGCTTATTAATTTTCCTGCTAAATGTCTGAACCCTTTTTAGCCCTTCTCTGAGGGAGCAGGGATGCTGCCTCCTAGGATCACCTGTGAATTTTGTTTAGCAAATTCACTTTTAATGAAGAGATCACATCAATGTCAGCACTTAATCTCTGTCTAACTTCTTCCAATGCCACATTACAATGGTGGCATACTATGGGTTTTAAGTTTGTCACAGTTCATTGCAAGCATCCTACAACCCCTAAATTGAGCATCTCTTGTATGGCTGCCTATAATGACCAGGCAGAAATCTCAATGCCATATTTGTTCCTCTGCAGAGCGGGACACCTGCCTAAAGCTCTGCATACACTGAGAGAGGTTAGGATGGTCAGGGATAAAATTGGTTCTGCATTGCCATACTTCCCAGGAGAGCTTAGCCTTAAATGTAATTACCTCAGCCTTTTCATGCATATCTCCTGTGCTAATGCTAACTCTTCTCCTTACCTAGTGAAAATCCAGAGATGTTCTCTCAGTGATGGTGAACAGAAAGCGTGGCTGGTGGAGTGGTTAAGGCTCACTGCCTTCAAAAATTTAGTTGAGACATTTCAGCCACCTCCTGTTATTCTAGTGATCAAAAGGGAGGTAACTTTTTCTCAACTCTATTAGAATATTCAAAAACACTTTATATTCCTGATGCTGCTTTTTTAAATTATTTTTCTTTTAATCTAAGCTCTTTTATTCATGTGTGTTCCACTACATGTCTTTAAGGTTAAATGATATTTTTAAGTAATATTTTTTGAAGATTTTTTAGGGATTACTACTGCAAAGAAAAAAAAATCACTTTCCCATACATGTGATAAATTCAGAGCCCAGTATTCAGAGTGCAGCTCTTCCAGAACTGAAAACAGTCACTGTATTTTGGAGACAAAACCATAGACCGAGGTTGGAAGAAACTCAGGAGGTCATTTAGACCTTGCTCAAGCAGGGTCAGTCATCTGACTGACCCCACCTCGCTGTTTTACACGCACTGTAACCTTAAGTCTAACACTAGCTGTCAAGTACTGAAGGAGAAAAAAAAAAACACCACAAAACCCACAACATGGTATGCCACTTTGAAGCACAGCCACAAACAGTTCTTTCCCTCCTACAGTATAAGCGATCTCTTCTGCTAATGTGAAGCACAACATCCCTATCTGATAGCACAATTCCTGTGTAATCTGTTGCACACAACTGCCACTAGTTTCAGCCCAGACCTGCTTCTGTATTTGGAGTTGTTAGGAAGTGCTGGGGGCTGAGCACGGTGAGCTCTGTGCTGGGGGAGGGGGGCTGCATGCAACACGCGGCAGCCCTGGTGAGGCAGTGCAGAGATTGACACGACACTGTACATAAGGTTTTAGGACCCAAAACCCATAGAAGCAAATTTGGCCTAGGTGTCCTGATATTTTAGCATCTACCCTAAGGGGTGAAGGAATAAAACCATCTTTCCTGAAGTGAGTGGTCTCACCTCTGCACTGCCATGGCTGTGCCAAGGGAGACCCCAGAGGGCAGCTCCAGCTATTGCGTGGGGTCTAGGGCTAGAAAGAAGCTGTGCTCATCTCAGTCCTGCTCTTGGCTTCTTGTGTGTGCAGGGTGAGTCCTGCAGTCCTTGGGAGAATTACAACAGTATGTAGGTGCCCGACAAGGGTCATACTGGGATCTTCAGAAACTCCTGGGCACCCAAGTACATCAGTAGATCTGCATCTCATTCAGTCCCTCACAGCAGGATTCCGAATTTATCTGTAAAGAGAAGCCACTGGATGCCCAGTGGGCCACTGTTCTGGGGAAGCGGGTTCTGCTTGACAAGCCTAGGGGAGCTGAATGGCAAATGGCAGAAATGATGCAGTGCTGGGAAACTGAACTCACCAGAAACCTTTCTCAGCCTCACTAGCAACCTGTCTCCCTCAGCCAGGGCTCAGCCCAGCTTTCCAGCCAGGTTTCCATCTTCAAACACACATCATTGAAACAAGTGAAAAGTCAGACTGTCAGATTTGTTTTACTTGGCTGAAACTGGATTTCCTCCCCACACTTCCTAACTACCCTGGCCTATAGTCCGGATTTGACAGTGGTCAGCCAAGGGACAGGTTTTCTACATGCCCACATGTCTCTTGGTGACTGAAGTCATGTTGATGAACCCTCTGTACCAGGTTACTGTGCGGTCAGAACATGCTTCTTACAGACACAAGAATAATCAATGAGTTAAATAGCTTTTCTTCAGCTAAATATGCCGTGCATTTAAAATGTCTGTCCTCTATGACAGCATCAGGCATTGGTGATCACACATCAGGCAGTGGTGGAAGATGTGTGGGCTAGGATTGTATCTTAGCAAGAGATACCATAGAGATCTAACAGAAACATGGAGAGTGAAATGGATGGGCATGAATGGCATCAGAGGATGTGACAGAAGGACAGGAATCACAGCTGTTGATGATACCTAAGCTAGAAGATTATCAAGATCACAGCACAACTTGCAGCTTCTCAAAACATCCAGATTGGGAATAAAGCAAAAAATACAGGCTAAACACATGGAGAGGTAAGATAAAGGCAAGCCTGGAGCCATCAGAGACATCCAAGCAAGGAGGCAAAAAAGAATGAGTAAACCACCAATGTTTCCTAATACTTCTGAGAGATGGAACAAAGCAGGAAGACAAAAGATCACAACCACTGTGAACCCTTAACATGAACAAAAGGCAGATCCAAAACCAGCCTGTGGTGACATCCCTAAAAGGAACTCCAGAGATGTGACGACTCATTAGTTCATATCCCTTGTCCCCGTGTTTACAAGGAGTCCTAGCTGGAGCACACAGGCAAATATATGTTGGTTGCTGAGAGCATGTGGCCATGAAAGAATGTGAATGAAATCAGTGGTTTAGAATAAAACCATCTCCCCCAATAAGGTCTCCTATTGAACTCCGCTGCATTAGTTGAGATTTCTGCACTCTGGTTCCCAGCAAAGGAGCCGAAGTGTGGTAAACTCTAAAAGATGATGTTCTGCATGAGGAATATGGAATATTCATGTGCAGCCCTGTGAAGGTAGGTGTGTGCTCCAGATCCTGTGGTTAAATTAATCCTTAAAGCACCTCAATTTGATACCGCTTTACTCTCTGTACAGAATATATCTGAAGGAGAGATAATTTTCTCTCCTCCTCTGCTTCTTTCTTTCTCTCTCTACCACCTGTTTCTGCATCTGATGTCTTCAAACTACATTGAATGAACAAGCCCTGATGCATGGCTGTGATCCCGAGGAAAAGGTATGTTGGGAATATTAAGCAGGCCGTGAATGAGGGGAGAGAAACTCTGCAGGTTATGTATGTTCTTCCTTGCCTTCATTTCTGTGTAAACTCTCACTCTAACTCATTGTGTAAGCTGCTAGATGGGTGTCAGACTGAGCACTGCTTATTAAACACATATAGTGAGGAAATAAGGATTGGGCTAGTGCAATAAGGAGAAGCAAAGCCTTCATCCCAGTTGTCAGATGGCTCCTGGCTCCTGGCTGGACCCAGTGCTCATCTTCCCAGGGGGACTGGACTGGAATTGACTGCAATTTTATCCTCCCCTCTGTCTCTAAGCACCTCAGGGTGGCCGGATAACACAAGTGTCTGAATTCCGCATGCACTTTTTTCTCCACCCTATTTTCTCTCAGAGACTGGGGGCACATGCTCGCCACCTGAATGCAAAATGGTTTCTTTATTCCTCCTGCTCAGCCACAGCCCTGCTGACTTCAAGCACAAGGCTAGCTGTGCAAGGCTACAGCCATAGATAACACAGGAGCAGTTTTGTGGCTGTATAAAGGAGTCAGTGCTTAGAGGGTACCTGGATCCTGCCTGTCCCACTGCCTGCTCACTGTGTACACTGAGGTGTGTCTGGGTTGGAGGTAGAGGGTGGCTGGTCCTTGCTGGGACTGGGTGGCTGCAGGTTTTCGTTTGTGTGATATGTCTTCATACAGGCTGGGCTTGTGTAAAAGCACACCTGCTGTACATGATACGGGTGTGATATAAAATGTAGTGACCTACCAAGTCAGAGCAATGGTCCAAGAGCAATGGAGCAAGTCAGAGCTTGTAAATGTAAAACTAAGCAGAGAAACTTTCACAGGGTGTGTGCAAGAGAGAGACCCTGACTTCTTGTTCTGCAGACAGGGGGACAGCTCCCTTCCAAGCAGCGCAGTAAGAGAAGCCCCAGTAGATACATCCTCAAGGGAAATACAACCACTTCTGTGTAGGAAGCTACTACAGCAGAACAGGCAGAAGAGTGTGATGACCCAGGGAAGAGTGAAGGTGAGGCCTATGCTGATAGAAGTGGCTTGAGGGAATTTTGTTGCAGGTTAACTGCCTTCATTAGCAGTTGTCTTGTGGAGAATCTCTCCTAAACCAATCTTGCAGTGTGTCTGTCAGCCAGCATTTCTGATGACCTTACTGAAAGGTCTGCTATGAGGCAAAGGAGCAAGAATGAAGGAAGAAGAAAGGACTTTCCTGGCTCTTTTCCTGAGTGTGAAGTGCTAAAGTTATAGATAGCTTTGGATTTTAGCAAAGAACAACCAAGAAAGCAAAGAAAGCACAGGCAGTTTCTGGGGACAGAATAACATAGCAGTGACTTACAAGATCTAAGATTGAAATGTCCCTGCACAAAGACCATGCTCTGTTTAAAGAAAAAATAGTAGTATTTAAAAACTGCATATATTCTCCAGCAATTGCTAACCAGACCATGTCAGGACTTCAAAGCATCACTTTCCATTCATAATACGGCTTCTAGCATAGTCAATGCAGACTTTTGCCATTTCATGCAACATCTTTTAGGTGGGGAAATGGGAGAAAGGGGGAAGACTGTGCCCTACTATTGCATGTCTGTGGCTTCAGTAAACTTGCTTGGGTCCTGGTGGCATTGCATGTGCCAGCTGGATGCTCTGGGGGAGACAGCAGGAGTGAGGGTACCACTAGCCAGGGGAGGGGTTCTTAGTTTGTTGAGCATAACACAGGTGCTGCTGGGGGGGCTGTGGCAATGCAGGACTGAAGCATCCTCCCCTCAGTTCCTGAGGTACAGCTGGGGAAAATGCATGTTGTGTGGGAGGCCAGAATATCCCTCAGGATGGTGAAACAAGCTAGAAATCATATTTGCCCATTTTCATCCTGGTCCTTTTACTGAACTCAGCTCAACAGCAGAGATGAGTAACTTGGGCCTTCTGACTCTTAGTGTCATCAGCTAAAAAATGGGGCTAACATCAAGCTTACCTACTTTCCAGTGAGTCGCAGCTAATTAGAGTTAGCGTTAGTTAATGTTTGCATAGCCCTGGGATGTGAAAATGGCAATATCATGCTAAGTATTACACCTGGTGCCTAGACACCATGAATCTTCATAACCAGAGCAGTCAATTAAATTAGCTGAAAGTGGAAAGATGCAGCAATGAGGAAGGCGGAGGAGATACAAACATAATACTGTATGCATGATGGCCTGCAGCTGCAGAGGGCAGGGAAAGCTTTGCTTCTGATACTTAGGGAGCCAGAGAAAGAGGTCTCTGTTTGTGTAGGAGGGCGGATGCTCCCCAACAGCTTTGGGTTGCTGCTGCAGCAGTCCACTGGCTGAGGAGGGGAAGGGTCAGTTCCTGACATGGTCCTCACTCATATTCTGTCAAGGATGCTGATTCTCTGTGAGGTCTACAGGACAAAGCTGATCAGCATTTTCCAGAGAATGAAGGTGAAGAGTGAAGCCTGTGTCACGTCTGTCAGCCAGCACCATCCTCAGTGGTGAGCAAGGAAGACTCTTCACCAGGGGCAATACAGGGCAGTGTTTCACTGGTCACGGTGCAGGACAGCTCTGGGCGTAACACAGCCTTGTGGGTACACAGTCTCCAGCAAGAGATCCATTTCACCCACGCCAGCTGTGGGCGAGAAGCAGAAACTCAGGGAGAGTGTGACAGAAGCAGGGTGGGAACAGACCTGTCTTTGCTCCCAGCAAGGTACCATTCTGAAGGGGAAAGAAAAGTAGTGGGACTTGGTTGAGACCCAAAGGGGGATTTAGTAGTGTGTGATGCTATTTCCCAAACCTGGATTTTGTCCAAGACACCCTGGGTTTGGATGATTCATCCGGAACCACAACACTTGTCAGGAGCTTGGCTTGCAGCCTCTTTCAGGAGCTGTCCCAAGCCACACAGAGGTCCAACTGCCTGTAAGGGTGTGACCCACCAGAGAGGCAAAGGGAGGGCTGCCATGCTTTGAATCCCCTGTGCCATTTCTTACAGCTCCCCAGTGCTAACCTACCTATTAGCTGAGGACTTGGCTACAGCTCCTGGCTACCCTTCCTACTCTGCAATTGCATTCTGCTGCCCTGAAATCCTCTTCCTCACATGCGTGCACATGCGTACCCTATGGTTCAGAGGGACACAGAAGCTGTCACTGGTTTCTGTCCAAAGCTCCTGCACAGTGGTGGAGCTGGCTCATCTTTCCCAGGAACAGGCTCCATTTCAGGGCCACAAGACATAAGTTATGCGTCTGGAAAGGTTATTAAAATTCCTTGGGACCCTTTGGAAGGAAGATGCAATCTTGAGATGAAAAGCGGTATTAAAATGTCTCCTGGTTTGACTGCTGGCACAATCAGGGCCTGTGGCTTTAACTGGGGAGAGGTATCCTCGTGATGCTGTAAGGCAAAGATTGCTGACACTAAGCATATTCCATTTATGAAGTCATAAAAGTGTCTATACTAGGTAACTGATTTAGGATTTTGTTCCTCCTTCCTCCTCTTCTCCTTGTCCTGTGGTTTTTCTTCAGCCTTCTTCTCCTCCCCACACAATCTTTTCTCCTCCCAGAGAAGTTGCGTATCTCCTCCTGTCAGAATGATTATTCTCCCCTGTATTAGAATGAATGATTAGTCTTTGTCTAGTTGCCTCCATAATTAAGTGCTGCATGAAAGAATATCCTTGTAAGTAACCACAGCAGTTGCTCCCTGTGGGGCTGTTGGGAGCATGGTACAGCTCTCCATCAGCTTACAGGCAGGGAGGTGGGTGTCCGGTGTGGATGTGCATTCACAACCAGCCCCTGACACAGGTACCACATGCACAAGCTGCCATGCTTGTAGCTCGGGTACGTACCTCCTCAAGATGGATGTGTGCACATGATGATCTCTGCATCTATTTGTGGGCTGCTACAGATACCCCAGATGTGTGTACACACAGGAGCGCACACTCAGCCCCCCCTCTCCCCGGTATCCAGCCCTACACAGGCCTGAACACTCCTGGCCAAGGACTGAGCCTCTGCATACTTCCAGCTTGCCTTTCGCATTTCCCTGACTCAAAACCGTCAGTCTAGTTCTTTCCTGCCTTGGTATGTCCCCTGGATAACCCCGATATTAGAGAGCACTCTTTGGGGAGGGCTGGGGTGAGGGGACAGGTGGTCAGTGAAGAAAGGATATTAACAATAAAGTGTAAAGAACACCTCACCCTTCCTATAAATATCCCAACAGCTCCCCTGTTTCCTAGCAGCACTAATGAGGCTCAACAGGAGTGATGGAGGGCGACAAAGGAATCACTGATGAACAATCAGAAATGGTGCTTTGTTGCTAATGGGACTAATGAGCTGCTTTGCATAAGATGAGAGGGAGGAGGAAGAGGAGCAGATAGGTTCTTGGAAGGAAGGCCAGTGCCAGCAGGAGCACCATGAGGGGTGCCCTGTGGTGTGGCAGTGCTTGCTGCCATTTCTCTGCTCCTTCCCTGGGAGGAGGCACTGACCACAGGATAGCGAGCTCTGGGCAGCTTTGCCCGAGTGCTCAGGCACAGCCCTCATCATGGTGTGAACAATGACTTATCACAATATGCCTCAGCCCATATGGCAGGTCTTTTATCATCCTTGTGTATCAAAGAGGTTAATCCGAGGGCAACATATCTCCTGTAACTCCAGTGGTCAAGACATGGACATGTGAACCTCCAAAGAACAACTCGCCCTACACCCTGCTTTTAGAGATACCCAAGTTAGAGCAGAGATGTCAGACTCTGAAAGTGCATTTACTGATCTCCACCTCTCTGTCTTCTGAGAGGGCACCAAGTATGACCAGGCAGATATCCTGGGGGTTATTATCCTGTGTTGAAGGAGATTCACATCTTGTTCCCTACCTTTTGCCAGTAGGAACTGGGGTCCAGCTGTTTGACTCAGATTTCACAGGGAGTTGGTAGCTGTGATAAGGTTGAGGAAGGAGGAGTGTACGGAAGAAAGAGCAAGAGACAGAAACATATACTGCAAAGGGGAGATGATAGTCTGTGCCTCAGCCAGCTGGGTATAGGCAAGGGGAGAGTTTAGCCCCAGCCCACACCACTAAGGTTTGACAAAGATTTTATGACTTAAGAAACAGGGTGGCCTGGTGCACTCTGGCAATGCATGGCAGGTACACAAAGATAATTTCCCAGCTTGAGAATATGACACAGGTAAACTGCATTTGGGTCACTTTTCCTTGGCACATTAGCACCACCTCTACTATGATTGCTAACGTGAAACCAGAGAGACTATGGTGCCCTCTTTTGCCTCTTACACCTGACTGCTGATCCTTGCAGCACTACTGGGTGAGAGCAGGAATACCATCTTTATCACCCTGTTTCAGTCTTTGACCCATCTTCTGAGGCTGCTGGCAACCAAACTATGATCTCCATTGCAGTCCAGACAAGCATCTGCTAATAGCTGGCCTGAGGTCCATTAATGTATTTCCCTTTCACAGAAGCCCCAGGAACAGCCAGAAGATGGTGATGACCGTGCAGCAAGAGCAGCAGGTTAGAAAGGCTGCAGCATTGCTCTTGTTTGAATTCAGAAGCAGATGCCATAAATTATCTTGCAAATGAAGCTGTAGGAATGATTTTCTGCCTCGCCTCCATAATTTGTTGGCACTTTATCTAGGTGCACAGCTGCAGGTGGGGTGTTGTCACCAGAGGGAGAAGGCACTGAGCTCTCTGCCCACTTATTAGCTTGTACTGGGAGAGATGATTATGGGCTGGGTGTAGGTCCTCTAGCAGAGAGGAGCTGATTAAAACCTTTTTTCCCCTAGGACAAGCTGTGTGCAAAACTGCACACTGACTCCCACTGCCAATACGGTCTCCAGTGTAGGGGGCATCTCTAGCATGAAGTGGACCTATAGAACCAGTTCTACATTCAGAGCAGCCTGTGGGCTATGTAAAGCCACCAAATATTCACATGGCCCCTATGCTCTCTTTTGCAGGGAAAGAGGGTAATGGCAAGGGATAATTTAGTACTGGGCTTGTGAGAGTTACAGTGCTATGTTGTCTTGAAGCCAGCCAGTTGAGATGCCCTTGTGTTGGGCTGGGAGAGACTCCATGCCCTGTGGGTGTTCACAGGGAACCTGTGCTCCCGATCTCCTCTGGCCTTTTCCAGCTGCTGCTTTTCTCCCTCCAGTGTTGTCCCCCTGCATGTTGAACTCCAACGTGTCAACTCCCTGAGTTGGGCCCAGGAGGATGTGATACCTATACCTAAATGTGGAGGTCTGAGGTGATCTGTAAGGCAGATCATTTACAGGATCTTTGTGTTGCTTGTGGGATATTCAGTCCTGTCGCATTTTTTAAGTCTGTGCCTTGAGTCCTGCACTCTGTGTCTTGCTGTGAGTGTCCTCATCTCACTGCCCTGACTCCAAGGGCTGCTGAAAATTATTCTCCAGGATCACCTTCTGGCAGTTTTGCATAGCTGCAGAGAAGCCCTGCAGAAACACCCTGCAGGTTTTCTCTGATGTTGCATGTAGAATATTGCAAAGAAAAGAAATAAAAAATATACTGTTGAATCAAAATCTGCAACCCATCTTTTCAAATGGCCACCATGCTGTTCTGATGCCTGATCAGAGAAAGAAATCTACCTCTTTGGTAATGTGATGGGTGATGTGATATTATCCTTAACGTCTGTAGTGATAGGGGGCTAATGGAGGCCACAGCCTTGTGCACACACAGACAGAGATGTTTAGATTTCATGTGTCCCAAGAGTTTACAAGAGAAATATCTGTGATAGGCAACTGGAGCAGAACATGGAAACACGATGGACGAGATGCCACATGAGTTTTGCTGTTACGGTTTGTCACTGCCATGCTGGTGGTGCTGGCAGGGGTAAATAGCACTTGACTAGAAGGGCTGGAGGCCAGCCTGTAGCACAGGAGGGAAAGCCTTGCAATGCAGAATTGCAGAGAGCGATGGCAGGATGTTATCTATGGTCACCGGTCTGGGCCCAGTCTGCTCTCCGTAACTGCTTTACCAGCTTCAGCCTGTGATTGACATTTACTGCCAGCTCCTTCCCCAGAGAAGGGAAAGGGCACTGCTGTGTGGGCCCTAACACCTATGTACATTTTTCCCTTCAGGATCCAGAGGTGCTAAGATTGCTCATTTGGAGCACAGTTTTGTAACCTGTTCACCTGCTGCTGATCATGGCACCAGTACCTGAGAGTTTTCTCTACTTATTGGCACACTTCAGTCTCCACTTGCCTCCTCCCCACGTTTCCTTTCCCAAAAGTCAGCCAGACAGAGGCAAAAAGAGGAGGAAGGACACCAGACAGAACTGCCTAATAGAAATATTTCCCAGCATGTCCTTTCAGGGTTTGGCCCTTAAAATACAGGAGAGGGTGGTTTTTTGCTGCCTGAAGTGACTATATTGCAGCTGATCAGTGCAGAGGTATCATCCTTCCAGCTGGTAAATGCTCTCCTGCTTCCTCTGTATAATATGCTATTAGGGCTGAAGGATGCTGTGTGTTTTCTGGGTTTTTTGGGCTTTTTTGTTTGTTTGGTGCTACTTCTAGTTTGGGAAGAAAATGTCTTTGCTGAAACCATGGTGGGCAGAAGAATGTCTGACACATTCCCATGGCCATGGAGCTGTTGTGCTACTTGTGTTTATTCCATCTGTACGATTATGCTGGGTCTCAGAAGCTGAGCTGCATCTGCTGAATTCTTTGGCTAAACACCTGGAGATACTACTTTGGAGGCATTTGTAGCATTAGACATTTAGATGAACATCAGGAGCTGCAGGTTCAACCACTTCTATCACAAACTTCCAGTGCAGCTTTAGACAAGGTGTTTTAACCTCTTACACCTCATCTCTGCCTCTCATCTGCAAAATACAGATATCTAAATCTTTCTCTTACCCTCTTGGATTGTAAGTACTTTGGAGAAAAGTTTTTTCTTTTTACAATGTATGTAACAGTCTCTCTTTGCACTTCTGAGCATGACCATACCATAGACAGATAGTATCAGTTAATATTAAAGCTGATCATTTTTAGTAAGTGATGATCTAATGATGCTCTTTGCAAGAGGGTGAAGGCTACGCTTGGAGTCCTGTTCCAGTTCTTCTGTATCAGTGTTTTCCGTATCTCTTAAGTTCCCTTTCCCATTTTGTATTCTTTTTTTCTCTTGAATTCTTTCATGCTGTGCTGCTGTGGCAAAACAGCTGCCACGGCGTACCTTGACATATATGTATGAAGGCAATGGGAGGTGACAGATGGGAACAAAGTCCTCTTATCCTGGAGGAGAACTGCAACTTTGTAATCCAAGATTTGCAGTCAAGAAGGTTTTTAACTCTTATGGTTCTGTTGACACCTCAGGCCATATTCATACACCGAAGAAGCATGGTGAAAGGGCAAAAATCCATGATGCACCCAAACTTTCACAGACATTTGGCCTGTGAAACATGGCCAGGAGCTCACTCTCTGTCATCTATGGAGACACCCATTTCTGGGGGCTATGTAACATCTGAGCACTTACATGCATCAAGCAGAATATTTACAAACATACCCAGTTGAGGGAAGGAGTCTCCGTAATTATCTTTAACTTCACCAGCATCGCTAACAGGGGAATTCTTCTTTCTCTGGTAGATTGTTCTAGCAGAAGCACCATAGGACTCATTGCCATGGAAACAAAACCTTTTCCTTCCCATATTTCAATGATGTCTTGAAGGTTTTCAGGGCCTTTCCCCCTTTTTCCTCTGCTTGACCTTTCAGCATTTACTGTGCATCATATGCTGGAAGTGCAATGCTTTTATCCTTCAAAACCCAAGCAAAAAACAATGTGCAAAATTGTTCTTCCATCTCAGCTGACTTTCTGCCATCCTTCCCTCTTATTCCTTGTCTCTGTCATTAGATGGCTTAGGCTTTCTATGGTAATCTAACTCAGAAACAGCAATTTGTGCGATACAAGGTTCCTTTGCCTGTGCTCCAAAGTTCTCTCCAAGGAGAACATCTGACATGAACCTGTCTTGCAGATGAAGTTTTTCCCAGTTACACAATGCAGTTGAATGTCTTTTGTGTTATGGGTGGGGAAGGGGCAGGAGGTATAAGGATTTCCAGTCCTGGGAAGAAAATGATGAAATGTGCTTTCAGAGCAATGATTTCCATCTCTGCAATTTCACTGCCTTACAGCCTCTGCTGTGAAACATATAACCCCAGCCTGCTTGCTTCATTGCATAGAGCTGGGTGCACCTGCTTATTAGAGTCTCAGTTGCTGAACAGCACAACAGATGAAAGAAGAGATCTAGGAGCAGTTAAGCACTGAGCTTTAGAGATGGTCCTCACTATGCTGTGCAGCTGCCTGTTACCTTGCATAGTCCATTCCTCTAACAAGCCCTGCAGTTCCCTCTAAACAATGTGTGTTCCACTGCAGCTTCTCCCTTATGGTCCACAGGCTCATGAAAACCTCTGTGAAAAGCTGAGAGAAGGGTCTTATGTCAGTGGTCATCATGGTATATCCCCTCAGCATTCATTGGTTTCAAATAAACATTATTATGAGAATATTCCCAGTCCTTGTTTCTCCCCTGCCTCTTTGTCTGCCCCTCCACAAGCACAGCTTTGGGTACCTTTGCTCTTACCTGCTAAGCTGACAACAAAGGATGTAGTGCATTTAGGTTTTGGTGCTTCTGAGTATGTGGAAATAACTGCCAGCCCTAGATGGCATATTTGTTTTCTAGACGATTAAGAAAAAGGCAACTTATTTGAATACAGCAGGCACTGGAAGAGCACCGAAGGCATCCTTTGACCCATCAAAAGAATAAGCCAGTACATCAAAAAGCACTAGACAGTGCACAGGGCTGCTGCATTTACCTGCCAAGAATAAGAATAGGACCTGGATCTCTTAGCTGAGCTACTGAGGTGGGATGACAAGACAGCAGATAAACAATGACCAATCTTAACAGGTGTCGGGCTCACTGCAGAAAGAGAGAAAAATAAAAGGAAGGGCTTCCTGTGATTCAAACTGCTCCTTTTTGGTAGTGTGGAAACACACACCTTAAACCAGTCATCAACCATTATCACTAACTCCCCATCATCTACAGCAACTGGCCTGCTCCAGGGGAAGGGTCAGAGGAGAGCATTACCAGAGCCCAGTGTGTACACTGCTGGGAGGCTTAAGACTAGCACAGCATACATGTGTGACTGCCTCCCAGGGACATGAGTCTCTGCTGTGTTCTTATCTGTGCTCTCAAATGGAATCAGGCTGAGCTGCATCATTATTTGGTTAGGAGACCTGTAACTTAGACTAGAAAAAGGTTTTGATGGATTCAGTGTTGGCAAAATTTCTACAGAGTCTGTGGAAAATGTAGTTCACAAGTCAAAGGTGTGGATTTTGCTGTGGGAGGTGCTCTCTGGGGAGCAGAACCACATCGAGAACATGAGGCTGTGGAAGGTTTTGCTGCCCAGGCCCAAATGACACAGGGAGGCAAAAGTGCTAAACCACACTGAGTTCACAGCCTAATGACAGAATTGTCTGCCACCAAAGAAAGTGCTTGAGACTAAACCATTATGTAATTGCACTGTAAGCTCATAATTACTTATTGTGTTTCCTTCCAAAGATGCAGGGCTGAACAGAGTGTCTCTCATTTTGTAGCAATTACTGATAACAAATGCTTTAGTTAAAGCTTAGTAAAAATACTTTTGGTCAAAACCTCTATTTTTTCCAGCACAGACTAGAACTTAATATTTTTGGCCACAGCCCAAAGAGGTGACATTTCAAAGTATGAATAAGACTAGCATAACAACTTGCAATTGTGTGAGGACAACTAAGATCTACATTTCCTGTAATTCCTTCTGTTGCCTACTGTTTTTTCTCATGATATGGACCAACTCTGTTTGGTTGAACTGCCAAACAAAAAGGCAAGAACCATCTTTCTGCTACAGTTTTGTTGAGTGCCTTGCACAAGAGCTATTGGGGACTGATGCTGGGGGCCAAGGTGTGAGGCCCCATCAGCCAAGGTGACACCCCTGCAATGAGATGAGCAGAGATGGACTGCAGAGCTGGAAGGGTGGTCCCATGGGAAATGTAATCATGCTGGTGCCAGTCACAGTTAGTGGCACTGGGGCTTAAATCCCAGTCATCAGGGTTATCTGAGAGTGATCAGTGCTGGCAGGAAAAGGGAAGCAGTTTAAGCAGATGGGATATCTCTAATCTTCCTAGTAGTTGTGTTTGTGCTTGGTGCCATAAGGGCAAAAATCTGTATATCTAAATCCCTTGTCTACACTTGGAGTGTATCCAAATGAATGTCAAGGTAAACAATCACAAATCCTGGCTTGCACTGTCTACCCTTGAGGCCTCCAGTGATGTCACCAGGCTGGGTGGCTGTGGACTATGGTCCCTGCCAAATGTACACAAGGCTTACTCTGAATGTATCCTTTGGAGCAGAGCAGCTTCCCTGGCACAGTCAGGAGCCAACCCCTGCACTGGCACCTGAGCCAGTCTGCAGCCTCATCTTGCAGTGGAAAGGGGCTCTGGGACTGATACAGAGCAGGAATTTGGGACAGCTGGGAGTGTGTAGGTGACAACTTCTCCCAGGAGACTGTCTGTGCATGCCATTTTCCCCAAGCAAGAGGGTCTGTGCTCTTCAGACAGCAGCAACATGAAGCTGCGGGGGCTTGGCTGGGCTCCCATGTGGCCCTCTGCTCCACTGACATGCCATGCGGCTGTGCTCTGGGGCTGCCTGGCTTCCAGGGTGTAAATCAGCAGAGCTGTGTGGCATGGGGTAGGAAGCCAATCTTTCTGGGCAAGACGGAAGCTGCCTGTGAGTGCCGTTTGATTGTGGTAGGAGCCAGCAGCGGACATGCCTCTGCCCATGCATCCTCCAGCCACCCCACCCCAACTCAGCACTGCTGGCCCCTTTCACCTCACAGCCTGTAGCTGTTATGCTGCTGTCTCAGAGCGTAAATGCCTCCTGCTTCCCTACCTGTACAGAAACGACTTCCTATCCCCCCACTCGGACCAGCCCCAGCTCACCTTGCTTCCGTACCCCCTCCCCAGGCCTCTCTGACTCCTTCAGAGCTGCCCACCTGATACACAAAGTCCGCCACAACCCTCTTAATGTCTTTTTCCCAGATGTGTCCCTCTTCATTCTTGTTAGTGACAATTTCTGCTGGTTAGTGTGGCTGCTCCAGCTGCCCCTTGACTGCCTCCCTAGGGGAATGATAGCTCCAGTGCATCCTGCAGATGTGCAAACAGCTGGATGCAGGAAGCACTTGCCAAAACTCCTCCTCTGGATGAATCAAAGACCACAAAAAATACATATCTAGGGAAGACTTGAGCTATGCTAGTCCTATTGTTGTTCACTTCTGCTTAGGTATAGTAACGTTGTCTTATTATATTTTTAACTCTATTACATATTTGTTTAAAAAAATGAAGGGGTTTGGATGGAGAAGACTGAACTAACTGGGCATTTGGGCCAAGTCTGTGAAAAGATCTTGGAATTTTGAAACAGTTAATTTTGGACACAGCTGAAGATTTGATTTGGGTGGTTTTGGAATAGGAATTAAAAATACTGAAAAATGCAAGTATCATTTTTAAGAAAGTGATCTGGCTGAAAACAAAAAAAACCCCCATCTTTTCAGAGTGATTAAATAACTAAATCGTAAGAGAGGTTGGTTTGGAAAGAATGAAAGGGGTCAGGCTGGATCCTGCATAAACTACTTTGCTTAAAATCTGCTTTAAAATATTATTTTGGGTTTACTCTTACTGGAGGCTATATAAAAATGAATAAACGTGTCCCCAGCTCTACGGTACACAGCAGTGAGAAATGCTAGAGGTGGACTTGCACACTTTTGAATGGAAACCCTGTTTTTGTACAGTACAGAAAGAAAGAGATAGTCACACCACAGAAAAACGTACAACCTCTAAAGAAAAGAGCAGAGAGAAAAAGAAATATGGGGGAAAGGATATATCCTGTCAACAAAAAGGAAGCCTTGGTAATATGTATTTGTTTTATGGTGATATGTTTTATTAACAACTTCTTAAACACTGTTTGGACTTGTTTAAACACCAGTTTTATACAGATTTAACTAAATCGGTTTACAAAGCAATTGAATTAAGTCAGGCAATCTCTTAGAGCACAGGCACCTGTATCATAAGTGTTTATATTGGCTTAGCTTGTGTCAGTAAATCATCCTTCCTTCACTGCCTGGCTTCTTCCCACAGCAGCTGTTTGATTGCACTGCAGGTGGCTTTAACTCTCTCTCTCCCTTTGGAATTTGACCCCATTCCCCTGCAGCAGAAGGGTGGTGAGCTGGGAGAAGGACAGGCTGAATGCAGGCCTGTCTCCCTGGTGGGCTGTTTGAAAGGTAGTTCCCGAGAAGGAAAAAGAGGCAGAGCAGACTCAATACCTGCATCAGCTCAGAGACGCAGCTTGCAGCCGACTACGGTGGAGTGCTGGCTCTCCCAACAGCCATTTTAGTTGCAAGAGCTCAGACCCAAGAAAAAAGAAGTTGGTTGTTGTTTGGTTGGTTGGGTTTTTTCCCCAGAAAGTGAACAGTGCACAGGAAGATGGCTAATTTCCCCCCGCTCCAAAATATTTTGTGTAAATGTCTTTTTGCTCAGGTCACAGTGATGCTATTGTTATACAGTTGTCCTTGACACACACTGAAACAGGATTCCTCATTGGCTTCTGCAGCATGGGCCCCGGAGAAGTACAAAGCAGCAAGTGCCCCTTTCAAACCAGTCTGTGGCTCAATAGTCCTGATGATTTTGCACCTTCCTGCAGTTTAATTATTGCCAGTCCCTGCATGTTAGCAGGTGCCATTTCAGCTTTGACCTATGGTTGGTGTGCAAGTGTCCTGTTTTGGCTGGGACAGAGTTAATTTACTTCTTAGTAGCTGGTGCACAGCTGTGTGTTGGCTCTGATGTGAGAACAATTATTGGTAACACACTGATGGTTTTAGTTGTTGCTGGGTGATATTTATACTAAGTTAAAGACTTTTTAGTTCTACAGGCCTTGCCAGCAAGAGGGCTGGAGGGGCACAAATATCAACTGGAATCAAAGGCAGCTAAGTGCTATGCCACCATTAATATTGTGAATGTGTTTTTCTCAATCCCTTTGACTGCAGAGTGAAGGCCACTAGTTGCCTTTACTTGAAGGAGTGTCCAATACACCTGAATTGACTGTCCCAGAGGTGAAAATGCATCCCTATCGTTTGCCATGGACTGATCCAGGCTGCACTGGAAGAGGGTGAAGCTCCAGAGTACCTGCAATACGTTGACATCATCTTATGAGGCAATAAAGTTTTTGAGAAAGGGGAGAAAATAATCCAAATCCTTCTGAAAGGTGGTTTTGCCTTAAAACAAAGTAAATTCAAGGGACCTGCACAGGAGATCCAGTTTTTGGGAATAAAATGGCAAGATGGACATGGTGAGATCCTAATGGATGTGATCAACACACATAGTTGTTGATCACATCCATTGTCTCCACCAACTAATAAGAAAGAAACTCGGGCCTTCTTAGGTGTTTTGGGCTTTTGGAGAATGCACATTCCAAACCACAGCATGATTGTGAGCCCTCTTCATCACGTGACCCAATCTTAAATGGGGCCCAGAGCAGTGACAAGCCTTTGAACAAATTAAACAAGAGATAGTTCAAGCAGTGGCCCTTGGGCCAGTTTGGACTGGGCAAGATGTAAAGCATGTGCTCTACACTGCATGCGGCCAGGGAGAATGGCCCTACCTGGAACCTCTGGCACAGAGCACCAGGGGAGACCCGAGACTGACCCTTGAGCTTTTGGAGTCAGGGATACAGAGGCTCTAAGGCCCACTATACTCCAGCTGAAAAAGAGATGTTGGCAGCTTATGAAGGGGTTTGAGCTGCTTTGGAAGCGATTGGTACTGAAGCACAACTCCTTCTGGTGTTCTGGTTATCAGCGCTGGGCTGGATGTTTAAAAGGAGGGTTTCCTCCATACATCATGCAGCTGATGCTACAGGGAGCAAGCGGGTTGTGCCAATTACACAATGAGCTCAAATAAGAAATCCCAATTGTCCGGGAATCCTGGAAATTATTATAGACTGGCCAGAAGGTAAAGATTTTGGGATGTCACCTGAGGTGACACATGCTGAAGAAGCCCCATTGTATAATGAACTGCCAGAACATGAGAAGCAATAGGCCTTGTTGACTGATGGGTCCTGTCATACTGTAGGAAAGTATCAGGGGTGGAAGGCAGCTGTATGGAGTTCCCTACAACAAGTCACAGAAACTGCTGAAGGAGAAGGTGAATCAAGTTCGTTTGTAGAGGTGAAAGCTTTCCAGCTGGCTTTAGATGTTGCTGAACGAGAAAGGTGACTGATACTTTACCTCCATACTGACTCATGGATGGTGGCAAATGCCCTGTGGGGGTGGTTATAGCAATGGAAGCAGAGTAATCGGCAATGCAGAGGTAAACCCATCTGGGCTGCCACATTATGGCAAGATGTCGCTGCTCGGGTGGAGAGCCTGGTTTGTAAAAGTATGCCATGTGGATGCTCACATACCCAAGAATCAGGCTACTGAAGAACATTTAAACAGCAGGCAGATCAAGCAGCCAAGATTGAAGTGGCTCAGGTAGGTTTGCACGGCCAGCATAGAGGTGTATTATTTGTAGCTCAGTGGGTCTATGACAATTTAGGCCATCAAGGAAGAGGTGCAACATATAGATATGCCTGAGATTGAGGAGTAGACTTAACCATGAACACTATTGCTCAGGTAACCCATAAATGTGAAACATGCACTGCAATTAAGCAAGCCAAGCAGTTAAAGCCTCTTTGGTATGGAGAATGATGGCTAAAATATAAATATGGGGAGCCCTGGCAAATTGGCTATATTACACTCCCACAGACCTGTCAAGGCAAGCGCCATGTGCTCAGAATGTTGGAAGCAACCACCGATGGCTGGAAACATATCCTGTGCCCCATGCCACTGCCCAGAACACTATCCTGGGCCTTCAAAGACAAGTCTTAGGTGACATGGCACCCCAGAAAGAACTGAATCAAACAACGGAACTCATTTCTGACTTGAGTCAAAGAGCATGGCGTTGAGTGGATATGTCATATGCCGTATCATGCACCAGCCTCTGGGAAAACTGAACAATGTAATGAACTGTTAAAACTACACTGAAAGCAGTGGGTGGTGGAACTTCAAACACTGGAGTACACATGTAGCAAAGGCTACCTTGTTAGTCAACACCAGAGGCTTTTCCAGCCCTCTGATAAGTCAAAGACTTTTTAGTTTTTCAGGCCTTGCCAGCCAGAAGGCTGGAGGGACACAAGAAATTTGGTGGGGACACAGCCAGGTCAGCTGACTAGCCAAAGAGGTATTCCATACCGTGGGATGTCATGCTGGGGGGAGTTGGCTGAGGCCTGGGGATCATTGCCCAGGGACTGGCTGGGCATCATTCAGCAGGTGGTGAGCAGTTGTATTGCACATCACTTGTTTTCTCCCGTCCCTTTGCCCCTCCCTCCTTTTCATTATAACTGTTATTGTCATCATTGTTATTATTGTTCTTTCATTTTTATTTTATTTCAATTATTAAATTGTGTTATCTCAACCCTCGAGTTTTACATTCCTTTCCAATTGTCCTCCTCATCCCTCTGGTGAGGGGGCAGCGAGCTAGTGGCTACGTGGCAGTTAATTACTGACTGGGGTTAATCCATGACAGCAAGGAGGAAGAGAGATGCTGTCCAGCGTCCGTGGTGGAGCCATGCAGTTCCCAGCATCCATCTCGGAGGATCAGCTGCTTTACACTCGGCATGTCTTCTGGTGCATCAGCTGAGGGTGCTGCGTGTATCTGGGCATCTGCTGGCGATGTTGCTGTGTGGAAAAATCGGGAATGGAGCTTTCCTGCAGTACAAGCACACCCACTAAAAAACACTTATGTAGGCCTTCAGTGCCTGTAATTAGTGTATGCGTTATGTTATTTTTGCAGCATTAATTTCATAGTGAGCTGTTGTAGGTGTCCCCTGCAGTGCAGGAATGGTGTCCCAGACTGGACAAGGATGAACCTGTGCCACCAGGCCCGCTGGGACTCGTGGGGCCCTGGGGTGGGCACAGGAGATAAAGGACCCTCCCTGGCTTCTCCTCCAGCAGAGCAGCCGGGCAGCAAGTGGCCGAGGAGCTTGGGCAGCACACGCTTCCAGCAGGACCTATCAGCAGCTTCTCTGCCCAAAGGTTAGCCAGAAGACACCTGGGGGGCGAGCACACACCGGGCCTCCCAGGCGACTCACGCCGGGACCGGAGCCGTGCCGGGGGGGGGGGGGGGCTCACCGCCGCCCTGCGGCCGGAGCGGGAGCGGGAGGCGGGGCCGCAGCCGGGCCGCGAGGCCAGCGGGGTGCGGCGGCGCCACCTTGCGGGCGGCGGCGGGTGCGGCAGGTGCGAGCCCGTTGAGCGGCGCGGCGCCGGGCCTGGGGCGCCGGGCGCTGCCACCCCTGCGGGCTGCCCGCGACCCTCGCCGCCCTCCGTGCTGGGGCGCTGTCAGCGGGGCCCCGCACCCGCCCAGCCCCCTGCCGCCCTCCGTTGCCCGGCGGCACAGCTCCTGTCCCTTTATTACCTTCTGCCTCGCACCTCCTCTCACCTCGCAGCTGCAGCCGTCCAAGATGCTCTCTCTCACTAGGGCATCTTTCCCGGTCTGGTACATGTCAAGCTAAATGAGGCATAATTAGGAATAATTATGACATGACAAGGTCTGGAATGAGAAGCAGATGGGGCTTTCCCCAGGATGCTCCAGGTTGGATTTCAGGGAGGAGGGGATGGGGACAGAGCAGGGACATGTCAGTCTTTCATGGTTTCCTACCTTTCATCACCTCCACTGGCAGGGGCTGGAGGCAACACCCTGCCCAGCAATGCGTTGCAGTGAGACCAGCACATGAGGTCTGCACTGTGACACCTGCCTTGCTCACTGGGGCTGCTCTGTAGTGGCTTTACAAGTCGCTTATTCTGTGTTAGAAGAGCAAAGCAGCACTTGTGTGTGGACATGCGTGCTATCCCTCTGACTCTTCCTTCTGTGCAACGTTAGTCCTAATTTTACAGTAATGTATGGAGTTTTTCTCTAGGAAGGAGGTGGAAGAGGGAGAAGTGAGGAGTGTTGGCTCTTTGGTACAGGCAGAAGATTGATGCTGAACTGCAGAGGCCAGGAAGGTGTCCCTTCTGAAGGATACAGCTGCTCTGTGTGGTATGGTGGGCAAGTGCAATGCTGGAGAGGTGCTGGGCACTGCTAGGAAGAGGGATATTTAAGGGAAACCTCAGCCTTCAGGTCTTCTGAGAAGATGCTCCTTGGAAAGGGGATAAGGGAGAGGCCCTTGCTGGTGATGTTTCTGGCACATTTATTTGCCTTGATGCCTGTTACAGGGACAGGAGGGAATGTGGGTTTTGACTGGAGGTGTGTGGTGCAGTGGATCCACATGGCTGTGTTGTAGGATGGTAAGTGCAAAAGTGTGAATTTTCATGTGAGTATCCATTTCTCATTAAAACCTGATGTCATCTGTAAGAAAATCCACGACTAAGGAAATCTATAACCACTCTCTTTTCCCATTACAATAATATGAGATGTTGCAAGGATTTATCGCTGGCCTTTTGTCACTCGCATATCTAGGTACATCCCTCAGGGGAGAGAGACAAACCTTACCACACAGGAGGTCATGATAGCATGGGGTACACTTCACCCCAGCTAAAGCACTGCATTTGTGTGCCTTTTTAGCTACCTTGCTGTCTGGAGGTGCAGACAACAGGCAAGAGGCCAGACTAGCCCAGGTCTCAGATGATGTTGTTGGGAGTCAGGATGGGTGGCAATACAGGAGCATTGTGCTGCTCTCATCTTCATCTGCCCTCTGCCCTCCGACTCCCCAGCCACACACCAAGGCAATACCTGGCACGCAGAACAACTGGTTTTCTGTCACCCCTTGCTATACAACCTTGGCTGCAGTGAGAGCATCCAGAGGGAGCAGTTGCTTCCCTTTCCTCCAGGATAAATCTTGCTTGTTGCTGAGAGGCATTTTGCATTTAGTTTTTCAAGCAGCCATTCTTCAAGCTGCTCCTGCCCCTAGTTACTAAAATTTTAGATTTTCTGTTCCCAGCAAAAAAACCGCTTTTTTCTACAAAAGAAAAGCAAAGCAAGGTTTTCAGAAGAATGTTATGGGAGATGGATGGGTGCACCCACGAGTACACTCAGGAGCTGCAGGCTTGTTCTGCTTAAGCATACAGTCATCCCATCTCTGCTTCTGTTCAGCTAGTGTTGCTCATGACATGTCCAGTACCCCACATGGTTGAATTCAGCTTGCTAACTGCTACTCTCCCTATCTTGGGGTAGGTTAGCTAGCATCAAGACTTCTTGCTCATTGCACAGTTTCTGTGATGCCTCACAGTAAATAAACTGCTTGGTTCAACAGTGGACTTGCAGAATAATTCCTCCTAAGGAGCTGCCTCTGCACTGTGATAATGCTGGCTGCCGGTTTTTACTTTGCTGGAGCTTGGAAACTCTGGCTTTGCCAAAGTCAATAGCTTCTTGACATTTTTCCTAGTGAGTAGGAATGAAAAGCAGTATTTCTGGTTTTTCCTCTGCAGGGAATTTTCAAAATGAAACTGAAGAATCACTTCTGGAAAATCAATCCTGCCATCTCAGAGTTTTTTAAGTGTGCCATGCTGTTAAGACCTTTTCATGCCAGAATAGCTGAAATAGCTATTATTCTTATTTATTTTTCAAAACCAGTAAAGGAAGGATTTTTCTTAGTATCTCCTGAAATGTCTTTTCTAGAATAGCTGCTTCTGTTTCTTTTATAGTGAAATATTTTAGCACACCAATAAAAAGGGAGGGTGGGTTCATCTCATTCAGCTTTACTCATAGAGAAGTTAAGCATTCAAACACAGCTTGTTTGGGGTCATTCCACATTCAGGGAGAGAAGCATGAATCAACAGCATGTTTCAGTCAGATCATGCTCTAACTTGAGCCAGAAGAGATACACTTCCATCTCACAGAGCACTGAGAGACTAGTACTGCTCACTTCTTGTTTGTTTTGTGATCAGACCCACTGAATCGCCCTCTGGATGTTTCTCTTTCTCCTGTTTTGCTATAGAGGGAACCCAAATGATTATTGCCCAGATGCCTATTTGTTAGATAGCTAAAATTAGTACGATGAATGTTATCCCACAGGTCTAGTTCAAATTTGAAAATGGCAATTAGATATTTATGTCTTTTGCACATATTCAAAAATGTCCTCACTAGTAAACATGATCATCAGTACCCTCCGTACCCCTTGAGTATGCATAAGTGAAGCTTGGCTACTTCAGGAAATATTGCTTAGCTTCTCAGAGAGATACTGCTCATGAGCATAATACTATTGTTTGCTTATACACTGTGACACATGCTGTGTTCACACACACTGATTGTGCCCCCCTTGGGCATCCTAGATAGCACTTTTTCTGTGATGGCATCTTTCATCATGTCCAGTTTTAAGAGCTATCTTCATCAGCAAGACAAACTGGGGAACATTTTATGTTGGAATTATTCTAAGAATAGAAATCTGCTGGATATCTATGCAAGATGCCTCGTGGGTTTATTGCCTTGTTGGCCCTTAGATCCTTTCTTGAAAGTATAGGTAGACACTCCAAAGCAGACCAGACTGGAAGACTCCTCTGTGCTGGCTGTTTCATGTACTCCCACAGCTTACAAACATGTAGTATTTTATGTACCTTGAACTTGCCCAGTGCTGGGTTCTGGCAAGCTTTCCAGCTGAGTTTACTACAGTTTGTAGCAACTGAGACAGAGTGGGGAAAATCCACATGAATGGTAGTTATGGAATGGAAATAATCTCACCTTCCCTGGACTGCTGGAGGCCTAAAGGGTCGGCATCTGTAATTTAGATACCAAATCAGATTTAGAAAAGATACATGTGTCTAATGTTGGCTTCTCATGTGACCTATAGATGCCCCCAGGTAAGTTAATTAAAGGCAGCTGCTGAGGAGATGTCTCACTCTCCTAGAAAAATAAATGTCTTTATCTGCATTTTTAGGTTTCTGGATATTTTTGTACATATGATCTACTCTTATCTATATCATTCCAGCTCCAGTTTGAAAAACCCAACTTGGCATAAGCAAGCATCTGTTCTAGTTCCTCTTGGTTCTGGCTGGGAGTCGCTTCTAACATGGAGAGGTGATGGGGCAGCTCAGTCCAGATGATAGGAACTATTGTCGTTGATGTTGCCTCAGTTTATACACTGCAGATTGACCTCAATAAACAACAGATAATGCAAACTACCTCCCCTTTCTCAGTGTCTTCTCCACAGTTTAGCACTTACCAGCTGATACAGGGATATGGCTGTGCCAGGAAAATTGGGAGGCAACACAGCATTAACCATTCACTGATCAGATATTGTAGAGACTCCTGGTTACTGACCATTCCCACAGAGGTTCTGTTCTGTCTTCATCATCCTCAGTCACAGCAGCTGGTAGGATGTGCACCAGTAAGGATATTTGCTGCTCAGCATATGGCTGAGTTTCACCTTGAGACCTCAGTTCTGTCAGCAGTTTAAAGATTAAATGCCACCTCTCTAAGTGAGTGTCAGAATCACCACAAAAATCACTGAGAGGTAAGAGACATAATCCCTCAGGAGCATCTCATTGATCCTCTCATGGTTCCCAAGCAGCGTGTAGTCCTGAATGCATGGCTGTCCATTTCTCCAGATTAGTTGATTTAGTTACACATCCCTTGGGCTTGTCAGGGGGAAGATTTGTATCCTTGCAAAGAAGCAAGAGTCAAGTAAAAGCTACTCCAAACAGCATTACTCACTACAGTAAAGTGCAGGTGTCTCCTGGGACTGGTAAGCTGCTTTCTGTTGGTCCTGCTGGAACCAGCCCAATTCCACTGCCCAGTGGAACAGTGCATGCTGTGCTGCTTGGTTATTGCTGCTGGCATCCAGCATGAGGTCTAAAAGCTGCTATGCTGGAGAAAGACCTTTATGTCTTCACCCCAGTTTGGAAGGTCTAGGATCACATTCTCCCCCTCGCCAGTTGGTAAATGGCTGTGTCTACATGCATCATGCTTGAGAATTGGTGACAGATGCCCTGCATATTGCATGATTTATGCTCTCCCAAGGAAACATTCAAGGAAACACTCACTTTTTTCACTTTTCCCTTTCTTCGCTTCCCCTTCCTGCTACCCCCTACTCCACCCCCCCACCCCCATCTTTGTGTTTTCTGAAGTGTCTGGTGCTTTCTAATGATTCAGGCTGTGAAGATGAGGTAGCTTGTCCTTCATGTGAAAGAATGGAGACAGCAGTCATGTTACTGAGACAGTGCTCATGGGCATTTTCTCAAAAAAAAACTGTTGATAAAAATTTTTCCTCTTGGTTTTTGGGTTGGGTTTGTTTTGTTGTTTTTGTTTGTTTGTTTGTTTGTTTGTTTGTTTAAATTCCATAGGAAGAAATACAATGAATGGGGAGACTTGCCTGATATTTAGCATACACAGGCGTTTTGGTATGAATTAAGGAGTCGATTTCAGCTGATCATTTCTCAGACATACCCAGAGCCCTCTGGTGGTCACTGAAGATTTTAAATTTCCATTTTTTTTTTAGTTTCATCCAAATGTATATGGCCGTTTGTAAGACTTCTTCTCTGTGTGTTTTTAAGGGGGAGGTTTGCAAATTTTGGTGTAATTTTTTTTTTTCATGATTTTCCCACACACTTTCACCAGTTCTGTCTATTAAAAATGGTATGGTTTTCTTGCCTGGTAATGTTTACTTGGAAAATTGACTTGGCCTGAGAAAATGCCATATTTAGTCTGCAGGCAATGGAAGCTGTTGCTGTGCGGTTAAAGAAAATTCAGAAACTGTTTTGGAGTTGGAATTAATTTCAAATTAGCATGTACCAAAGCTTTGACTTTGCCATAACATTTCCTTTTAAACCTCCAGCTCAGAAGCAGATTTTTAACTGCTCTCCAAGGGTGTCTGACTCTATGGAGGAGAACGGGGAAAGTAGTGGAAGAAAGGGAGATGAAGGACATGTAAAAAGTCAACACAGTGCTGCTGCATTTTCTAAATGTTAGCCTTCCTTCAGCCTTCTCTTCTTAAGCACTTCAGTTGAAGCAGTACCACTGGCTGGCTGAATACTGCAGACTTTTAAAAACATAAAGTTGGCCATGCTTGGTTAGACCAGAGGGACATCTCTTCTGGTGTCAGGCCTCCAAGAGACATCATGATCAGAAGGCAGCCCTGCTAGGTTAGACTCCCATCTTGTACTCCAGGTGTGCTAACCCCTGTAATATCAAGCTATGGAGCAGGTCTCTGTCTGGATCTGAAAATCAAACCTTTCTCTTCATGTTGTTGTCAGACTTTGACCCTTCCACAGTCTATAGGACACAATGGAGGCAATCTCTGCAAATCTATCTAGCGAACAGAAGCGGCTCTCCTTTAAGAAATCACAGGATACAGTTAATTATGTTGTAAACACTCCCCTCAAGATGTTTGTCATGCACGGTCCCTCACCCATGTGTTCCTGGGACATCTCAGTATGGACCAATACAGGACCTCTGGCAGAAACTGCCACCTTCTGAATAAATGGGGTTGTGAGATGTGTGCTGGGCTGGCCAGTGAAAGGCTGCTAGCAGCGGAAATTCAGCAAGGAACAATAAGATATTTTCTTTTTTGCCAGCTAAGGAAGAAGGCAGCTGCCTGTTGGGAGGAAGAGGCAACGGTCAACTTGAAAGGAAAGGAAGAGACTGACTTATAGCAGGAAAAGAGTAAATACTGCTTGAGAGCACACATGTCATCGTTGTGGTATCCAATATGCAGTAAGCTTGTGTGTGTGTTTATGTGCGTGCACACCCAGGGAAATTAAAAAGCTGTTCCCAGAAGGCTCAGATAAACCTATGTCTTTTAACCTTTGGGGCAAGGCAGCTATGTAGTGTCTTAGGGGTGCTGGAAGTGAGCTCATTGCTCAGTGGTTGCAGGACAGATTATGAATGATGTGATGTGTCCAAGGCCAGACAAGAAGCAGCCAGAGGGGAGACCTCCTGCAGGGCTGGGGCCAACTTGGTGCTGCTGCTCCTGCCATCATGCTGAGAACTGTACCAGGTTTGGAATGCTTGCTTTCTGGATAGGCACCACCCCATTCTGATTACTAAAATTCTGCCTATTTCCACATAAGTGGGTAAAAGAATTATTGTGGTCAGTTATGAAATACTGCTGTGGCAGCACTAGGTGTCTGAAGAAGCAGCCAGGGGGGTAGACAGATTGTATAAAATTTCTCATGATGTAGGTTGAGTCTTCATCTTGTTGCTGAGCTGGGTGGAAGCTATAGGGGTCAGGAGAAGGCCTGGGAGCCAGACTGTTCTCAGATCACTGTCCTGACTGTAATCTAAGCAATCTTTCAGCCACAATGCTCTCTTGCATCGAATAGCAATAGTAGTCATTACTTGCCCTTCCAGGCTGCTGAGAAAATTGAATAGTTAAACAATTTGAAGATGGTATGATGTTGCAAGCCAAGCAGATCTGGGCCTGATCTATTTTTGGCAGAGAGATCTGTGTGATCCAGTAGATGACATTAGGATCCTGTCTGTGACATAGTGCGGAGGTGATGGACTTGATAGCCCTTTTGTGGTCCAATAATTTGTATCAAGCAAGAGAGTCTTAGCTCCCTTCTTATCACAGGCTTGTTAACATTTTCACAATGATATGGCTTGGTTTGAGCCGATGACCTTGCCTTTCTTTTGTCTCCTAAACCAGCCCCTGATACACACTAAATAAAGATCCTTTCTTTTCCGATCTCGCAGAGAATAAAAATCAAATCCCTACAGAGCAAAGAACCTTGAAGCGCTACAGAGCAGTAGGAAGCCAAGCCAAGCCATTGGACAGCATGAGAACTTTGAAAGCTTGGATTAAATTGCCAGCTTGCTGAACAGCCCTCCTGAAGAGAAGGGATGTCACCTTTCACTCAGAGGTGGAAACTTGTCCTTCTCAATACGTGCATGCACATGTGAGGAAGGCAGGCAAGGATGGGGAGGAACAAGGGTGGGGTAGCACTGCAGACTCCTATCTGGAGATGAGTACACTGGGTCAAGCAATTTGCAGCAATTGAGATGGTCTGTGCTGAATTGTGAGGTGTAAAGAAGGTCTGTCCAAGTCCTCTAGCAGGTAACTAGCTTACCCAACTGTCCATTCTCTGTTATGTTCTTTCAGAGAGCAGCTAGCTGTTCTTCCCCATCCTGGTCATTTTCCAGATTTCTGAGGTGGTAAGGGACACAGGAGGAAAGAGATGTTATTTTACTCCAGAGGAATGATAGAGTTGTATTGTTTGTTTCGAACACTGAAAAAAAAATAATCTAAACATTATTCAGAACTCCTTCTAAAATAGGAACAATCTCGAGTTCCTTTGTTGTCTGGAATGAGGAGCTAGTGTGCCACTAAGTTTTTCCATTGGAGTCTGCAGAAGTACTGTGATTTACATCCTACAGGCAAATGGCCTTATATTTGGAGACTGTAGCCTCGGCCCCAGAATATATGTTCCTTTTCTGTGAAGCAAAACATCAGGATCCAACTCAATAAAAAAACTCCATTCCCTCCCTCTCTTCCCCCATAGTCAGGCATGATAGCATTTTCTCGCACAGCTGCTAATGAGAAGAGCTGGGTACCTATCTCCGAAGTGGTCTCTCTCTCCCTTAGCTCTGCTCTCTTCTTCCAGCTGCTGTGGAGCCGAGGGATGCTGGAGTCACTGTAGTGCTGCCAGCCCAGCTCCCACCTGGCAGGCAGGGCCTCCCTGTGTTCAATAAACTGTGCAACAGCCTTAAGCCATCAGGCTGTGGCTGCTATTGTTAATTTTGTGACATTGAGGTCAACACTTAGTTATTCACACATGCGGCTCTATAGGTCAATGCAAATTAGCCCAGGAGGAACTTTTCCACTAACATTATCAGGAATTTGGGGAAAGTGGTACTTTCACTTGGCTGACGGGAAGGAATTGCTCTTTGTGATCTGATTCGTTCCTGCTGTAACATGGATTTGAGGCAGGGACAGAAGGGAAGGCCCTCTTTCATCTCAGCAATGACAGCATGAGAATTTTGTTTACGTATCTTTTAGGGCAATTGCTTTCCTGATGTTTTTCTGACAAAGCTCTTAATTTATTTCACTGATGTAATAATTGATCTCCTGACAGTGCAGCCTGAGATGTTGCTAAGCATGTACGATAGGCTCAGATTAAATAGCATACAGTACCTCGATTCTGCTGTGAAAACATCTCCCTGGAATTATCCTGTAGATGAGATCAGGATGAGGTGGGCTACCTATGGCTTGTCTGTAGCACTCCAGAGGAAAGGGAAGCAACCCACAGGACGTTGTTTAGGGATAACCTTCCAAGAGGGATACTTTCCGCTTAATCCCTGCCACTTAGAAGCTGATTTTTATGTGCTGTGATAAACACAAAGCTCCTAATTCCCATCCATTACAAGATGCATGTATCCTGCTCTACGTTTTGATAAATTCTTAACCTGAATGAGATCTTCCAACAACAAGTTCCACAGGTTATGTAGATACCTGCCCCTGTTGTAATTGAACGCCTTTTGCCTTCCTGCATAAGGCAATAATTTTACCTTCTCCTTCCTTTGATATTTTTATCTATTGCAGCCCTCACACACTTATTCCCTCTTGAAACCAAGCAAAGCCAATCATTCTCATCTCTCTTTATGCCACAGTTTCTTTACTCCTCTGGGGTTTTGCCCCTTTGTTTCTGGTTTGGTTTCTATGATGTCTTTTTTGATATCCCGGTCCCACTGAAGTTAGAGGCAAAATAAGTGGATGGCTTTGGTAGTGCCTAGGTTTCACTTCAAAAGCTCAGAGGGCAAGTGTTGTTTCAAGTGAAGGTGCATCACAGTTTTGCCTTCTGTATTTTCCATCCTATTATGTACATTAAAATCAGTACACCCGCCTTTGCAAGTTACTGATGCTACCAAGTATTCAGGTTATTCCATGCTTTTAGAGGAAGAAATGCCTAAGTGCTGTGATAACTTCAATTGCTTGTCAAGTTATTTGCAAAAATTTAATAGTAGCTGCTATTTGGCATTGAGAAATTGCACTCAGGTTCTCTAGGATGAATTATGCTGGAAGAAGTGCATTTGTCATCCTTATCAAAATTATCAGCTTGCATTATTTTCCATAAAGATAATGATTCCAACTCAGCTAAGAGATTTCTATGTTTTAGCCCTGAAGTCCTTTATGCTCTCCAAAGAGTTAAATCCATCACATGCTTGGAGTTGACCTCAGAGATTTTACAAGGATGAAAACTGGTGTTTAGCGTAGTTAGCTTTTTTGTAAAGGATAGCAGTCTTTGCTATGGGTACCTAGGTCTGTATTTAATTGAGGGAGAAAATACTTGAAAAGGTACGGTTGGCTTCAGCTCTGTGTTGTCTGAGACACGGAAGAATGAATCACCAGGGTGGAAGAATTGCTTGCTTTTGTTTCCCTCGATAGCCCCAGCATGGTGTCAGGCTGGAACCTGCAGATTTATAGCTTCAAACCAGCTGTGGATATGTAGATGCCATGTGGATTCCCCATTCGCTTGGAGGTCAGACCGCTGGCCTGGCGTGCTGTGTGTGGACTGCTGTAGATACAGGGGCACAGACATTCATTAATTCTGAGCTGGTTTTCTGCCCTCTCCATCAGTTCGTTTACAAAACTTCAGGCCTCTTTCCTGGTCAGGAATTTGAGACCTCAGACACTGGGTTCCTAACAGATCTGGAGTAAATAAATAGTAAAAATGCTGATGAGGACATAGACAGTAATAAAATTCTCATGGAAATAGTGAAACCAAAGTGTGAAGGACAAAGAATGCCTATGAATGGATATGGGTGAGTAGGAGGCTGCTGAGCTCATCATCTGGTCAGACTGACCAGAATTGCTTCATTGTCTCATCTTATTCCCCTCCTGGTTGGTATCCCATCTGTTGTCTCTTGTCTTAGCATATTAATTTAGGCTTGTAACTGAATCCCATCATCAAAAGGAAATAAAAAGGCTTGTAAAATGAACGAATGCTGGTATTTAACCCCATCTATAAAACACTCCAGTCCTCTTGCTGTCCCTCAGCTCTGGTCCCTAGTCCCACTCCTGGCCTGCTCTGCCAGACAGATATAGCTACCTGCATTTCTCACATCACATTGTCCATGCTCCTGTTGTACACTGGCTGTCCTTGAGGACTCCTGAGCAGAGCTGGGACCTCAGGGGCCTGTGCTGTGGGTTTTGTTCATGGAGGTCTCCTCAAGCTGTTGATGTGTTCCTGTTGAAATTAAGATAGCAGGCAAGAGTTTTCTTTTCCATAGTCAGTGGCTGGACATCTGCTGTTTTCCTGCCCTTCTCTCTCTTCATAGGCTTTTCCCCATTCAGCCTCATGACCATGCAATAGTGTCCCACCTGGGAGCCTCCCAAGTGCCTTGCCTCTGAGACAAATGCCCCTGTTGAAGACACTCTCTGTCACTTGCAGGTTTCCTGAGGGGAAGATGGGAGTTGGTCACCTTTAGCCATCTAGGCTTGGTGGAGTTAACCTGTCCTGTTAGCAACTGCCTCGCCAATGTGACTCTCTGGGATGGCTTTCACAGTGCTGAGGAAGAGGAGTGCACAGAGAGGAGTGGGCAGTTGCTCCTGCACCAAGCTCTCTTGAGGTTTTCAGTGACTACTTTTCTTGAAGGCACCATGCTCTCACAGAGGAGAGGACTGGGTGACTAGCTTGTACCGTGAGGGCCTGAAGAGCCACATTATACACAGGAGCTCTCAGTTGTTGCGCATAGGCATGAGAGGATAGTGTTGCTGGCTCTGGGAGACCTTTTGGTGTGTTGGGAGGCTTCAGGCCGTATCCTGATGCCTGAGTCATTTGGACTACATGTGCCCTGGGGGTCCTAGAAGCTTCTGAGACTCCTGAAATCCCTTACTTCTCATTTCTTCAAGCTGGGAGTCCATGTTTTTTTGGGTCCAGTTAAGGTTTGTGATGTTGGAGTTTGACCTCAGAAGCACTGCTGGGGGTTGTGTTGTGGCAGTGTAGACCCCTTCTCAGGTACCAGTTCCCTGAAGTGTTTATGTTTGTACTTAGTTCTGTCATTGCACTGCAGGATACCCTAGACCATGATATATGAAAGCCCTTATTAAAGCTGTGTTTGAGCACCTTGAATTAGACTTTCCTAGCTTACAGAATTATTGTGAGGGGAAAATACTAATTCAGGATATATTTGACCCCGTGGGGAAACAGAGTGAGTACAGAGTGGGGCAGGAAAATTAATACAAGGTGCAGAGAGTGTTTCTGAGGTGCTCAGGTACTGGAAGTGCTTCTGTAAAGAAAATCTGCAGTAATGGTTTGGTTGTGGATTGCTTTGTGGCTTTCATTGCTAATTGCCACAGAGGATTATCTCTACATTGGAAAAAGGCACCAAAGTAAGTTCAGTTTAGAAGACGGAGAATGTATTCACTTGTAAAAGGTCCAAAAAGTTTCAGTGTACAGCAGGTAAGGGATGAGTCGTAAAGAAAGCTATGGTTCCACAGTAGATGCTGAAGTGCTCATATTGTTGTTGCATCCAGCATGCTCCCCAGGATGGAGCAGGGCTGGCATGGGTAGGAGTAAATGGCCCATACATAGTGCTAACACGGAAACTGGTTAACTCTATTGCAGATGGAGTTAGTATTAAAACCAGGCTAGGCAATGGCTGCACTGCTACCCAGGGGTCTGGCAGGGCAAGGGTGAATGCCTTACACATGGTGACCGAGCTGTTAGGATCTCTGGGCCCAGAATGGTTTCCAAGCAGTTGAGCTATCCCTGAAGTCAGCCTGATCTCATAGCATATCTGGTCCAAATCCCCTCCTTCCCAAATAGCTTTCAGTCTTGTGCTGGTGATATTAGGCCACCATCTTGCTCTTTAAGATCCACAGATATGCCAGAACTATCAGGCCCTGAGCTCTGTGTATGTGGCTGTGGGGAATAAAATGAAAGAATAGGTTGAAGGGATACTTAAAGCAAACATTTAAGCACTGATTTCAACAGAGATGAGTGTGCCAGCTTAAATTAAGCATTAATTAGAAAACAAAAAGTTAGTGCATCTTGATAGAGAGAAATGTAGAGCTGGAAAGGCAAAGTAGCCCTAAAATAGCAGGTAAACACATTACCAGAATCTGTGACTCTGTATGTTCATCACCAATCTCATTAGTACATCTTAATTTTGAATTAGTCTATCATTTGCTGAACTGATTATAACTCAAGAAACTAAGGTGGGGGGATAAAGAATTAAATTAAGCTTAAGGATGCACAAATTGTTTAGAAATTGCTGGGTCTGAATTTCCTATCATGTACAAAGTATTTTATCTCAGCTGTCTACTCCTCCTTCTACCCATCTGACAACTATTGAGCCGACAACTACATCGTTTTCCAAAAAAAGCTAAAGGAGAAGCAAATGCTGTGGACAAGACATGCAGCCATGTTGTTTGCTGACAAATCTCAGGCAGGTGTGTGGTCTGACACAGGTGGGCTGGCTGCAGGCACAGGCAGAGCAGGATGCTCCCTAGGGAGGCAGGCTGCCCAGAGCAGCAGAACAGCAGGATCTGACACTGCAAAAGGAGATTGTTACCAGCTGCTTGAGCAGTGAGCGTTGGCAGTCTCTACCTCCTCACACTGCAGGCAGAGTGAGGCAGCCTGGCTGGTGTGTCTACCAGGAGCAGGTTTGATGGTATTTGGTCCTTCTGTCTTCCTGGGTGAGTTTTGTCCCAGCACCAGCGTTGCTACGCCGCACCAACACAGTGGCAGATCCTGCATGGTCAGCGGGCCTGGATTTGGTGCTTTCACTGCTGTTGCACGGATCTGATTTCCTGCCAGGGGAGAGAGGTTTTCTGTTTAAAGTACAGTATTTCCAGGGTCTTGTCACAGCTAATATACAAGACCTTTTGTTCTGGGTATCAAAACTAAATTTTGCCTGTGCTGCTGGGCAGTTTTGAGCTAGCTCTGAAGCTTTCTTCACAGGCCCATACATGCATGCTTGCACTTATGCAACCCCACTAACAGGAAAAAACACTCAGTATAAACACACACACACAGAGCCGTATGGGCACATGCTCATTATCTGAAGCTAGGCCCATGTACTGAATCTCTTTGTTAGCATCCAAATCCTGGCCAACCTGCCAGTACTTATTAGATGCGAGACTGGATCACTTCCGTTGTCTGTCACTTAAAAGCTGAAAAATTTTTCCCTGGCCCCTGGCCCCTGGCCCTTGCTCCCATACTCTTTGAGAGCTAGCACTGACCGTTTTTTTGAACATACATCTAGACAGATTTATATTTTGTGCAGTGTATTTCATGTGAGCTACAGCTGATGCTTACTCCTATGCAGATGATTAGCTCAAAGCATACAAATAACTTCAGCTGTCAGATCCAGCTTAAGTGGACAGAAACACAGTGAACTCCACAGGAAGGAATTTCTTCTTGTAGGTATACTGCACACGCTGGAAAAGTCTTTTGATGCTAAAATGACTTAATTTGAGGAACAAAATCAAATACCCAGGAAATGTCACAATTAAGTTTGGTGTGAACCCAAATTAACTGCTTTGGCATCCCAATCCATTCACTGATCTTTACATACAAGAGCATACGGTGCTTCAACACAGAACCATGCCTAACTGAGAAGGTACGGTAGGAGCAGCTTTTGGGAGAGGTCAGAACTCGGTAGCATTAAGGACTGCAGAGCACAAAGCCTTTGCTTTAGTCACTACAGATACTGGAAAGTTTGAAGAGACTGAGATGGAGGTCCCCAGACTGGACACAGAGGTATCTTCACATTAAGGCTGTTGAGTGTTATCAGGACAATTCAAGAGGCAGTTCCTGCCTCTGCTGCAGCTTTCTGTGTGATGTTGGGAGAGGCAGTCAGATTACTATGGCCATTTACTGAAACTATGTTCACGTGTGCCACTTTACCTTCTCATCAAATGGGAGAAGTATCTTAATATCTCTCTCCAGTGTTTGAGGTCTGGTCCAATGAGCAGATCCTTGTATTCTACAGTGTTCTATAGGCAGAAGATGCAACTGGGTCTCATGTCATGAACACATACATCTCCTGGTCATGACTTGGGTGAAAAATTCTTCCCTGGAAGCCATGGCTCCAGCAAGCTCTGTGTTGAGCCGCACCCAACCTTCCAACAGACCAAACCCTAGCTTTTCTTCTTGAGAGTTTTCAGAAAGTTTTTGTCTGCTGAAAGAGCCTTTCTTTGGAGGGGGCAGGGATCTGCAGTGACCAAGAGTGGGGCAAGCAAGCCAAGTCTGGCAAAATCTTTGCTTGGCGAGGAGCCATGGGGACTTGCTGGCAGGGAAAGCTTATTTGCAAGCATTTTAAGTCATCCAGTTGAATCCATGCTCTGCACCATTGTTGCAGACCATAATTTTCCCTAGAACTTGGTATTTTAAAACACACTCTATGTATATGATCTGTCTTCCCTCTAAAAGATCATCAGGAAGATTTGCCAGTAATTTAGTGTGCCGGTACTGGGGGGAGGGGAAGCAGATCATTAAGCCTCGAATACAGCCTGCCATCTGGATGGGCTCAATGCACAAGAAGGCGTAAAGTTGGGATGCAAATGTGCAGCACTTGGTTCTCAGCCAAGGCAGAGCTTGTGCTCAATTGTTTGAAAGCAGATCTACACAGACATGACATTGCAGGGGAGGAAAGGGGCTGATGTGAGTCCTTGGGGTCTGCTTTGCGGGTATCACTGCTACAGCTGAATCAGCCCATGGGAGCTGTGCTTTGAGTGCATGGAGATTTCTATGCATGGAATATTGGTGTCTTGATAGTAGCACCTAAGACTAGTTGATCCTTTTGACATTTATCTTTGTGGGCTTGTGTTTCCTATCCAGAGGGTTCACATTGGTGGGAAGTTTCCTGGTGTTTCTCAGATCAGGAAAGATCTGAGGTGACTGGTGGCTTAGGGAGATGCATGCAGCCTTCATTCTACCTCTGTGTTCAGACAAGAAGACTAACACAGCTAGCTGTATTGAGAACATTGCATTGGGTTGTAGAAACCCACTTTTCTCTCTCTGCTTTTACCATGGATTCTGTATGCTGAACAAATGATGTGCACCCAACTTTTCACTAGTGGCTATGAGCAGTTTCCTTTTGTATGTGGAGGCAGCAAGCCAATGTGGCCAAATTAATGGTCAGCATTGCAGATTTTTAGCTGTGATCTGCTTATGAATCAATCCCCCTGTCTCTAAAATGCCTGTAATAATGGTTTGGTTTTGTAGGGGTGACTGGAAGACAAAAGTCCTTTTGAGTTTGGGAACTGCTCAGCAGTGATAATAATGAGGCAAATCAAAAAACCCAGGAGGGAAGCAGAGTTCCGTATGCTGTTCAGTGCACTGCTGGCGTTCAGATAAATATGGGCACAGAGTGAATAAGGAAGATAGCCTCATCTGCAGAGCACTTCTGTGTGCTGAATGAGGCAGCAGGTCCAGTTAGAAAGGGGAAGAATATAGGATCAGTTAATTAAAACTGTACCTCTATTATTATTTCTGTTTCTAGAGTTTGGTCCTGCTCCACAATCCATTTGGTATCAAATCAAGGGTGGGTGGGAATAAAATGCTTATTTTTAGACACTCTTGTGGAGTTGAAACTTACATTTGATATCAAAAGCTATTTCCTGTCCATATTTGAAGTTGGTATCATGCTATTCTGCAGCAGTTGCTAGTGGAAACTGTTGATGTGTTGGTACACTTCCATTATCCATCACTCTGCTCTGCAGTTCGAGAACTGGAAGGCATGCAGGTGGCTTCATTTTAATATCTATTTAAAGTGTAAATGGCTGTCTGCAGTGCCCTTTGAAAAGGCAAGGGTTGTTGGAAGCTTTCAACACTGGTGGGAACTAAGAGTGCACATGTGATAGAGAAGAGTGGCAAATATGATGCAAGATAATTCCTGATGACTTTGAAGATTAAAGCTGAGACGTTTGCCCTTTGAGCACCTGTGGGAGCTTTGGAAGATGGCAGCACTGGGAAGCAAGAGAAAGGCAGTCTCCAGTGAGGCAGTGTGGTGGAGGGTGACACGGCATGTGTCAGCCAGCCCACCCCTGGAAGGGTTGTGGATCAGATTGGGAGAAGGGTGGGTTTAGTTAAATAATGACAAGTGGTGCCTACACTGTGCCTGTTAATCTGTCTTGAAGGTGGAAATGCAGATAGTAGCCTTGGTTTGCCTATCAGGAACAGTTAAGAGTAAGGTTTTGGTAGACCCAGAGGCAGAGGTGGTATAATTTCTCTCTCACGCACTAGAAATCTGTCTTCCCAGACCCGCTGGAGGTGTCGTTACAGCCATGCTCTCAACTTCTGTAAAATAGGTTATGTGAAACTATGAAACCTGAGATGAATCCATGCATGTGAAGGATGCTGTTATAAATGGAGCTATTCCAGACAGTGAAAGAGATGAAAAGCAAGAGCTCAGGGTCTGTGGCTTCCCATCCATTGCAACTTCTCATAGACAGAGCAGTCTGATGAAAGAGCTCCATTTTGCCTGGATCCCATTAAGATCAGTGATTCTGTGGGAAAGAATAAGTTTATAACATAGGGATGTGGATTTGTTCTCTTAGCTCCACCAAGCATGACACTTACTCGGCTGTGTAGTGTTATCCACCTAAATTGCATCTAGATCTGATTCTACTATGACACAACAGCTTTGATGATATTTGGAGGCATGCCCAACACAGCCAAAATGGTCAGAAAGTTCGGAACAGGCTAACTTTCCGGATCATGGCTTCTCTGAGGAAGTAGTGCTTTTATCTATAGCATATGTGTTTGCCTAAGTGGCATTGATTTTCCTCTGGGCAATAAAGGGCTCCTGCATGACTTCCAGCTTGCTGCTCTGCCAAACTTCCATCTCCACAGTAGGGAGAAGGTAGAAATAATCTAGGGAGGGATGAAAGGAAACAGTCATGGTAGAAAGCATCTGCTTTTCATTAAGCTTTGCCTTAGAAGCAGACAGTGCAAAAATCTGCTTTTTCCCTGTGAGTGGAAAAATAGAATGGGACAGAGAGCCCCAGCATGAGAGATCAGCATAGGTACCTATGTGTCAAAGCCATAGTCATCTGAACATGAATGTAAGGCCCAGTGTGCAGTGATGGCTCCATTGACACTACAGGTCAGCCTGGTCTTGCTGCCTGTGCTGCACTGGTTCTACTCTGAAGCACACTGGATCTGGGTGTGACTGGGCTTGATTCTTCATGACTGATACCTGTTTGAGGGTTTGTGAATCCTGATGTGAATGCCCTTGTTTGCTAGTCACATTGCGAAAGTCACATGGAAAGGCTCTCCTTGGATGCCTGTCTCCTTCCACCACTCATTGCTGCTTGTTAGCTGCAGACGCACAGTGAAGCCGGCAGCTGCCTGGGACAGCAGCTGGGGAGGTGGTGAGGGGTGAGCTGGCTGCCAGCCTTACCTGTGCTGGCATGAAGCAAGCATGGCCTGAACAGCTGATCCCTCTCCTGCCTGGGGGCAGGATATCCCCTCCTTGCCCTCTGAGCTCTCTGCTGCCAGGGGAAACACAGTTGAAGGCTATGTGGTAGCTGAGTCAGTCCTGTCCCCCGGATCCCCACTGAACTGCCTACCATGTCCACAACATTTCCCTGTCTCTTGCCCCAAGCCCGGCAGGCCCCCTCTGATTTCTCACTCCTACGGAGGCAGCCCGGGAGGTGGCAGCTGAGGGAGCTGTGTGCAGAGGGTGCAAATGGCTGGAGGGAAAGGGAGATCTCTCCCACACCTGAGAGGTTAGGCTGAGGGGGCAGAGGGAGGCACTCGTGCAGACCACAGCAGAAACTCCCGGAACTCCCTAAGGCCATGTTTTTTTCCTGGATTTCTCTCAACTCTTCCAGAGCTTTGATGACTGGATCAAACAAATACTTTATAATTTGCAGAATCCTCTGTATCTGAATGGAAAACCTCACCTCCTATACCCAGCTTCATTTATCTCCTGTTGCTTGGGCTCTGCCACACTTCCATCCCATGATTGCCTTTTCCCCAGCCAGAAAGCAGTTGTGCCTCAATATGGGCATGCAACTATACAGCAGGGACCACTAGATTTACTGCACTGCAAATACAAACTTTGCTTGTATTGCAGCAAGGTCATTGCAAATCTTCTGGTAGGCACATGGCAGAAAAAGCAATGACTTCTCTGATCTCTTTGTGTCCCTGCTGTAGGGTTTCAAGATTTCCACTGGGAGTCTGTGTTCAGTTTTTTGGGCTTGGGTGTTTGAAATGAGAGACTTAAATTGATGGACCTTGCTGAGCCTCAGCAGCTTCCACAGATTTCACTGGCAATTCATCAGTATTAAAACCACAACCCTGAAAGCTGGTTTCCTTAATACAGATTTAGCTACTGGCCTGCTGCAATCAGTCTTTAGGAACGTAAAGCTTGCTCTTTGGGAAACTGAGAAAGACCCTGTTTTGTTAAGATCCACTATAAGTGAAGGGGAGTTAGCTGGAAAGAGTCCCCTCTGAAGCAGGAACTGTGGAGGTCCTAAATGACTGTAGTCTTTCCATCTTCCGGCCACCCCAGCATCTCCTCCATTCTCTCCTCCCAGCGTGCTTACCCCAGCTTGATGGAATTTCTCTGCCTCAGTTTCTCTGACAGTGCACGGTGGAGGAGATTAACTGCAGGAGTGAGGGGCAAACCCATTTATCTCCTTAAGCCAAAAAAAGCTCTCAGTGGCCAAAGGGAATTGAGCCATGGTTCAGGCCTGATGGTTAGAAAAATTTTTCTCATTCCTCTATAGAGTTTCTTCTTCCATTTTCATTTGTTCTGTAGGCTTCTCAGTTGTGATAAACACTCCCACAATGTTACCTCTGTGGGACAAGATGCCCCTGACATGCCTCTTTCTTCTTTTGACATGCCACAGGACAGCAGGGAGCCCATTTGAGGGCTGCCAAATGAAGCTGGAGCATGATTCCATTTCTGAATTACAGTATCATAAAGCAGAACTGTCCCTGGCTGGGGATGTCCATGTCTCAAAAAGACACAACTCAGCAGAAGCATTTTCTGGGCTTGCACTGACCTCTAGTGACAACGCAGGGGACCGGGGTCTTCAGCCATCAAAGGGCTGAGAGGGCACACGTGGGTCCTTGGCGCTGGATGTTTTACAATAGTTGGCCCCAGTTTTTGGCAGGATTGTGCACATGAGCCTCTGGTACTGCCTTGGCAAAGAAAGCCTACTGCCTGATCAGGGTCTCTCTGCTTGGTAGACAACTGCAGTAGGTCTCAGGTGTCCCAGACTCCATACAACTCCCCACTAAACCTCTCATCCTCCCCCAACCCACCAGTGCTGTGATGGTCTTCAGGTCTTCTGCAGTCTTTGTTCTTCCTGTCCATCTCATTCTCCCTCCCATCCATAAATGTGATCCCCCATTTCTTTCTGCTGCCCCGTTCCTGCATGGCGTCTGATCACTGCTAACCGACCCTGCTGGCTAGGTAGTGCCCATGCTTCTTGCTTCTCGGATGGTCCTGAGTACTTCACTCCTACCTTTTACTTCTGCCTCCTCCTCACACTCTGGCTGCCTTGCAAAGCCTGCAAACCCTCTGCAGAGCTGGGATGCAAAGTGCAGGGATTCTGGTTTCTTTGCCACTAAGCTGCTTCACGTGCTGCGTAGTTGATGATTCTCTATGGGATACATATAAAGCATCCCTTGCTTCAGAATACCATTTAGAAACAGAACACCCTAAAAAAATACATCCAAGCTGTGCCGAAGCTATCTTTTACCTCCCTGAGCCTGTAAGCAAAAATGGTGAAAGCTTTGGACCCAATCCTTGGAGCTACTAGACATGCCCCCAAAATGCTGAGCAGCCTCAGCTTTTAGGGACATCAGTAGGACTCACAGGGAGACCTGCATTGCCCAGGAGCATGGGGGAGATGTGCCATGGCTGCAGCGTGAGGAGCACATGGAACCCTCTACCCTGCCACATGCTGAGACCATGCCTACAGCACCACATTTTCCTTGCTTGGCTAAGCTGCCCTGGTGTTTGTATGGTTTCTGGGCTCTGATAACAAGACAGTGCTTCATTCAGTTGATATCCCCCTTTCTCTCAGAGCCACACATCCCCCTACCCTCCTGAAGCCCTAGAAAGCGCTTTTTGCTTTTACTTACTGAATTACAGCTCAGTCCTCTCAGCTCCACCTTATCATCAAAGCAAGGCCCAAGAAGCTCTATGGTGAGCATGCCAATGAAAGGAACCTTTTATTCTGGGAGTTGCTTCTCTGATGCCTCACAAAACTTGCAGGAAAAAAGTCACACCAGGCTTCTGTCCATGCACAGATTTACCTGGAAGGTGGAGAGAGGCAGGAGCACCCCCAACACCCTTTTCTTTAGCACCTCTGACTGCATTATGCCCTCCAGGTCATCTGTATGAGAGTGACCATACCCACAGAGCAGACTTCCACAGCACTGCTGCTTTTCCTAGACCTCACTGCAGATAAATTTGGCTCTGTTGCCCAAATCCTGGCACTGGGATTAGCCTAAAAGATCAGATGAAACATCTTGGCTTCTCATAAACCTCTGTGATGAGCACACCTCCTGTCCTTGCCTCTAGGCATATGCTGGCTGGAGGCCCCTCACCCTATGGATTGACACCTCTGGTCCCTGGCCAACCTGGTCCACACGTGAAGCCTGAGACAGAGTGGAATGGAGGAAGGTTGCCAGCTACAGTTTTCCACACTAGGCTGAGCAGAAAGGCAATCAAGTTTCCTAAGCACTGTAACAGATGACAAGGTGTATATTTATACCAGATACCCACATACTTCGGGTGAATTGTGCAACATGAGATTTGTCATCATGCATCAGATCACTGTGTATCTAATCCAATATCATGGCTCTGACAGTGTCAGGAGAGCTGAGCTGCCTGCAGTGATGCACCTCACCAACTGAGCAATGCTGGAACAGAGGGTCTGGGATTAAAATTCCTCCCCAGTTCCTCCAGCAATCAACTGGTACCCTGACTGCTCTTATTATCTGAGCAAGCAGAGCTGCAAATGTAAATAATTACAAGATTAGGCAGACTTCTAAAGACAACTGCAATATTACATTTCTGGGATGCCCCCTGGGCTGGGTATGTTTTGAGTGGGATAATATTTCATGCTGATTTTGCCTTACTTTCCTCGGTTAAATGATTCCTGGGTTAACTGCACCCTGGATGCCAGCAGTGGAGAGTTACTCCAGTGCCAGAAGTGACCCATAATCTTTTACACGATTCCTAGCATCATCTTTTATGCCTCCCATGGTCTCCCTATTCCTTGCACGCTTGGGTTTTTTTGTTGGTGTTGGTTTGGTTTTTTCTCTGTCATCTTTGCTGCAAAGGAATCAAGCCATTCTCTGGCTCTGCCTATGCTGACAGGCAGCTGCATTCTGTAAATGCAGCAGGTGCTGCTGCCTTTGTGTTTGCAATGTCATTGCCCCTTGAGCAGCCCAGGAGTCAGTTACTTTGCCTGGCCAGTTTTGGCTTCTGCCATTTACAGAGCAGGGCTCTCCCCTGAGTTGTCTGCAGCAGCTTTTGCAACACTCCCATGAACATGTTCAGATAATTTCAAACCTGTTAACATGAGCAGTTATTGGAATGCTTATTTCCAGTCTGCATAGCCTGACTCTCTGGTCAGATCGAGGGTGACTCTTGTTCTTGCCTCCTTGGCTGTCCCTTATTTTTAGCACTTCCTGCAGCTGATTTACTGTAGTCAAATGCCCTGAATTAGTCAGTTTGTCTATGGAAAGCCCTTTCCTCCTTGCACTGTGACCAGCAGAAAAAGGACCAGGAAGGGGGAATCCTTCCTTTGTTCTGCAGTGGAGTCTCAGGCATGGAGATTGTTTTGTTTCTTTTTCTCCTCTTCCAAAGGCTTTCCTTCAAAGTACAAGGACTCTGCTGTAAAGTAATGGAATCAGTTTTGGTCCTGGCCCTTGTGAGGCTTGGTTACTGAAATCCCTGTAATGGATCTTGCAGGAGTGCCATGACTTTGTATCTCACAGTCTGTGTGGTACTGCATCAGTGTCACTTCAGGACATGTTGAAGATGATTTTTCAGCAAACACCCATCATATGATACAACCAATAGTGCCATTTGCTCCTGTCCTTTTCTGCTTCCTCCTGTTTTGTAATTGATTCATCTTTGTTGGTATCTACTTTTCCCTTTGGTGTGCTCTGTCCTGCAATGTAATTCCCTGCCTGCCAGCCCCTAATGTAACAGGACTTGAAAGATGGTGGTGGGAGCTACCAGATGTGGAAAAGACTGTCTCATTTGGAATGGGTTATACTTCAGGGACTAGAACAACTACGTTTGTCAGATGCCAGAGGACTCAGTGATTTTTTCCACCTGTAGATTAAGGCACTGTTCCTTTAAAAGCCCAAGTGGTTTTTCGGCAAACCAAACTGCCCGGAGTGTCTGGTAGCCTTCATATCCATATCATATGGTGAGACAAAGGCTGCTGGAGACCATTGTTCAAAAATCAAGACCATTACCTGTGACCTGTCCTGAGCATCTCAACAAAGCTGGGATTGCTTTGTCATCCTGTAAGGTATCATACTGTCATGTGTGATCTGTGCCGTGCTAGAAACAGGGCAGGATACCAGCCTAGCCGTGGGCATGCTCCTGCAAAGCCCCCTAGCTAGCATCCCCCAGTGTTCCCATCTCAGCTGCTGGCTCAGGTCTTACCTGCCAGTGTTAGCTTGTAACCAGAGGAGCCTTGTTCCCAGTGCCTGACTGGTCCTTGGTTACCCTGCACTTATAGGAGTTTCCAGGAGGATGATGCACAGCTGGACTCCTGGAAACTCCTGAGACCAGGACAAGCATCCACCCATCACACACTGTGAGCCTTCCCACAACCTGCTATGTATGAGGTCCTTCTCCTGTGAAACTTCTGCTCCTAAAGACTCATGTCACTGTTCTACCCTCAATCAGAATGTCTTAGCTCTCTCTAAAGTGGATTAATTGATAAAGCAAAATTTCCCACCCAGCTAATTCCCGCTAGGCCTTACCTCACCTCAGAGCTCACAGGATTGTGCCCCAGGTTTGCTGAGATCTGCCTGTGTCCTTGGCTTTGGACTCTGCTCGAGCTCTAGAGCTGCTGAGGTGTTTGGCCAGACAATGATAAGGACACAGCAGCTACACCAACTCATGTGGCCCAGGCAAACACCTCGGTGATTTTGCTTTGGGACTCACTTGTGCTAAGGGTTGGTCTAAGACGTAATAAATTCTGCAGCATATTAAGCACCAGCTTCCACAGAGACGAGATTCTGACAGAGTGAGAAAACACATTTCCAGCTCTGCTGGGTGTGAAGCAAAGCCTGGCTCTGGGACTGAGTGATACCATTGCTCATGCTACCTGCTTGAGCTTGCAGAGAGCCTGAAACAGGAGCTCTGAGAGTTGTTCTGCTTCCTCCTCCCCTCCAGAACAGGAAATCTCATATACCGACAAGCAGGAGAACAGGGTACTTCTGTGTTATCTTAAGGGGGTGAGCTTTGATTCAGTGAGAACAGCAAATGCTTCTGTTAACATATGAAAACATATCTGTTAATACTAATAAAAAAAAAAACCAGAGCAAAACTCTTTATAATAAAGGGAATCAGATTTTATTTTTTTACCCTCAAAGTTAAAAATATGCATTTAAAAATATTTACAATGACTATGTATGAAATAACCTTTGTTAATGAAACAGCAACATACAGTACTAGAATATATCCACCAAATTGATAAAGTGTACATAAGAAGAACATGTAACAGAAAGAGAAAGAGAGAGAGAGAGAGAGAGAGGTAAATAGCATCCATGCAGAATCTGCACCTGTAATTTTTTTTATACTCTCTGCCTTTTAGTTGTGGATGGAGTCACAGGAAGTTTTGACCTCTTGTCCCTTACAAATGCCACATGTGACTGAGATTCTTTAAACTGCCAGAAATTTGTGGGTTGCAGCAGTACCAATGCCTTACTTTCCCATGCCAGCCTTTCACATGGGGACCTTGTATTACAAAGCAGACTCAAAATCTCTCAGCAACCTTGGAGGTAGGTATAGTTTTATGGAAGAATTTGGCAGACGGAAAAGCACCACGTAAAGTGACTGGCCTAAGGTTGTGCAGCAAGGAGCAGAAGTCACAAACCCTGCCTCATCTCTCCTAATCTGTCATTAGGGAACACATTTCCTCTGCTAAGCAGTATCATTTGCCTTTGAGATGAGCTGTGTCACAAGGTGGGGCTCTCAATTAATACCATGTACTGGGTGACAGTGTGGGAAAAAAACCCTGTCTACAGATAAGGACTGGTCTCAGTAAAGACCTGCAATGTTGCAATGTTGTTAGCATGTTCTGGAGCTGAACAGAAGATTTTAGTGTAGACACACACCCAGCTGATTCCCTCTCTGCATGTGCATCACTGAGCAACTGCATCCTCTGTAATTAGGAACCCCTGTGTATCTTCACCAACACTTTCTCTCTCTCCCTGCCCCCTGTCATCCATGCCTTTATATTTGCCCTTCCTACCTGTATCTGATTCAACCATGGGAATGTCAAATAGTAAACAGAACAGAAAAAAATATTGCTGCCTTTTTTCTGTAGATATTTTAATATGAAGTTAATCTGATTTCTGTTGGGTTTCTTCTCAATTTAATGTCTTTCACATATGTGCATATATATATATATGTATGTATAAATGTAACAAAAGGCCCATCCCTTTCATTTCAACAGACAAAAAAAGGGGTCATAAGCCTCACTGCCCAACCCACAAGGCACACGGAAATGTAAGTAAGAAGGGCTTTAGGAAGGGAGAAAGATGCAGCCCTTGGTTTTGTGGTGCCCTTCAATCATCACTGCTGAACTTGAAGCTTTGTGAAGGTATGACATGACTTTGCAGAAAAGGAGAAGAGCTGTCTGGGTCATTTGCAGATTTCTGGTGCAACAGCCCCAGCAGTGCTAGATCAGTTGGAGCTGTTTCTCCCTCTCTTTGGTGAAGGAGTTTCTGAGGATTCTAGCTTTGTTAGTGATTTTTCTGTGGTGGTAGCAGTGGTGATGATGGTAGCTGTTTCTGCCTATTGGCCCAACAGTTCTTTCAGCAGAGCAATTCTTCCCCATTCCCAGTAGCCAACCCTCTCCCCTGGACTCCCATCAGCCTTATTTTTTCCTAAGAACAAGATAGAGGATGCTGGTAATGAAACTGAAGCAAAAGCAGATCCAGGCCAATATGAAGCAGTAGCCGTGGTGAGAACGTGCGTAGGACAGCTTGCCTGTGAACCGAGCTGTGTAAATGGAGGCTCCAATCAGAATGCACATCCCTGTGGGAAGGAAGGGAGAAAAGAGTTGGAAAATGCACAGAAACCAGCATTGCTGCAGGACTTCTGAAATACTGTTGTCCCCTGAGCCTGTAATGCATGTCTTCTGCCACATAAGAGAGGGGCTGCTGCCCATTAGGCTTATTTATGGAGTATTTCTCTTGTAGACATGATGACATAAGACACTCGGGGCTTGTTTAGTGGGTGCCATGGGGAATAAACCTTTGTTAGGAGGAAATCAGTAATAAGATCTGCAGGCAGTTTGGTCCTGTGTTGAATCCCATGAGCAGTAGTTGTCTAACTGTTTATTCCCCTGGCCTCCAAAATACTTGAATCTTTTTTTGTTGTGTTTCAAAGGTGTTTTGAAAAACCTATTGGGCTTTTCTAATGAAAATCTGGAAATACTTTCATTATATACAGTGAAAAAACCCGAACACTTTCCAGTTCCCCAGTGCTTTTTTTTATCACAAGAATTGGGCCACTGGAAACATTTAGCTGGCTGACAACCTCCCCTGATGGCCATGTGTGGCAGAGGTGCGGCAGTGGGACGCATGCACAGCCATCGAAAGGCACACATACTTACAGCAAACCAGCATGATGGCTCCAGTGATGTAGAACCGTTTGCCTTTCTCCAGGGTGAACAGCTGGACAATGAACATGACAAGTGCAATGACGGAGAAAATGATCGAGAGGATCATAAAGGCTTGCACGGCTTTGAGGGAAGCTGTGAACACACAGGGAATAGATTTGAGAAGGTCGGGATTCAGCCTTGGTATTGTGCACTACTGTCCTGCAATTTATCACCACGATGAAAATGCAGACCTAACTTACCATCATTGCCACCTCTGAGTGGCAGCTGATCGCAGGTCTTGTTACACTGTAGCCAGAGTCCTGATGAGATTGTTCCAAAGTTGGTAATATCCACCATCCAAACCTGAAACAAGATGAAACAGTGGTGTCGAGGGTGAAGGGAGGCTTCCTTGCTCTTCCGCCCAGTTATCAGACTAAACCATAAGGGAAGCAAGAGCAGCCTAAGTGCCTCGAGACAGAGCTGAAAAAGGCAGCATGTGTCGGCAGCAGATGAACAGGCGAAGCGGGTAGGAGATGACGCAGGCTTCCACGGCCAGGAGGCATTTGGTCCAGGTGAAACACTGGGGCAGTCTGCTCCCATGATGGGGGGGAAACGGCCCAGGCCATCCCCTCCCCAAACCCCCGCGCGAGGCGGCAGGCAGGCACGCCGGAGCGAAGGAGCCGCCCGGGCGGGTGCGAGGGACCCCCGACAGCCTCCGGCGCCGGGCAGGAGGCGCGGGGAGACCCCGGCCGCGCCGCCCCGCCGAGCCGCCAGGGGTCACCCTCGCCCCGGGTTTCCCGGCGGGCGGGGGGCGCCGGCCGCGCCCCTCGGCTTGGGCTTGCAGCGGCCCCCAGCCCCCGGCGCTGCCGTCGGAGCGGGCAGGCATGGGGGGGGGGGCGCCCAGTTGTGCAGCAGCCTGGCTGCCAGATGGGATGATAAATACCGCTTCAGAGCTGTCATCGACTGACCTTCCCTGCTCCTCACTGCGCTCTTTTGATAAAGAGTGTTGAGGTGCTGCTGGCACCGGGATTTGGGAAAGGCGGCTGGCAGGCAGAGGCTGCCTCCTTTACCACCCCGGCTGCCTTTCTGCTTGCTGAGAACACCCATCACTGCTTCATATTTACTCACAGCTCTGAGCGGGTGTCCCTCACCTATAGACCTGAGCCCCCACCCGCCTGTCCCCCTGCCAGCTGTATAAAGGGCTGGCTACTGCTGCGGAGGGCACTAGCCGTGTCTCGTCCCGTGTGGTCTCTACTTACGTTGGCAATGGTGGAGACAAAGAGCATGATGACAGTGGCAATGTGAACCACAAAGATTCCAGCCAGAAGCACCAACATCTTGGGTCCCTTCTAGGTGGCGTCACTGATACAGAGAACTCTGGAGGAGAACAAGAGCAGAGGGGGAAGGTAAAGGGAAGGGCTGAATCAAAGAATAGCATTACATTACTTTATTTACATGTAAGAAAACAGGTTGATTTAAAATCCTTTCTGGAACCATGCAGTCACAAAAAAACATCACTAAAACCTTTGTCAAAATCTGCAAGGGAGCCAGTTGCTCAAAAGGTTAAAGACAGCCTGGTAAAGGAACTAGTCTGGGAGGAGATTTAGAGCAGGGGTAGTTAGCTTGAGGGCATTTTAAAAATAGCCTGACTATAAATACAAGATACTTAAATTGGTGTGTGGTTATGTAAAGTAAAAATGACATACTCCAGGACTACACTCCAGGAAGAGCAGCTTTTGCCCACAGGATTCACAGAGGTCAGGAAAGATTTTCCTGTTCTCCCTTTCCCTCTCATGGCACCACCTCCTCCAGCTGGTCTGGAACACAGACAGGTGGTGTGGAGTGGAGACTGTGTGGTCCTGGGCACATCAGCTGTTGAGCAGCAGCCGAGAGTGGACTGGAGGGCTGCCCCTACTCAACGGGTCATTCCATTACGTGAAGAAGAGAATAACCAGAACAGAAATGCCCACTGAGGTGTTCTAGAGCAGAGGAAGATGCTTAGGTTTGCAATGAAAACTGCCTGTTTTCCTTTTAAAACTTTAGGCGTGCAGATCACATTATTACTAAAATAAGATTATCCAGTAGCACAAATTGCCCTTTGGTTTGTTTTGGGTTTTTTTGCCTCTGTACCCTGCAAACTTTTACTTTTTGTAAGATTCCCTGTCATTGATGAATATGTGATTTGAAAGGGAGGGGAATGGGTTTTAGACAGCTCTCATGTTTGTCAAAGCTGCTGACTTCTCCCCTGAATACTCAAAATACAAGGAACAAATCTAAGCTGAGAGAGTGCAGACAATTCACACAAAGTGAGTGAGTATATTCTCCCTCCTCCCAGGCATTTATTAGTAATTGTGCGGTACAGCCACAGAAATGGGGAAGAAGAGTTACTGGGTCCGCTCTGGCCAGTGAAAGATTGCTTCCTAGAAAGTTTCACAGGGCTGTGGTGCTCTTTCTCTTGGTAGTGCTGGTACTGAAGAGCAGTATCAAGTACATGATGAATGTTGGTTACCAAGTTATTTTGCTCCAGGTGACTTAGATAAGATTTGATGCTGTCACCATTTGTACGGGATGTGGTAACATTGTCATAGAACCACACAATTATACTTTATGATGTCTTTCACGCAAACTGTAACGAAAGGCTTTGTAAAGTCTCATAAATGTGGTGCTTTTACTCAATGACTCCACCTTCTCCACTCCTGTCTTTTCTCTCATTGTGGCCATGTGTTGGAGTGTATTCCTGTAAAGTTCTACAGCTATTCCTTGCACTGCTTTGGATACAGTTTCTCAAACCACAGCAGGCAGACAGGCTTCTCATCAGTGGCTCTTTGTCCAGTTCAGCATTAGCTGATGACCAGGAGGAATTCCTTGAGTTCAGGATTTCAAGGAACCAGCTCTGTTAGGCCACTCCTCCGACCCAAATGAGGCCGCTCCTTAGAAGGGCAGACTAGGTTTGGTAACTGGTCCTCTTCTCTCAGCAATAACTTGTTTGCTGTGAGGTTTCTTTCACCTGGGAGAACTCTCTGGAGTTGATTAGCTTGCTGAACATGGGCCAGGCTTACTTGTCTGCTTTAGGGTGTCCTATAGCAAACTCATGCCCTATGGCTTGATTCGCCTGGATGGCCTGGTCACTGTGCCCTAGCTTCTTGTACCTTCTGCTAAAGAAGTACTTTCTTTAGTGATGATCTTGGAGAAAGTACAGACTTCTCAGGAGTTCCTCTCTGACTGTAGTGACAGTCATTGATGAGTTCAGGATTGCTAAAATCCAGGTTCTCAATATTATATGCAGGCTACCACAGGAACACATCTGACATGAGCATTAAACCCCTTCTTTCCATTGACTGCAAAAGGAACGAGGGTTTCAAAATGCTGGATGTCAACTGATATAGACACTGTACCATGAGCTGAGGAACTATTGCTGTTGCCACGACTAGGTGATATCACTGCAGCAGGTGCCTGGAATAGAGCCTCTGAGTCAAATCTTCCCATCCCTTTGACTACACAAACTGTAATGAGCACTCTTGCCACCATAGTGTATTGGTATGCATACACCAAATGGTGGTAAATTTGCCTGCTCTGAAATTGGCCTTTACTGAAGAGTGGCTAAACTTTCTTCTTTCACAGATGGATGTATTTTTCCATGGCCTCTTTAAAAACTCATTCAGCAGTTTTTTGCCAATTATTTTGAGGACCTTCAAAAAAGCCCTGTACTTGAAAGACTAAAAACTTGCTTTCATGACACCCTAAGGGACTAGAACAGCCCTTTTAAATGCATCTTCTGTTTGCATTCAGAAATTAAAATGAGGGGTAAATGTTACTTTTCAATGTAAAAAAAAGCCCCACACCCAGAACTTCGACCAATACGCTAAGGACAAAACCAAATCCTTTATTCCCTTTGCTCTTTCTGCCCCATTCTCACACTGCTTGAGAGCACTGTTAGTTCAGGTGCTTTCAGTGCACCTACTTCCTGAGAACGTCAGCACCTCTCCCTGAATACACACACTATCAAATGCAAACTCCCTCGGAGATATGTGCTCACAGCTTAGTTTTGATACTTAGTGAGTTAAGGCACAAGCCTCCTTTTCTATTCATTTGCTTTCCCCTTCCTTCATCTCTCCCTGCCTTTTAGATAAAACACTAGAGAACAATCCCAAAGGAGCAGTGGGTGAACGAATGGCATTGAAATAGAGTCATCTCTGTCTCTGACAGTACAGCACGCACTTTTCCTCCCATTAGACAGAGAAGCTGGCAGAGCACTAGTGACTGACCGGATGAGCTTTCCATTTGTTAAGTGTGAGACATCTTTCTCCGTTACAGGGTGGGGTCGCATTGCTAGAGCAAGAGGACACAATTGCACGCAAATGCCTTTTCTTCCATTCCCCTACCTAAACTGTAGCTGGATTTGGAGCTCCTCAGGCTCTTCTTGGGCTATGAGTCAGTCTTAGCCTTCCTAGGGCTGCCAGTTTTTTCCACTGACTCACCCCAAAGCTCCCAAAACCACAATTATTTAACCCTGCAAGTGTTCAGGACACCCTGTCAGTTTTAGGACTGCTTCTCAAAAACCAGTCAAGCAACCAGGTTGTGAATCCTGCATTGAACCTCCTGGCATGCCTTTCAGAGGAGGGACCCCAGCTAAGCCAAGAAAAACAGAGCTGAGACATGAAAGCAAAATGACTACCGAGGTAGGACATGCTGGTGGGGAAGGAGGAGTGAAGGTCATGCACCTGCTGGACAGCCTGTGTGAGTCAAGAGAAGATCTTGCACTGATGACAGTGGACTGAGTTTTCTTTTTCCTGGGATGATGGATGAGGAGAAATAACAAGCCACACCAACAAAAACCATGAATAACAATCACCATAACAGCCTTCAGCACAAAAAAGCCTACAGATAAGCATGACAGACATATCCGTGTAAAGACTATTTTCTAACCATGAAGGAGTACACATATTGGGCAAGAACACATAGCTCTGCTGCAGCCTAGTTCAAGTTCAAGCAGGCAAGCACTACTCATTAAAAACTAAGACAAAGCCTTCTCATGCAGACAAAGTGTAGCCACCCATATCACCACTCCATCTACTTCAGTGTTTTGGATCCTTCTGTCTGGAGGGCAATCCGGAGAAGTGACTTGTTGCCCTTGTTTGCTGCTTAGCAAAGCATCAGGATGGAATGCAAAGTACCACTTGGAGATATGACAAAGGCCAACAGTATAGTTCCTCAAATATAGGGAGTGGGTTCCTCAAGAGGGTAAGCCAGATTAGGTAGTGGTCCTTTGCATCTGGCAGAAAGTGCACTGCAGTGAAAGGAGTAGAGGGGAAAAGTACAGGATGTTTCTGCAGGAACGATCGGGTTGTTTGGGGTGAAAAACCAGAGCATTCTCAACTGAATCTGAAATATTTCAGATCTGAAGTGTTCCCAAGGGATCTAGCTCATCTGACTCCCATTCTCATTCTCCTCTCTGAACTGAGGTTCCTGCTTGGAACGACCTCTCCCAGGGTAAGTTGATGAGGCATACTCTCAGAGATGCTGGCTGAGGGGAGAACTCAGCCAATAGCCTAAAGTAGCCCATAGTATCCAGTGAGCAAAGGACATCTAAATCAACTACCTGTGAGCACCATGGTGGCCTCTGACTCCTCTAAAAGTCAGTTTTTCAGCTGAAGTCCCTTGGGTTTCATACATTCAATTTTTCAACAAGGGAAAGATGGCATTTTGGGGTAAAAGCAAATGTTTTTGACCAGAATGTCAATAAAAATCTCCATAGATTTAAAGCAACTGAGATGAAAACAATTCTGCCTTCCCCAGCTGCCACCACAGAATATAAGGAATGCAGTAGTAAGTCAAACCAGTGGCCTGTCTCAGCCAGTGCGCTGTCTCTGATGGTGACAGAAGGAGGTCCAATATTTAGAGAAAGCACATGAACCTGGTGTGGTGGCACTGGGTCACACCAGGAATACTGGTGTTTGAATCAGGGCCAAGGCCACTTGGAAAGGAAGAGGGGAATTGGAGAGGATGGGACAGAAAATAAAGGCTGTTTGACATTGTTTGAGACAGCCACAAACTGCCACCTCTGTCACTGGTACATTCCTTATTGCAAAGCCAACCTACAAACAGCAATGCTGCCATGGTGCTACCAGCAAGGGAAACCTCAGAGTGGGATAAAACCTTCCACAGAATTTGTAGATCTGCCTTTTGACTGAGCTGAGGCCCTGCCTGCATCTTAGCCCCGCTACAAGTGCATACCTTGTCACTGTGTGTGATATGAGTCCTCATCGTGCCCTGGGTCACCTGGCAGGATGAAAAGATGTGAAGATCTCTGTAATATTCTGGTGGCCCGGTGACTTCGGACCCATCACATTGTTACTAGAAACATGACAACTTTAAACAACCACAGGGAAGTATCCTTTTGCTTTCACCCTTTGCTCTGTTTCTTGCTTCAGATTCAGCTGAATCCAGAGTCCTTGCTGACTCCAGGCTTTTATAAACCACTGTATGCCAGCACTGCTGTTGACAACCTGGTTTTGACAGACTGGCCTGACTCAACTTACAAGTCAGATGCTTTTTATAGACATGTGGATGAGTAGGCTGGTGCCTGTGGAAAGAGATTTCGCATGTGTGGGAAAAGGGTTGGGCAGGAGGTGTGTGTGGGCACATGGAGGCCTGTGGAGCCTCTGGTTTATGGCAGTGAGAAGATTTTGTGCACGCATGGGTGGTGGCTGTGGTGACCACATGGGATACAGCAAGGCTGTAAAAGTAGCAGATGAATTTCAATCAAAAGGGAAGTGTAGAGCAGCCTGAGGTATACTACAACTGGAAATAAGCTTAAGAAAATTGAAGATTTTGTCTGGTTCTTGCGAAGTGTTTTCTGGTGGTATGGTCTCCAAGGGATCAGGGGAATTGCCTTCCCAGTGGAGTTGTTAAGCCCCAGAATATGAATCATTTCTTGTGGGACCAAAAGTCCTCAAGAATCCACCCTTGGAAACGAACCTCCACTTACTGAGAGATGCAAGGCGGAGTCACAAAAGATGACACACAAGGCTTTTCCAGCTCTCATGCTTGTGATTCATATGAGAGTGGGGAAATATCGGAGCTGCTAGGGCAGACAGTGAGAAATTGGCATTTTCTGCAGAAGAAACCACCCTCGAGTGCTCAGCCATGTGACAACATCAACTGAAACTCCAAAGCTCCCTTGGTAGTAGGAAGGGGAAGAGACAGCAGCCTGGGGCCTGGCAGGCAGCCAGCAGCCACTGCTGGAGGAAATCTGTCACTCACACTAGACACGCCAAGGAAGGGCTGGGGCTGATGGGCGGCAATAAGAGGGAGGGGTGGGGAAGGGGACCTCAGAGCTAGTGGAAGCACAGAAGTGTTCCTCTGCACTTTTGGAGGTGCAATGGGGAGCACGCTCAACCCTTAGAGTGTCAGATGGTCCCTGGGTGGGTTAATTAGACACAGGAGTTGCTGGGACTTGCAGGGGTTTAGACAAGATGCCAACATATGCGAGAAACTTTTGTGGGAGGACTGACAGCCTGGGCGATGACGTGGTGTGTGTAGGGGTGTGCATCTGCAGCTCTGCGTGGCTCCCTCTATGAATGGGAGTGTGCATCTGTGGTTTCTCTGTGAGCAGAGCTGAACCATGTGTGTTGAGTGTGTGTTTGTCTGCATGTGTACCCATGCGTGGCTTCCTTATGAGTGCGCATATTTATCTGTGTGACTTTGACACTGACAGTGCCCACGTGGGAGAAACCATCTGACAGCTCTGACAAGAAAATTCAAGTTACAGTGTGGTGTGAGCAAAAGTGCACAGATCATTTCTGGTGGGGCTTCCTGCTTTTTCCTCCTTACAACAGCCTTTAGATAGAGGTGGAAGGTCTGTGGAGCCCACATCAGCTGTGCTTTTGGCTGCATTTTTAAATTAAAACTGCAGGTCTCTGATTTACATAGTTTTGCAAGGATCTTCCGTTTTGGTTTTGTTTGTGGTTTTTCTTTCAAGGGAGGGTAACTGAAAAAGAAGTGGCTCCTTATCAGTTAGTGACTCTTTCTCAAGACTGCAAAATCTATGAACACGCCAGTACAACCTACAAAATACTGAGATCAATGCAACTTAGGCATCTAAACAGTCTGAGTTTTTGGGTCAGTCTGCCTGCAGGGTGTCCTTGTTCCTGCAAGTGAGCTTGGAAAAGACTGTGCAGGATTGAATTGCAAAATTGTGTGATAGCTCCTTCTTTTGACCTACAGTGCACAAGTGATGGACTACAAGGAGCAGGGGCATGAGTATAAAGCAGAAGCAAGACGATGCTGTGCAGCCTGAAGTTGGTCAGTGTGCTGTGCAGGGTGGGGTAAAGGTGGTTGTGAGGTAAAACGCCCCACCTGGCTTCAAGAGGACTTCATGCACCTGTGATTAGCATGGGCCGACAGAATGGTCTAAGGGTCATTCTAGCTCATGTTACACGCAGAAATGGCTTTCCACAAGGCATCTGTCAGGACACAGCACTCTGGCCTTGTTGCAGCTGCTATAAGCCAGCTAGCAGGCAGGTTGCCTCAGCTGCCTGAGCTGGCACAACCAGTGGCTGTGCCAGTCTCAGAGTCCAGCTTTCCTTCAGCAGTGGTCCATGTTCCTGGAGCTGGCCTTCAGCAGCCCCCTGACTAGCCTGCTTGCATTTTGCAGCTCTCCCCTCTTGCTCCCATGGCTCTCAGTGTCCTTTCCAGAGGCCTGCTGGAGCCTGTGGGGGAGATGTCTCTCTGGAATGAGAAGAATGTGGACACTGGACCCAGTCGTGGCAGCTGCTTTCGCAACTCTCCTCCTTGAGCAGACTCTGCCCTGCAAGGGCAAAAGGACAGCAAAGGTCCTCAGCCCAGATTTCCTCTAATCCGGCAATGCCAGGATTAGGAGCCAAACCTTCCGCATGAGTCACTGCTCACCTGCCATCAGCCGCTCCAGTGCTCATAGTTCACTGCATTTCTTTGCATGGTTGGGGATGACCTAGCCCAGGATCTGTCCCTGGGCTCTCATTGTGGGTGTCTCTCCACGCCTGCAGTACAGACTGGTTGTCATAGGGGAAAAGGGATAGATCTTAATTATGAGCTTGGCAAACTGGTCACTTTCTTGGGCAACGTGGGTTCTAGAGCTGAGTTGTCCTAACCGTCCCTCCCTACCATGACAAGGCATGGGCTACGTTTGGTCTTCCATGTACTCCATGGAGAGAGTCACTTCCCTGTACTCTCTACCCTGCTACAAACAGTTAAGGAGGAGGAGGGTGTGTGGAGCTTCAAATCTGGCCAGGGTCTCCTTTGTTCATTGTTCAGCTGTTCTAACTAGGAAGGTACTTTCCAAAACTCTCCCAATGGGGTTTGAGGAAATGATGCTCCAGATGGCAGCCCCCAGACGTGCTGCTTTGCTGCCCTCCCTACAGTGTAACAGCAGAAAGCAGTTTAAGAACAGAGGCACTCTAGATTTCCTTCTGGGCAGTTTATATAAGGAACTGCTGCAGGACCCGTATCGTGCTATGGGCTGACTGGGTGTGGACTGGCTCTGACAGAGGATCTGTGTAGTCACATTTGAGCTGATGCTTCAGCACATTTATTCAGGGCCCGTATTACAGGAGTGTGGCTACCAGTTAATTACCAGTCCTGGCAGAGGCTGTCAAAAGAGCAGGCCCATGGAGAAGAGTCTCTTTTTCTGTGCATGCTGCTTTGCCTCAGCAGGAAAGACCCATGAAGTATTAAGTATCCATCTTCAGATGGGGAGATAGGAAATTCCCTTCCTTGCCCTCCCTTTTGGAGGTGTAAAAGAGCACCTCTGTGTCTCTTATTTCTCCCTGCCTTGAAGAAAGGGTAAAGGAATATCATCTTTTATTCCCTTTTCATTATTTGTTTTGCAGGAGAACAGGAAGAAGAAAAAAATAATTAGGAGTGCCACGCCCTGAAGCCTGCCCTGTGTTTTGTTGGATGACAGTACTGTCACCTCCCTATTGAAGAGTACAGGCACAGGAGCCTACTGAGATCAAATGGGTCTAGTAATGCTATTTCTTGCCTTGTGGGGCACTTGAGTATCCAAAGGCAAATCCTAGCCTGGCATCAGGTGCCTCCCCCTTTGCCATCGGGTGTAGCACTCGGTAAAGCGAGGACTGGTCCAGCAGGCAAAGGGAACTGTGGGGAAGTGAGCAGGTGGAAATGTGCCGTGGAAGGGGCATCACAGCAACTGCCTGGGGTTGATGGGCCCTGTGAAGCTCCCTGTGAACAGGCAGGGCTAGGGAAGCAGGCTGTACCCTGCCAAACCTCCTGCTTTTGCTCTGAGGAAACTCAAGCAGGCGCAGGCTGAGTGCCATGTGCCAGCCTTGCTGCTCGGAGGGTGATGAACAGAGAGAAGGATTTGTGCTTGCAGCACATCTCCTGTCTCATTACAAACAAGGCCCTGAGGTGGGCCTTTTACCAAAAACAGGCTGGCTATTATCAGCAGATCTCCCAGAACTGTTTCAAAATACAACCTCTGCTCTACCCCAGGCCACCAAACAGTAATACCTGCATGCACTTGCATTACTCGCACACTGCAAAATTCAAAGACCACCGGCTAGGCCAGCAGGGCCGGTTTTCCAAGCCCTGGGTTCTCTGTCCTCAGCAGGGTACGGGGGAGCACTAACAACCCTGCAGCTCTGAGGCACCCACTCCAAAACTGGGTGTTTCTCCACAAGATCCCAAGTCCCTCCTCCATTGATGTGTCCTTGGGTGTGGCTGGACTCCCTTTCTCAAATGTCTGCCTCAGGATGGCATCTGTTCCTGGCTGGCGATGCCCAGCTCTAACACGAGGGTAGCCTGGGTGAATGGCTCAGACTGCATGCCACGTTTAAATGATTACTCATAGCTGGGGGGAGCTTCCATGGGAGCCTACTGGGAGGAACTCCTTGGGTGGGTATAGAGTGCCTCACATGAAGGAGCTGTATTCCAGTCTGTGCTTCCAGGCACCACAGCATTAGTGATAGTAAGATACCTCAATTTTGATCCTTTTCCTATGCTGATCCCCAAGGCAGCAAATAGAAATAAGCTGCCTTTAAGCCTGCACTCTTTCAGTCCACAGTCCCCATGTTTGGCGGCTGTGTGAGGTGGGCTGGGTGGAGATGTTCGGCTCACTTGAACCCTTGTTATCATAGGAACAACAGCTAACAGAATCCAAGTTTTCACACTCTTCATACCCAGATCCTTCTTGTGTGTTTGCTCAGAAAAGAATCCCACTCTGTTCAGAAATGTGAAGTGCGTAGTTCCTCAGCAAGACTGCTTTCAGAGGTGCCTTGAGGAATGCGAAGCTTTTGAGTGAGAGTTGCTCTGTGACCACAGCATCCCACCCCCCACCCCCAACCAATTTCATTGTTAATCATGGTAAATGACAGCTTCCAAAAACACTTTCTACCCAGATGCATTGCTGACTGACCTGGAAATACTTGCTGCCTCAGTCAGCTTCCCTACCACTCAAACATCTCTTTCTTAGATAGGAGGGACTCCCTGCATGCCCAAACCTCAAGCAATAGGGCCAGAGGGGACCTCGAAATTCACTAAATCCATCCTTCTGCCACAAGGTTAAGGTCAGCTCAGCTTCTTGGCCACTCATATAGTAACTGTCCACAGCAGCAGCCAGAGCTGCAGCCATTCCCAGCTGGACTGGGCTAAATACTGTTTCAGTCTCTTTCAGATCCATGAAACTGTGCAGAGGTGGGCTGGGTTCCTGCAACAGGAACCAAAGCCTGGTGCCAACAAACTGGCTTTGCTGCACTCCCTTTCTCAGACCTCAAAAATAGTTCAGATTTGACCGCAGGATACAGACCATAGCAGACAGATGAAGTGAGAGAACTGGTGAAGGAGAGGAGAGAGGGAGGGGGTGGTTGTGCGGAAAAAGGCAGGTGAATAGGGAAAATTGCCAGTCTCTGCAATCCTACACTTCCCATCAGCACCTCCCACACACACACCCCACCATGCAGCCCCAGTGCTCTTAGAAATTCCACTGGCTCCCTCACCTCACTTCTCAGTGCTCCCCACTCTAGGGTCTGTGCTGCCAAGGAAGGCATAGCATGCATTTCTACGCATCATGTGGCTTTGTGTAAGAACTAGGGCTTGGCTTCAGCCTCAGAAGCTGGGACTCCAACAGAAAAAGAGAGGTCCTTTCCACTGTACCCCAAACTCTGCACCTTTGAGGCCTCTCGGACTTCACTTGGAATGACTGTCGTGGTTTTAATTTAAAGCTTGGCAAACCACTGATGGAGGGGAGACAGACTTGCAGAAAAATGCAAGTGAGAGCCAGAAATGCTGAACCAGCAGCCTTAATTTCAAGCAGGCGCTTTCCCACGTTTGTAAGCAATACTACTTGAAAAACACACAGCAGCTCCTGCGGCGGGGCTGGCCCAAGCTGGGCACCCTGTGCCTGCGCCCTCGCTGCACATGCCCCGGAGGCAAAAATAATATCGCTGATGCCAGCACTCTACAGTTGCAGCTGGGACGCTTTGCAATGTCGCATTGACCCGTAACACAGCTGGATTTCAAAGCTAAAGCTGAAAGGTTAAGGTGTGTCCCATAGCCAGCTCATGTGCCAAGTTGAAGAGAAGTGGCGGAGTGGAAAAGAAAAGCAGGCTGGAGCTGCTGGATGAGAGGAGCAGCCGCCAGTGAGGGAGAAAAGTTGCTGAGGATTTTCGAGAGCAGCTCTTACCGTGCGGGCTGGGGCTGGTCCTGGCACCTGCGGGAGCAGGATCGTGTGGAGCTGCGGTGCTGTGTCCCGGAGCGCAGAGCTGCAGTGCAGGGGAGTGACCTGCTGGTGGTTTAAGTTTCCTCCGCTGGTGCGGGAGGGTGGTGTCTTTCCACTCTGTTTTAAAGGAGTTACTATGAATCAGTCTGCCTTTAAAGAGAGGGAGAAGGGGGGTGAGGGGGGGGGGGGGGGGGAATTAATGAGCTACGCCCTGCTTTGTTGGCGGGGAGTCAAGAGTCGCTGGGAGGAAACCAGCGAGTCAAAGAGATGTGTGCAGGGCTGCCTCTGACTCAGTGTGCCGCACGGAGACCGCAGCCTGGAAAAACGACTGACGCTGATCCAGCTGAGTAATAGAGGCCCACAACAGCATCTGTTTATAAAACTGAACTTCTGGTTGTCATATTAAAAAAAAAAAAAAAAAGTATGGTTACAAATGTGGCAACGGGACTTCAACAATACAATCACTCAAACAAACAAAGAGCCGGTTGGCAGGGGACATGGTGAGGCTGGGTGAGTCACTGCATCCCCTCCCTGTGCTGCTGTGCTGCTCAGAGAATTCATGGAGGCGGGCAGCGCGGGAAGTGCAAATCGGACCCTTGACATTGGCATGGGCAAGACTTTCGGGAATATACCAAGGAGCAAAGATGCTCAAAATGCAGCTCTGGCCTGGTGGTTACTCTGGAACAAGTTGGCCAGGCGGTGGTGGTTTGCATCCATGGAGTAAGAAAAGAAAGGCAAAGAAGATGAAATAAGGAGTTTGTGATTCGCAGTTTTCTAAGGTCAGCATTTCTTCTCATCTTAAAGACTTCTACAAATAGATCCTTTACATTTGCAGAGAATTGACTGGTGTAGCTGTCTCATGGATGTTACAGGCAAGATTGAGTGGGGATGTGCTTGAGATGTGGGTGAAGGGGGAGGAAGTTTATCAGAAAGCATCTGGGTTAAAATGTGATCCATATTGTGATAGAGTTGGTGATCTGCTACTGCAAGGAATCAAGCTTGCTTTTCCAGGGGCCCAGAAATAAATAAGCAGATACTGATAAACTACCTGGCAAAGGCCTTTCCCACTTTAATGAGGAGGACACTGGATTGCCTTTATTTGAAAGATGAAGCTGGTGCTCTTTGAAGTCTACACAAATTAAAAGACCTTGCTATTTTTCAGATTATTCCTTCTCTGTGCAGTTGATATGTGTCTAGTCTAATTTTAGACTATTAGCAGCCTGCTTAAAACAGTTATGGATAAAACGGCAGCAAAAATGACACATACAGTGGGCAAAGACATTGTGCCCTGACAATCCCATGGGAATTTTACCACTGATGGAAAATAAAGACCAGTATGTGTTCCTTGAGGATAGAATAAGCCTAACTATGTTTAATAGCTATGGGTTAGAATGTGCATCTTGGTGGTGTACATGAAGACGATATCTAGGAAAAGGAAAATGTATTTGCTTACCCTGCAGAAGGAGCTGACGTTTGCATTGAGCTGCACTGTCCATTTGCCATTCCCTGTTCTCCCAGCAGAGTTTACTGGAGTGAGGGATGCTCAGCTCCATGCAAAATACTGAACACAGGGTCCCAAAGCAGACTCTGTGGGCCACAGTTCAGTTGTGGTGAAGCATCTGCTGCCCCAGACCTGTTCACAAGTGACTGCCCACCTGCAGCTGTTTGCACACTCATAGAATTGCTTATTTGAGACACAGCAGCCAAAACACCTGCATCTCAAACACACTCATGGGGGGCAACAACAGTGGAGCCCCCTATGAAGTTGGGTATGAAGTGACCTGTGACTGGCAAAGCATTTTTTTTTCAGAAAGAGCAAACTTGTTTTGTACAAATTGCTCTCTAGCCTGGGAGGCCATGTCAGGCAATGGCCAACATCAGACACTTCACAGGGAGGCAGCAGGGTTCTGCAGCATCAGCAGCAGCTTGCCCACAGGAGCATTGCTTCCTGGCTCTCCATCTGGACATGTTGGTGCCCAGCCAGCAGAGTAAAGAAAAGTAACCAGACAGGCCAATTGTGACTGTGGCCCTGGAGGAGCACTGGTACCCTGCCAGCAACTAGCTTCATCCTTGTTGTTATACCTGTCAAGCCAGGTGTGAGGGGGTAACAGCGAGTGTCAAGTGACCAAAGGTGCAGACAGCTGCTCATGTTGGGGAGCAATGCTGCAATGGCAAGATGATAGTTTAAGCAAGTGAGGGTACCCCCCTAATGACAGGGTATGATGAGGTCACGGGAGAGTTCAGCTTCCACTGAGCAGATTGGTAGCTCATTGGGATATTTCCACCTCTCATCTGGACAAGGAGACAGGGTATAGGTAAAGGTAGGAGAACATTTCAAGTTGATAAGATTTGTCATATTTTCTGTAGCTGTTTGTCTGTGGAGGAAGCGTTAGCTCAATAAGCCTTTATGCGTGTGTGACGGAGAACCAGATCTATCCACCCATCTTAAGAAGAGGCTAATTCTGTGTGCCTGCGGCAACTTCTCCCTTTAGGGTGTGTGCTTTTCATAAGGCAGGTTGCAATAGAAAACCCATGACGTGAAAAGTCTCATCGTGGCATCAAAGGTCTAAAGCATGCTGCCAGTTTGACACACTAAAGTTGAATTGCCTAAGATGCTCACACCATAATCTATGGTGTCCCTTGACCCAAGCACCACTCATTTCACAGGCTTTTCTGAATGCCTCCAGCCAACTAATAGGAGGTGGTCAGGTCAAAGCCACGAGAATTTGAGCTGTGGGAATCTGGGCTGGCATTTCCACAGGCGATGAAGGGGTGAAGCTTTCCCGTGCGTGCCATGCTTTTGCTGAAGCTCTTCCCAAATAAGCAGCTTGCAGCTGCTGTATGTCTGCTTGTTTTGCCATGCCCCACACCTATGTAGACATCACTACTGTATGTAAACAGTAGCCCGTGCTGTAACAAGATGAGCATCCACAGTGACATTAGATAAGACAAACATTTTGCTTTCACAAGCCCAGATCAAAGGAGGAATGGATGATAGGGAGTGGGAGACAGGGTGTGAAGTTAGGGGTGGGGGAAGTATGGTCAGGCTCAGCTGGAAGCATCCAGAACAGATTGTTTCTAGAACGTGCCAGGGGAAATAGTCCATGGTGTCTCTGCACTTTCTTCAGATGCCAGAATCTATGCTTGGGAGAGGTGTGTAGCTGAGTTCCCATGCTCTCTGGGATGCTTTCAAATACAAATTCAACAGGAATTCAATATATGCTATTTAGACATGGTTTTCTGAATAACTATCTGCAAACACACACTGCATATTAAGCCCCGTGTCCCTCCCCCCACCCCACCCCCACCCCCAGTCTAAACGAAATGTCTTTTCTCATAAAGAAACTTAAACCCTTTCCTCTCTTACACATGCTCTTAACTTTGTACAATGTCCTGCTGGCTGGTTGCAGGACTAGTGGAAGGGATATGCTCCATGGTGTTTGCTACTTCTCCACTTGTCATGATATGAAGAAGGCAGGGTTGAGCCTGAGATAATGTGTGGGTTTAAAAAAATAGAAACCAACAAGTTTCATACTGCTCTGTAGTGGTGTAACTGATGTGTTTGTGTGTGTATCCTGGGGTTATCCATGTGATACAGTAATTTGCAGAGACATCTGATACATCTCAGAGCCATATGATAAAACTGCATTTGTCACACGTGACCCTGCAGGGCTTCAAATGGGAGCATTCATCCACTGGAGAGGAAAGGGCGATGGTTCCCTTATTTATAGCTTCACTTAGTTCTGAGGAAGCAGATACTGGAAGTCACACCTTGATGGTTTTGGTCATTTCTCTAATGTGTCTTGTCATGTTCCTGTCCCCACAAGGACTGCTAGGCTTCCAGTACTTAGGGGAGCTGACTTTACAAGCTCAGTGGTACAAGAAAGGAGTGGATTGCAGTCAACACTGAATAAATGTAACTCTTCCTGTGCACAGGTTTTTTGGGGGGTCGGGTTGTGGGGGATTTTTGTTGGGTTTTTTTTTGGGGGGGTGGCAGGTATGATCTCTCACCCAAGTACTTTGGTAAACTGTATGAAGAACAAAACCTACAGAAACATCTACATCTGATTTTTTCTGAAATCACAGTCTGGACTTCCAGACTGACTGATCTTTTGAAAGTGGGTGATATGTACAGTGTTGAAAATCCCCTGGCTTTATAGCATTTGTGTAGGAATGGTTTGTCACAGAGCTGTAACATCCAAGAACTGCAATAGCTCCCTCCAGTACTTGAGTGTTATGAGTGCAGTCTATGCCAGAATGCATTCTCTGCATCCCACCTACCACATCTGGGAAGCCCCAAAACTTACCTTGTTTCAGAACAGGAATAAAAAATGAACATGGGCATGAGATAAGGAGACCATTCCTACCATAATTTCCACAGTGATTAGAATTTCATTTTGTCCTACCATGTGAAAAGGACCATACACTTTGTTCTTATGTTGGAAGGGGAGATGAGCATGGATTGTGATTCCTCTGTGCAGTGGGCAGACTGACATCTCACACTGTCTTAGAGTACTGACATTCACATTGTGGTCTCTGCAGCAAATCTAGAGATTCTGGCAGGCTGGGTAAATGGCAATCCACTCATATCGGGCTGAGGGGCTTGGACTATTTTTCAGGGGGTCAGTTAGTCCAAAAGGCCTTGCCTTCCCAGGCTCTGTTGGGTGGGCTTGAATGTGATCCTCAGTCTGAGGTTCTGAACACTTAGAGGAGGCAGCATGAGCTGGCTGGTGTTGGGAACAGAAATGTGAACCCAAGAAAACAACTTTCTTCCATGCTCTGGAGCAAAAGAAGGTGTATTTTGATGAGAGCCAGCTGAAATGAGGCAGTCTTCCCCTGCTTTTATGAGACCGGGGGAACTGCACTCCACATCTCATTTTCCCTTTAACCTCTACCTCAACCTCTTCCTTTTTTTCCATTAAAACAGCTCAGCTGAAGACATTTGCCTGTAATGTGCAACTGGTAGCTCTGCCCTGGCAGACCCATCTGAGCTGTCACTTTTCCCAAGAACCTCTCCCATTCCACATCAAAGAGATAGTGGCTGGTGGTATTCTCCACCTGCACCTGAAGGCCTCCCTCATCCATGATGGCAACCAAGGAGGTTTTCTTTATTGCTTTCTCCCGCTTCTGGCTCCTTTCTACTTCTGCCTTCTGTGGCAGCTGTATTTTGCAGTATATGCTACTGGTTGCTTCACCAACAGATTTTACCATGTTAGTGGAGAAAAAAAATATTGTGCAAGCACCAAGAAATGGCATGAGTTAGCAGTGCCTTATTGTTCTCCTTTCATTCAGTGCTGACAAAGGGAATTAGCTGCATGACCATCCTGCATCCTGGACTGCAACTGTGTCATTGGCTGTAGAAACAGATGTCAGCTAAGAGGCCCAGGCAACAGCAAGTGCCATTTGCACTGTGGTTGAGGTTTGACAATGAGAAATCTTTCTGTTTACCTGCTGCTCCCATGGGCTGTTTGCACGTATTAGTCCTGCTCAGGGTTTGCTGGCCTTTCTTCTTAGAGCATATATTGGTGTCTTGAGAAAGTTGTAGGATGTCCCTCTGCAACCAGAGATAACGTGTGGAGGGTGCGTGAAGGCTAACTGTACTTGCTTCTCACGTTCTGCGGTATCTTGCTTTTTTTTTTTTTTTAATCTCAGGATGCATTTATTTAAGTAACATTGTAGTGTCACAGGCTCTACATGCAGGAAGGGAGAGTGATAACCTAGGAAGATAAATGGCAGAGTGCAATGGACCTGCCATTGGTCAAATCAGTTACTCAACTAAACTGAAAGAAAAGCCCAGGGAAGGCTTGCTAGTGAGGGCAGTAGTACCTGTAATGGTCTCCTAGTGAGGGGAAGGGTTGGTGGAGGGGAAAAGAGCCAAGCTCAGTGCATAGTCAGGAGGGAGGAGAAGGAAAACAGGTAAGTGTAGCTGAGGTGGAAAGAGGCTGGGCATTGACAGGGGCAGAGCAGGGGAGAGATGGCTGAACACCATGGGTGATGCAGCCAACAAAGGAAGCATCTCTGAGCTTCAAGTCACTGAGCAAAGTGCAGAGGGCTGGCAGAAGGATGGGAAGTCCTCTCCCTCCTGTTGCTGTTGCATGGCAGAAGGGAGGGGATGATCTCTAGGTTTGTTTTTTTATTCCCTGACAAAGAGGGAAATGATTCCTGTGACTGCAGAGGCATGGTTCCCTTCTGAAACAGGAAACATTTACATGTGCCACACCATGGGCCAGCTTCTGAGTTTATCTGCAGCAGCGTAAAACTGGAACAACTCGCACTGACTTCATGGCAGTCTTTCTGATTTTGAATCAGGGATTGAAGCAGTGCCACCAAGTCAAGATACTGGTGATAAAGACAAATTTGTGAGGGGAGAAACCTCTTCCCTCAGCGCTAAGACTGAGCATTGAGCTAAGCTCTCTTCCTTGCTACCTGCTTCCCTGCTTCAGGCCAGCTGTCCATTCATCTTTTGAGAGGGAACATGAATTATGCTTTGCTTCCCCTCATACACACACATTCCCTTTCTGCGCCTTATGCATTCGCTAACACAAAAATTTTCATGACTCCATTCCTTCTCCTTTTGTGATGTACAGTCACCACTTTCGTGGCTCCCTTGTGTTTAAGGCAGGATATGGGCAGGAAATAATAACACAAGATTCAAACTGGAAAAATGCAAACCTATTATCTGGGGGGAAATAAACCCAAAGTTAGCTATTCATAGGGCGGGAGCCTTTGGAACTTGCAAAAGAAATAAAGCTGGAAGCAACTTAACAGGGACAGCAGACAGAGATCTGGAGAAGAGCTTGCAACATGATATAGCACTTAGCGGGGGAAAAGGCAACCAGTGTCATTTAGAGATATTCAGATGCTGATGTCCCTCTCGCATCCACAAATCTCAGAGCCATATTTCACCCCCGGAGAGGCCCTATAAGTGGTAATGGCAGCGAAAGCTGAAGGTTCTCATTGCTGAGAGGATTCGCCTCAAATCCTATGGCAAGGGATCGCTTTAGTGTAGTCCCAGCAGTGCTGTGGGACTGAGGAACTTCCTGACTGGTCTGAGGTACCAGTCAAAGACAGAGGTGTTATGTCCTGTGCAGCTCCATGTTGGGAGAGTCGGGGAAGACATGAGCTAGACCAGGGGGAGGAGAACGAGGGCATTCACCACATTGCCTGGCTCTGAGGATTGGATAGTACAAAGAATTAAAAGCCTGGGCTTTTTTTACTTCAAATGTGCTTATAAAGGGTGATGCTTTGTGACTGTGGAGCAAAAATCAGCACAATGTTGCAACAGCATGAAATGATTGCTTGAATTCGATAGGTGTGTCTGGGTACCACCATCCCTGTGACATATAAGATCAACTGGACAAAAAAAATAAGAATGAACGAATTCAAGCAAAGGACATGGCAGACTGGTAAAGAGTGCTCACAGGTGAAGAATTAGGACTTTTGGAGGTGAACTGAAGAAATGCTTAGGAAGATATAATTATTTGAGAGGATTTTTGAACCTTGGACTGAAACTTAAAGGGAACCCCAGAGCTGTAGGTACCGCCTGGCTGAGAACAAATGTTACGTCTCCTGTGATATGCAAGGGTGTGGATCTACTTTATAATACTGGTCCAAATTGCACTAGAGTGTGAAACTGAGCAAAATGAGGCACAGGCTGAATAACCTGCAACAATAACTCTGTGATGGCTAGGTTCAGTATGAGCATACTGGATCAAGATGAAACACAAAGGAGCAAGGGGCACCGTCATCTTCATCACTTCCAGAAGAATAGTCAAAAGCCTTCTGAGTGCAGGGTCTGCTCCTCTTCACAGTGCTGCTGTGTATGTGTTGGGGTGAGCAATATACAGGCAGGGTGATAGGCCACTCTGACATCCCGTTTGTATTATTGCGGCTAAAAAGGCAGCAAGGTACATGTTAGGAACTCCTATGCAGTACCTGAGTTACATCTCTTATAGCTGGTTATAATCCTTAAGCTGGTGATGTTTTTCTACAGGTGATGCGGAAAGAGGCCCTTCTGCCTCGTGGACCACTTGCAGAGCAGCAGTTCCCACCAGGCACCACCAGCAGCTCTATCTGGCTGGCTGTGGAGTCCTTTTCTCTGTAAGAAAAGTGGCCAGGGGGGAGGGTAAGGGAGGTACTGATCTCCTTTGAACACTCCAGGTTTTGTAGCAAGGATGGGCTCCATGTGACTCAGGAGCAGTGGTGCAGCTGGGCAGACCAGTTCTGATCAGGCAGTGAACACTGCACTGCTGCTTATAGAGGTTCCTTGCGCTGCCTGCCATCTGCTTGTTCCAGTCCAGTGCTGTCACCTTCGTGGCTCAATGAAGAGGTAATATCCATGTCACAGGCCAAAAAGCAGGCATGATGGAGCTCTGAAAGTTAACAGAGACCTCTGCATGTCACAGCTACCAAAGTGATTGCAGAGTGAACGCAGGGTGGAAACAGCAATGACAAATGGAAGCTGCAATGTCTTTGGTAACTGACATGCATCTCCATCCCTCGAAAGGGGTTTACTGCTGTCTCTGCTGTGCCCTTTTGGGTGCACTGGAGCCATGAATTCCAAGCCTTTCTCTTGGATGGAAACTGATCCCACCCAATGCCCACACAAGCGGCAAGTGCTGTTTGTCCCACTTTCTGTTCTGGCTGGCAGCTGAGTCTGTCCCAGCAGCAGCTGATGCTGCTCACCAGCATGGGTCACTGGGTATGCACTGTATCCCTCCCAAAATGCCTGGAGAGGGTCACCATGCTGAGAGGTACTGAGTCACAGGCGATCTGTGGGGGTTTCTCCTCCCAGGAGAGCAGTGTCTGAAGACAGGCTGCTGCTCAGCCGGTGACTTGCTGGGTACCATGTGCTATTTGTAAAGCGAAGTTCTTAATACAAGAAAGGCCAGCTTGTCACTGTAATTTAAAAATCCTTTTGCCATCTAGGGAAATGTCAGCAGGCAGAAAGAATTAATGGGAGGGTTTGACCCAGACACAAAGAAGCCGTTGTTTTCTGCCTGTCCTGGCTTTCAGTGGTGTTGAGTTGCTCAATGCTGTTCAGGAAAGCAGTTCTGGAATTTCTCTGCCTTCCATGAAGGCTGAAGACTTGTGAAGTGAAATGCCTCTCCCTGAATAAGCACCTGCCAGACTTTCATGGGAAGAGCTGGGATGCTGAAATGCAACAGGGTGAGGACTGGCACTGAGCCCACACTGGATGTCAAGCAGAATCCTCTGGCAAAGTTGACATCTTGGTTTTGATAGCTTGGTTTCCACCTGCAGGTGTAATCGATACCCAGGTGGTGGAGTGACTAAACTTGCCTGCTGTTGCTGCTGCTGGGTTTCAGCTGCACCAAGGAGCAGGGAGGAATAGAGGGAGGGGAATGGGTGTGAGAGAAATTCCTGTCTCAAGAACCACAGAAGCATTTTCATGCCTGGGATACTTTCCTATTTGTTTTCCCCTAAGGTGGCCCCTCTCACCTTGGAGACAGTATGGCACCTGAAACCATGGGCCACATGACCATGAGGTTATTTACAGCTACAAAGTCAGGAATAGAAGACATATTTTGTAGGTCAGAATCCCAGCTGGGAGAGTCTGATGGGCTGGATGTGAAGGAGCTGGGGTGACATCCTGGCTCAGAGAGCCTGTGGTTTGGCAGAGGAGAGTGGAGGGTGTGCTGTGCTCGCATTTGGCCCACTGATCTGTTTCCTGATACATCCCACTCTTGATGGATGGCTCAAGGAGTTTCCTTCTGTGTGCAGGCTTGTTCACAGCTGATGAAAACTTGCCCAAGGCATCCTTGCCTGCCATCACCAGCCCCATAGAGAAGGGGAAGGGTCATACCAGGAATGATCCAAGTCAAGGGAGGGGAGGAGTTGGAGTGACATGGTGCAGACCTGCACCCTATCCTCCACTGTTATGAAGAGCCCCAACCTTTCCTGTGCAGTAACTCTGTTTTTCCTGTGCAGCCCTCATATCCCCTGGAACTCAGTAACACAGAAACCAGCAAGCATCTGTGTCCAGTTTTTTCCGTCCCTGGATTTGCCAGATTTAAGGTCCAGACCATTGAAGTAATTAGGTCCAGTTATCACAGAGAGTGTCCTCACATACCTGCTGTCTGAGCACATGGCATCTGTAAAAGGCTGGTGCCAGGCAGCCCTGCGTGCTGGACTACTCTCAAAGGTGAGTCCTGGCCGTGGAGAACCCTGCCAGATGGAATCATAAGAAAACAAGCGTCAACCTGAGCACTTCAAATGGTCAGTCTCGACAAAGAGCTCATCAGAAGGACTTCACAGGGCTCTGTGCTAACACTAGTGCTATTGAACACACTTGTCATGATCTGGAGAAGCACGTGAACAGCAAGTTAACAGTTTACTTGTGTCCCACAGTTATTCCAGAGAGGCAATATAAAGCTGATTGCAAAGGGTTGCAGAAAATCTCCTGGCACTGAGTAGCTGGGCACTCCCTGGCAGGTGAAATTCAGTGGCAGCAAATGCAAGGGAGTTCCACGAGGAAGAGAACAGCCTGGCTGTAGAGATACACCGAACGGCTGTAAGTCAGCTGCTGCCAGGAGAAAGAGATCTTGGATTCATTGCAGCCAGGCTGCTGAAAACAGTCACTCAAGGCTCTGAAGAGGTCAAAAAGCCAAACAGAAATGCTAGGAATGAGTACAGAAGAAACAAAGAACATGATTATGCCTCTGTGTACTTCATGGTCTGCTGAAAGTTTGAAAGTTGTGAGTGCTTCTAGTTACTCCTTTGAAGAGCGTAGAGGAGCACTAGTAAGAATAGAGCACATCAAGAATGATCAGAGATCAGAAGTAGGAGATAGTTTCTGAGCAAGCACAGAGTACTAATCTTGGAAGAGAGATGCCTGAAAGGAAATAAAAAATGGTATGGAGAATGTTAACAGAGAACTAACATTCATGCAGTCACATATCACAAAAACTAATGGCACGTGATAAAATGGTTAGGCAACAGGTTTAAAACAAACAAGCTATGGACTTTTCCACGTAGGCATCAAGGAATAATGGAACTCTTTACAACAGACATGAATGGGTTGGGCACATCTGTTTCCTTTGGTGACTGTTGGACACAGCAGCACAGATGCTACCGTTTGCATCAGAAGTGTCCTAAACAGCAGGCTGATGGAAGGTGAGCAGGTGTACTGGGATGTATTTTGTTTCCTCTGTTTCTTATAGTTTTTTCCTTAATACCTGGTGACTGCTAGAGAAGAGATACCAGTTCCTCAGTCTAAGCTAGTACAGGTTGTCTTACATTTTTAGTAAAAATATTTTTTTTGTTTTGGGTTTTTATTTGGTGTTTTTTTTTTTTTTGTTTTTTTTTTACTACAGTCATTTCCCAAATTATTATCTGACAGCTGGTAAGATATTACAGGAGAAATGGAAAGTGAACTAATGAGCTGGAGAAGACGACAAACTTCCAGATGAAGAGCCGACATCTCTTACAGACATTCCTAATGTTCTTTGCACTGGCCTGCTAGGCCATGCCATAAACAAGAAATAGGGACTTTTCAGTGAAAGTAAGCAGAGGCTGTGGTCATGTTTTTAAATTGAGAAAAGCACTATTAGCTTTGCCAGGGCAGTAGATGTCCTTAGACATTTAGAAGACAGAAGAGAGACATATTCTTCCCTTGCTGGATGAGCAGTAAATGCGCTCTGGCTGTCTGATCCAAACAGTTCCACCTGTCCAAGCAGGAAATGCCAAGTTCCATATCAGCAATGAAATTATATGCAACTGTGAGTAGAAAGAACATTTGCAGAAATAACTGAGAGTAAAATTTGTCCACAGGGATGCTGGTCTTTCCAGCTTGCACAGATTCATTGCTTGGGGCCAAATTTCAATTGAGGAGAATAATTTTTTTTGAATAAGCTGGAAGGAGGTAAAAACTGTCCACAGACAATCTTTGCAGAGGAAAAGATGACTAGCTACAAGTCCAGGGCTGTGGGGCACTCGTAAGAGAAACATGTTGGTTGTGGCTTAGCACAGTTTCAACCAGCAAGCTGTCCTGGCCACTGCCTCTCTGGGGGTGTTTCACAATATAAGATCCTGTCACAGCTCTGGGAGGGGGAGAAACCACTTTTTGCAAACAAAACTATGGTTTGGTCTGTTTGCTCTTTCCATTTCAAATGCCTTGATTGCTGATGTCTGCCATGTCATTTAATGTCCAACCTCTACTCAGAGACTACAGCTTTTAACATGATACGCATCCTGAACCATTTCAGCTGTGGTTCCGCTTTTTTTTTTTTCCTGTTCTGTTTTGCCCAGTTTCTGACTCCACCTTCTCTGCCTGCCCACCCTCCTCCCTCGATAGACAATGTTTTTCCATTTGATTTTATGAGACAAATGCAAGGCATTCTCAACCCCTCCCCCAGGCCTGGAGAAGAAAAGTCCACATCTGGAGGCCATTCACAGCTGGAAGATCTCTTCTGACATTCCTTGCTTTGAAATCCAGCCCTCGAAACTTTCTGTCTAAATACTCTGTGCAAGCATGACAAAAAGAGGCTTTGTGAGGGGAGTCTGTGAAGAAGCCTTCGACCCCCACATCCTTTTGCAAGTCGCAGACCTCAAGGGTACAGACTTTCTTCCTCACAAGGCAATTGTTATTTGGGTTTAGGGCTTCCTAGGTTTGAGGTCTCCAAAAACCCACTTTGAAAGCAATTCAGAAAGGGAACTTAATTCTTCTGAGATGTCCAACATACCCAGGAACAGCTAAATGAAGCTGTCTGAAGCACTAAGTTCCAACATCCACAACTGATTTTGTCCAAACTGTCCAGCTGGTGGCCTGTGGGCTGCATTTTGTCTGTAGAGCAGTTCACCCAGGCTCCTAGTGACTTTTCCACCACCAAAGAATAAAATTAGCTCTCTTGCATCCTCCTCGTCCACTTAGAGCAAATTGCTGTAACCTGACCCCAGCTTGCCAGGGAGGTAGATAATTTGTAATTTATATTAAATACCTGGGAACAGAGACTTATTTGTTATCTCTGTGTTTGATTGGCCTGTATATGCTTTCTTCTATGACTGCATTACTGAGTACTTTACAACGCCAGCAACCACACTCATCCTTGTTGTAAATGCCCCTGTTGCGACTAAAAGGACAAAGATCCTTGAGCTGCTGCTCTGGTATTTAAGGCCTGGCACAGAGGAAACAGGTGTGTCTTTTACCTAAAAAAAAGTGAAGAGGGTGTCCAGTTTGTTTCCGAATGGGATTCTGTCTGCTTTTATGTTCTGAATAACAGCCAGCAGCTCCCTACACCCCATAACACGTCCCTTTCCTGGGGAAGTTCACCGGTATGGCTGTGCAGCAGCCTTGGGTGTTTCACTGTGTTGGGTCTCTGGGACCCAAACAGGTCCCGCTCCCTTAACTTCTGGCATCACACCAAGGTGCTGTTGCACTCATATTGTATGCCATCTGCCTTGATGTTCCTTCTTGCACTGCAAATCAGAGCAGACTAGAGAGGCTATATTCTTCTACATTAGTATAATTTGGGAACCGTTCATGGCTGGCTGTTGAATTTTTACTCTTAAATAAGTGAGCCTTATTCTGAGAAGAAAAGATGTCTGTGTATTTACATGAACTCAGGTGAGGGAAAATATTATAAAAGAGCTGTATCAATTTTCTAGTTCTCAGCCGCTGAGAGATTAAAGGCATCCATTCACCTTTTCACAAGTTAACTACCACAGGATATGATTTATGCTGCCCTGTTTCACTTCATACTACTACATGCAATGTTCAGCTCATGTGTCTTAGCTCAGGGGGTACTAATAAACCGCTGAACAAGTGAATTAAACCATGACACATTTTATAGGGACTTGTCTGACTCAATTTAGCTTTCTAGGCTGCCCCATGTAATGTAATGTAATATAATCGTCTGCAGGTATCTGGGCCATATTCAGTCTACATGCTACCTCTGTTTGACTCACAGGTTGTTATACTATTTCCCTGAGAAGACTGCTGAGAGAACAAGGGGTTAAGAGCTCTGGGGAATAAGTGACTTTTTTCTCTTTATCAAGCTAGAATTGTTCTTTGTGTGATACAATCACCAGAACATCTGGAATAGACATGTATTTGGGGTAATACGGCTGCTTGTGCCGAGAGCTGAAGTGTCCCTAAGGCTTCATATACCCAAAGGAACACCTTTGTAGCACTAGGATTAAATTTGCACTGGTATGAAAGACAAAAGCACAATGCTGAGTAGTCTTACTTATTCTTCCCTTATTCTTAATTACCTTATGCTAACAGTTTGAGGAAACAAACCAAACCATATTATTACTATTTATTATTACGGTTATCTGCTCTATGGCAATGCTGAGAAGCTAGGGCCCCAGCGTGCTAGGTGCTGGTCAGAAATATGAGCCACCACTGTCCTTAGAGGTAAATGTGATGCTGAAAAGCAATAATGATCACTAGTGTGGTCATCACAGAGATCTGGGTCCCTGTTTCAGAGTGTAAGGGCTGGCCTGTAAGGAATTCATTTTCTTTTCATGCGCTCTTTAGTTTGGATACTTTGGGCAATAATTCTAGACATGTGATGCTGACATTCCAACCTCGGTTATTCTGTTGCTGGTGACCACATAGCTGTCATTGGGAGCAGTGAGACCTGCCTCTGGAGGCAACCAGTCCTGTCACACTGAGATTGTAGACTCTTCACCTGCTGTGGGCAGCTGGAGATGGTCACAGCTGCTGCTCCCTTAGACTGCTCTGGAATTGTGGTTTCTTATCACTTTTGAAAATCTAGCTCTTGGTCCCAGCATTGCAAGCAGTGAGCATCCTTTTGACAGGGGGGGTAAACCGGGGCACGGCAGAGCTGGGACTGGCAGTTCTGAAAAGCTGGTCTTGCACACATAGCAATGAAACTTTGTCCTGGAAGGATGGTGGCAAGTGGAATATGCTGCTTAAGGGAGAAGATCCAAAAGAAAATAGCTGAAGTAATGGAAAGAGTTTGAGTGAAAGGAAATTTTCTGTTGAATCTCAGGAAATCTTTACTAGTAACTGACTCTTGTTGGGGTATAGAATAGCTTCCCAAGGGAAACCCAGTAATGGAAGCCTAGCTTATCAGTTCTGGTCTGGACTGGACACAGGAGAACACACTGCAGGCTAGGAAATGAACTTGCTTTGGTTGGGACAAAGACTATGGATGTGACCCTGCACCACAAAAACCCTATGTGAGTGTTGCCAGTGACCTCAGGGAACACAGCCTCCTAAACAGTAATCCAGTGCTGATTTTCCATCTCTCTTCTGCACTCGAAGGTGTTTCTTGTCAGCGCAGTGGGGTGGCAGAGTCATCAGGATATCCAAAACCATGCCTTTTCATTCAGTTCTGCTGTTTGACCACTTCAGGCAGCTGTTAAGGAAAGGTTCAAGAGCCTCTGAGATGCACAGCACATTAGGAGGAGAGAGCCAGATCTACTTCTCACCAGCAGGGATGGGAGGGAGCACATCCATACTGTCCATGTGGCCTGTGAAACTCTGGTTATTTAATTGAAAATCACCCTGGCCTCTGATCTGGCAGAGGCAGGGAAAGGAGAAGGACTATGTGCCTTTCTACCACTCTTGGTCTTCCTTCACTAGTGCCTTTTGCTCCTCTAGGACTCCTCTGCCCAGTAGCCCTTACAGCAGAAGCAGGTGATACTTTTTTGCTCTCTCATGCTGATGACTGGTCCCAGTGGATATATCTCTGTCTCTTGCCAGGTGCATCCCCAAGGAGCCATCTTCCTAGTGCTCTTTACAGTCCTTCCTGGTGTTCCGCAGTTACGCTAAGGTGCATTAATGCTGGGGTATACAGGGCATCGTGAAAAGGGTGGAGGCAAATAACTGTGGTTTTAGAAGTAAATAATTTAAGCAACAATAAACTCTCCACCCAGCTAATCACAGTGAACAAACATTCTGCATGTCAAAGGTGCCTCTAGAGATAAGGGTTAGCACAATGTCTCCTGCTTTCTTAGCTTTATCAAGCTCTCGGCACTTAATGCCACCTAGCTCTCTGCTGAAGGCAAAGTCTTGTCCCTGTAAGCAGCAGTGCCCCAGCAGAATTTACCAGTAATTTTTCAGATGGAAGTCTTTGTGCTGACAATAAGCTCCCAGTGTGGCAGGTGTGGTGATTTCCAAGAGGACTGGATCTTACCCCTAAAACTTTGCCCTCAACTCAAGAGAGTTCAGTATTTCTCTGGGGTAAGAGAGGTCAGATATGGAGGAAAAACTCATTTTGATGGCTGGCAAATTCAGCTTCATAGTTGCAAACTGCACTCGTGCAAAGCAGGTTGAGGCTTTTATTTTTATTTTTTCTTTTTGAATTACCCATACAAATACTGCTTCCTGGAGAAAATCTCTGTTTCTTCAGCTACCCAGCCAAGGGGAGCTCTACAAAAGAAGTCCTGGAGATTGCTGCTGAAGATTTGGCCTCGTGACCTTCCTGCTGTACATTGACAGGCCATTACCGTGTTGTGATGGCTGCCTAGCAAGGTGGTGACAACTGTGCTGAGGCACACGGTGACAGCTGTGTCACACCAGGGGCTGGTGAGGCCAAAACTCTGTAATACTTGTTTTGCAACAGTGCAGTGCTTGCATCAGTGTATCCCCAAGTTGTGAGTGCCAGCGTAGTGACAGGGTGACACTGTCTACGTGCTCACCTAACTTCTATTACTGAGTGCCCTGCAGTGGCTTGCTGGTTTGGTGTTACCAATACCCCTGCAAACAGAAATGACTGAGCCTTGCTGTGCTCATAGAGAAGAGAGAGAGAGTGACTGAGTGGCAGCTCTCTAGACCTGTACAGCTGAGCTTGGAACTGTGTTCAAGAGCAATGCCTTGCACACAAAAATCATCCTTTCATCTGTAGTAGAGTTATTTTTGCATTATGATGTAATGATCAAGACCATGGCACGTAAAAGTCTGGGCTGTGATACAGAAACCTCCTTGTGGATGGCATGGTTAGAGGCAAAGACAACCAACACCACCTCTGTTGCATGGCTTGAAAGATTATCAATGGTTAGACTTCAGAAAGTACATGCCAGGGGGGATCCTGTTATCAACAAGTGCTTCTAGTTGGGTTCCTACAGAGCTAAGATTTTAGCCTGATGGTACTGAATTACCAGTATTTATCATTTATCAGGAAAATTTAATTGCTGGAATATTTGCATGTCACACGAATAATAGCAGGGCAACAGCAGCAAGGTCAGCTCAGATTGCACAGGCAGAGATGGATCTCCTGAGTGTTTTTGAACAACAAAATGCCACGGCTACCTTCCTGTAGCAAAGTGCATATGTGAGATGTGCCAGGGAGATTGGAGGATACAGGCATCACGGTAAATAATCTTTAGGCTAAAACCCTCATCAGGTTAGGAAAGACATCACTCCTAAATATATGAGGGGAATAGCAAGTGGGGCATTTTCATTTTTTCAGTCTCACTAACCTCTGTGTTCAAGCTGAGCAGCAGAGGTGTAACTTGGCACCCTTTAAACTCTTGTTTCCCTGAGAGCTAATTTCAGGGACCAGATGAGTGTATTGTCCAGTTGGCCCATACCTGTAGGATTGCTGACCCTGGAAATAAGGTACATAGGTGAGGACAGGAGAGTTTGTCCTTGTGCTGTGTTTATAAGGGGAAGGGAAGCTGGGAAGGCCTGGAGTACAAGCATGGCTGGCGAGATCATACTGGAGTACTATCTTGTTTTCCTGTTTGTATTTCTCAAAGGATGCAGAAAACTGGAAAGGATTCAAAATGTAGTTTATATAAGAGAAAGTTAAGAATTGACTTAATCACAGTCCACAAATACTTCACTTAGGAGAGAGATTTCTAATAGTAAACAACGCTGGCAGAAAAGGTCTTGCTGAAATCTAGGTTACACCTACACTAGTAAATAAAGCAATCCGGGGCCAGTTCTCTGAATTTGAGGGCAAGTGGCACAACATCCCTCTGCACCAAATTTCTTCTTCCCCAGAGAAGGTAGCCTTGCCCAAATAACCTCTCGGGAATGATGCACTGACCTGTGGCATCAGACTCAGCCCTGCTGTTGTTAGGAGAGTACTAGCTGCCACAAGCCAAATCTTGCCATGAAGCACACTAACAGTTTAACAATGCAGAAAATTGCAGGTCAGGGCTTGTGCATGGCCTGACTGCTTAGCTTACTAATACAGAACTCGCCTCAAGTGGCTGGAAGCTGAAGACCATCTAGAAATAGGGTGTGCACTCCAAGCTGTGAGGGTGGTTAGCCAGTGGGACAGTTGAAAGACAGTAAGTTCCTTGTCATTTGAAGCCTTTCAGTCCAGCTTGGATGTCAGCCTAAAAAGACAGAGGTGTAAGAGAAACTATGGCCTTAGCATGGGCAGGAGACAGCCCAAAGATAAATGCTGTGTCATAGGGTCAGAGCAGGTATCTACAGTGTCCAGCAGATGCACCTGTATCACTGAAGGTTGTGATCAGTACAGGGAAAGTCTCTGTGAGAACCTCCTAATGATCAGAAAGAGACTCATTCTCCATCATCACTGCTAGGAGCCCTAAGCTCTGTGGAAAGCTTTTGATTAAAACTCTCTGCCTCCAGGATAGGAGATGGAACTGGCACTCCCTGCACCTCCTCCTGCACTCTTCTGTGGAAAGTCTCAGTGCCTACATGTAACTGAGCAGCTGAGAGTGGCTGTAGGGGCTCAGAAAAAAAAGAGAGAAGCTTCTTGGGGGTGGACATAGGCTTTCCAAACCATGGCCATTTTCTACACACTGATGGAATTAGTTGGCTGAGATCCTGCAGGCATCAAGCCACATTCCCTGGATGTACAGTTTGGTTATGTGCCAATGAGCCAGGTGTTTGAATCAGGGCACCAGCAAAAGCCTGGGAGTGAGGAGGTGGAGAAGAAATAGTACAGGAATTTTCCCATTAGGAAATACAGTAAAGAAGGCCAGACTGGATGTGTGTGTCCTCCGACGTTCCTGCCTCCACTCATCAGGATGCATCCCCAAGACAGCAGCTATTGCTGTCTGGGACACCTTGTGCCCAACCAGATTTGATCTGTGATCCACAGGGTTTTTTCTATAGCAAACAACAAAAAGTACTTCAGTAGTTTTTCTGTCCTAGAGGATCTCAAAGCCTCCTGAGGACCTCATTTGAGCTTTTAAAAGAACAGTCTCCTGATCTTCAGTGCAGAGGTTAAGCCAGCTGTAAAAATGGCTATGAAGGATTGTGGGAAAGTTCAATGTAGATTAAAATCTAGATTTTAATTTTAATTTAATAATTATTAAATATGTTTTAATCTATGAAAAGAGAGGAACAGCATATCTGCTCCAGCAAAGCTGTGAAGCACACATTTAAGTTCTGTAACAGACTGTGGGTGGAAAGAAACACCAGTAAATTCCAGAATGGTTTTGTTGAGGATCTTGGCAATATTGCACTTCAAACATCACCATCATCCCAAACTCGGAGCATGATGATAGCAGAGGGAGGTGTTTTCCTGAACTGTTGTGTTAGCCCAAACTAGGAGGTGTTCCAAGGCTGGAATAGTAAAACATGTGGTACAGTAGGACAGATGGACTTTCCTAGGGCTGATTGAAGATTGAATAATACAGGTTGGACTTCAGGTGCCCAATAGCAGATGCCTAGGGCATGCTTAGGATTGCAACACAGACTTCCCAGGAGCAGTAAAGAGTTGTAGCATAGGCCAGTGACCTGCTTTGAGTCTCATGAAAGGGGAAGAATGGATGACCTGTGATTGCATCCAGTCATGAGCTGAAATGCTAGGGATTTTGAAAGTCAGCATTGTGGTGCGTTGGTAAAGTTCCATGTGAGGCTTCAGGACTGATGAGAATAATTAAGGATGTTTGTTGTGTCCAGCACTGGATTAATGAAGGAAAAACCAGCCTCACAATCTCTGTTTTAATCCAACCCTTTGAAAGCTGATTTCAAACTAAAGCAAAACAGAAAACTCTTGCTTGAAAAAGAGGAAGGGTGGGAGAGAAGCCCCTAATCAAATGTTCTGCTAACTCAAAAATCCTTTAGTGAAAACCAGCAGGGGAGAGTAAATCAGAAAGCTAGAGCTGAGCCTTCCAATTTCTTGCCCAGTGCTGAAGACTGACCATGAGTGGCCGCAGCATGCTTAAGTAGGGTCACAGCTCTCTCAAAGTCACCCTCTTTATCACTGACCTAACCCCTAATCCTCACCCACAGTATCCCCAGCACAGCTCACCTGCACGTGCACCAGCCCCCGTGGCAGCAGCCCCTGTGGGCTGTGTTCCCTCCTGTTCTCTCCAGCCAGTCTTTCTAGTTTCACAGCCTTTGCAAGGCAGCTGGCTGCTTTTTTTTTTTTTTTGGTGTCATCCAGGAAACACACCCACCTCTCTCTTTCTCCAGCCCATCTTCTGCCTTGCTCAGAGATTCTGTAACTCATATGAAGGAATTTCAAGCAATACAAACTACAACCAATTAAAAAAAAATAATCATAGAAGTCAGAAATGGGAAAATCTTGCTAGCTTGTCCAGTCCACCTTCTCACATTCAAGCCCACTTCCTGCGATTCTGGCCTACAGGATATTTTCCAGTGCATTATCCAGTCTGATTGTGTATGATTTAAGCAACGGGCATCCTTTACTTCCCATGAGATACTGTTCCACAGACAACTACTTTTCACTGTTTGGAAGAAGTTTCTGAAGTTTTCTTTCCATTCTGCCTGACCTAATTTCTCTAAGCCCTGCCTGTGGTAACAAACATGCCAGCCAAATGTTCTTCCTTCATGCTTACCCTGTTCAGGTGATGGCAAATCATTCTTGTTCAGTCAAACTGTTTAGCCATGACACTTAATACTTTTTTGTAAAGCTCAGCAGTTATAATCCCTGGCTACCTGGGAAAAACTAATGTTGAGATTAGCATGTTAATGGGTGCGCAGAACATAGAAGACGTCGCTAGTAGCATTGCCTCGTTATTATAATAGTCTTTGACACATCCCATCACAAGGTTTGGCTTTGATTGCTTTTGCCTTTGCCAAACGTGGAGCCAACATCTTGCTCACGTCTGCTTCAGCTGTTTTATTGGGTTCTTTTTGGTTTTGATTTCAGTCAAAACCATTTAGTTGTTTCTGAGAACAGCGCTGGCAGGGGAATATTCTGTTTTATCCACATTAAAAAAAAAAAGTATCGTTGTGACTTCTTTTAAAAAAACCCACCCTCTGGGCAATGTCTTGCTTTAAAATAAATCACAATGTTTCTGTCAGGAACATGCCTTTTGCCATCTATGACAAAATCCTCCCTGAATTTGGCTGAATAATGAGCCTTTGAGTAATTGCAGCTTGAGCCTGCTCAGGAAAAAATAATGGGAGCCAGGGAGGCCAGTTGTTTTTCGGGGGTTTTATTAACTGTGCACCTGATGGAAATAGTATCACATGATTTAAGACCCCAGTCACAGCGCACTTGCACACAGGGCGCTGGCTGTGGCTGCAGGGCCATCAAGCTCTGGGCTCCCTGGGCCCAGGATGGTGGTACCTCTCCTGGACCCCTCCTGCCCACCGCCGGGGCCACCCTGGGGAGACGACAGCTGGTGGGACCAGGGCTGCCCAGTCAGGAGGAAACAGGGAGGTTCGGCGAGAGGGGGAGGAGAGAGAAAAGAAGAAGAAAAAAACCCCACAACAACAAAAAAACCACAACACAGCTGAAGAGAGGGAGACGCCCAAGTTCTCTGCCGGCAGCTTCCAAAATATTTCTCGTTTCCCTTCCCACTGAGCGGGGCCCTCCCATCCCCCAGGACATGTAGGGAAGCCTGGGCACCCCGCAGCGCCCCGGCCCGGGCACCCGCTGCGGCACCGGCCCCCCGCGCCGCCAGAGCATGGGGTGGGGGTCCAGCCTGTGTCACTGCTGCCCCGTCCCCAAGCGTCCCCTCCCCGGTGCAGGGGCAGCTCTGCCGTGCTGCCCGTCGCAGCGTGCAAGGGCACAGGAGGTGTGAGCACCGGGCATGGCGCTCAACAGCAGGTCTGCCTGTGAAGCCACAGCTCCAAAATGCCATTAAGGAATGGAAAGGGTTCAAAAATCCTCATTAAATCTGGGAAAAAAGGGGATGCCCTCAGTCCTGGATAATTACCAGGGCACCCAGAAAGATAAGAGGTGCAATTACAGTATCTAGCACTGTGGTTTTCAAAGCACCCACCATAACATAACCCCTCTGCTCAGCAACGTAAGTAAAGCTGGTTTTATTATTCCCTTTAGACCAGCGTATTAGACCTTGGCTCCTCTGACCTGTGCTTGCTACTGTCTCTGCTCCACCACAGAAGCCAGCCTGAGAAAGTTGCTCCTGCCTTCTGGCCACCCTGGTTGCTGTACCTTTTGCCATGCTGCCTCTTTATTCATGAATCCTTCCCCTCCCTGTTTTCTCTCCCCCTGCTTCTTTTTTCTTGCCAAAGCGAGGAGGTTTTAATAGCTAAAGAACGAAAACACCTCCCACGCCTCACCTCAAAAAAGCTAACTCTGTCTTACTCACTCTTTGATTTTCAAACCCCTCCTGCTAGCTTAGAGTCTTCCTTTGAAGCACTGGTTCCTCAAATACTAGCGCATGAGTATAACTTTAGTAAACTGTGTAGTTCCAATGGCCTTCAGGGGATAATCCATGTGAGTAAATAATTCAGATGTGGGATGGAGACCATGGGCATTTAGCAGAGATGGAAAAGTTTTCTATTGGATATTGTGAGCTGGTTGGAATCAAGATATTACAAAGGAATATACGGACTTCAGTCCACAACAAAGTAGTATCTGCCTTGCAGAAATTTTTAACAGTAGGCTTGAAGGCCTTCAGGGTGCCCAGGTCATATTGATGCAGGTGGATTGACTAGGTAATCTTTGGAGGCTTCCCCTAGCCCTGTTTATTCTGATTCACCATAGTGAAATGGAGGAAAGATAAAGTGAAACAAAGAACAATTGTTTTGACTTATTTATTTCCATACATGAAACCAAAGTGCAGTGTGGTTCAACTATACTGTTTCAAAATATTTTTTTGTTGCCTTAAAACTGGTATTAAATGTTTCTTTGAGTCCAAGATCACCTACATATGTGATGTACTCTTTGCACAGTTTAATTTTAGATCCCCAAGTTTTGCCATTATCAAAACAGAATGTCTCTTTTCCACCGGCTTTGTGCTGATTCCAACATCAACAAGTATCAGCTGTGCTGTAGATTTGTGTCTGTGGGAATGACTATGAAGACCCAACTTCACAGTGTAGGGAAACCAGAACTATTTTTGCACTACCAGTCCAGCCATGGCAATGTGCAGTTCAGCACAGCTTACTCCATTCCATTTCTGGGCTGAGGTTTGTACCCTGCATTGTGCTTTATATTGCTGGAGCAAAATTGCTAGCAACACCCGATTAAAACAAGCACTGAATGTTTACTCCCCATCACCGCCACTGTTTTGACTGTAGTGTAAACGCACCACTAATGACTTGGCCGATGGGAGGGGAAAATTACATGTCAGAGCCAAGTACAGAATCAGGAATTCGGGCTGTCAGCCAGCTTGTTAGATCACACTTGTGTGCCTTTAATGAAATGCATTGATTTGTGACTCTTACAATAACATTTTTAAGAAATCATTTCATTGGCTATTTATTTGTTTGTTGGAGCAGCCTGATGAGGTTGGAAAACTAAAGCAGACACTGTGCTTACAAATCAAGACCAAAATTTTAAGAATGAGGTTAATTAACCATTGAAATAACTTTTCTAAGGATGTGATGGGTTTTCCATCATATTCTGTTGCACAGTCAATACTAGTTAGGTGTATAAAATAGGTACTATCCAGCAAGAGCTCTGTGTATTGCTAGAAATGATTGTCTGAAGTTCTTTGGGTTCTGTTACACCTGAGATGAGACTACGTTGTTGTAATGGTCCCTCTTGACAATAAAAGAACCCATGTGCTTGTAACAGTCATTGAATCTGGGTGTTTGTGATTCTGTGGAGTAACAGACTGAGATCCCATAAGTAGTAGATTTAAAACTGGCAACATTTTTTATAAAGGGAACTACCAAATTACAAAGACGTCTTCTGCAGAAGCGGATGCCCTGCCGATCCTGCAGCTGATATAATGTACCATGATGAATTAGCAAGCTCTCAAAGAATTAGCCCATCAATAAAATGACAGACTTTGCGCATTTCGAAGCATCTGGTCAGATCTCATGCAATTTCTTGGCTCCTACGTGTTCAGTCAGAGAGGAAGATATAGTGGGAAGAGTTCATGATCACCTTTTAGTATTTCACTGGAAGCCATAGAAGAGCAGATGAGGACAGTGAGCAGTGGATAAGGTAAGTGTTTAACTACTTGGACTTTTGTATGAACCCTTTCCTGGACTGGTTCCTCTTTAATATCCTTATAGATCTATATAAAAGTTGTTTTTTTCTTGTCTGCTTACAGTTTATGGCTGGCTAAATATCATAAATAGCTTTTTTTTTTTTGGGGGGGGAGCGATGTTCAGGTCAACACATCCTAGAGCTGCCAGGGTTTTAGTCTGTGAAAAGCAATCCCTTTTAAATATTCTTATGTTGCTATCTAGAAATTGAGGCATCTAGAATCTCTCTTGAGTCCTCAGAGTCTGTGTTGCTGCATTTGTTGGGTTTTTTTTCTTTTCAGGTCTACTTTCTATGTGGTTTTTGAATGGTTGATAACCATAAAGATTAGAAAAAAATCCAGCCAAGACTTGTTCTGTAAAAAAAAAAAAAAAAAGGAGGGAGGAAAAAAGGTAGACAGGTCCAAACTGATGGTAAGCTTGTTTTTTTCATCTTTTAGATGTATTTACTTGCTCTAATTCAATCTTTATACCTGTTCTGCCACAGGCTTGATGTCTAGCAATGTAAGCTGTTCCTGTTTAAAAACAGAATTCACCTTTAAATGTGCATAGGCTAGAAAAAATATGCCCGGTGAGGTCATTCGCAGAGCAAGAGTTAATGCATCACGCAAACAGCTAAATAAAGGTTACAATCTGAGTGGAATTATTCAGAGCTCAGGGAGAAATCTGGCATTTGCAGTCTGTCAGTGGGTTTGAGAAGTCTAGCTCTTTCAGTATCTGCCACCCAGAGAAATCCTGCTTTCTGTGTGGCAGTAAGGGAGGGGACAGCAGCACTGGATGGTCTTCCTGTAAAAACAGCAAAAACAGGAGCAGTGGGAAGTGTCATGTGTGAGGAATGTGTGGAATGAGGGGTGAGTATGAGCCCATCTTTGTCCAGGTTTCACAAAGTGACATTATGGGTGTAAATAGCTGCTCTTCCTCCTCTCTTTCCTGCCTCAGGACAGCTGAAAAGCCCATGTCAGGACAGCATATGAACCTTAATACCCCTGGGGAGAATTGCTGCATGGAGGGCTATGAAGAGCCGTGTGCGTCTTGAGACCTGCCAGCTAAGTATTGCAATTTTTGGGCCCTATCTGGTAAGGGATCCTCGCCCTTCTTTTCCACCAACATCCTTGGGAGTTGGAGGTGTCACTTTGGGCAGGATACACCCAAAGTACGTATGTGATACAGACAGGATAAAAATGCATCACTTATAAATGCCTGGGCTTTTTTAGGGTTGGCAATCTGCATAGAGGTATTGGGTTAAGACTGTGTTTTGCATTTCATTTCCTTGTTTTGTTTCTGTAAGCCAAGTGCTTGGCTGATTGCATAGAAAATCAGCTGCTATGGGCATTCACTTCAATGGGCAAACTTTAAACGAGTCACCAGGGACTGGCTGCTGCTGAGTTCAAAGAGAAGGAGATATCCAAAACCTCTACCCAAGCCAAGTTATGGTGGGAAATACCAGAAACAAAGAGGAGAAAACTGGGAGGCACAGTAGGGTGAAAGACAGATACAGTTTGGGTTTCCTGTCCATAATTGGTCAGATTAAGATGAGGTTGGAATGAGGATTTTTAAAAAAAACAAATAATAAAAATTTTGCTAAGGGAAATTTGCTGAACATCAGGAAACGTGCTCTGGTGTTGGTGTTCTATGAGCTGTGTGCAAGAATCTAAGGATGGAAACACATGGAGAAAGTTGATGTGGTACTTCACAAAATACTGGAAAATATATTGGAAAAAATAGTTCCATGCAGGGCAGAAGGTAGAGCAAATGCCCTGCTAAACTCCTGCATTCATTCCTCTTTTTCCCCAATGATTTCACAAGTCTCCCCAGGCCCAAAGGGAAGGACCCACTCCCATATTACAGGCAAGGTAGAGGTTGTGTTCATAAAAATGGACAAAAGAGGAAGACAGAAGGGGAAAAAAAGAAAAGAAAAGGGAGGAATAGATGTCTAAACTGGAGTGTTGCTTCCCTCCAGCACACATGTGAGCAGCAGACTTCTGAAAAGATGACTAGAGAAAGATTGCCATCTTCTGGAAGGATAAATATCTGCCATTATTCAGAATACCAAATCTGATATATGCATATTTTTGAAACCATAGCATGTTTATGATAAATTTATTTTTCAGTCTGAACTCTTATCCCATATAAATCTAATTCAGTCTCATTCCATCAATATATATGCTGTGATCCCAGCTTTAGAAACTGACAGAGCATCCTGGATTGTAATGAGACTTTCATTAAGCTTAAAATTAGGAAAATGGTAACATTAAGGATTATCAGTAGAGAGATGGACTTTATCTATTCTGAAAAACAGGCTTTTTTTTTTTTTTAACTGAGCATAGAGAAGCCAAACTTAAGGTGTCCAGATGCAGAGAGACTGAACAATGAAAAAAAATTACCACTCTTCTTTTAAACAGCATCATCTGTTATTCTACCTACTTCAGTAAATTAAGTACATCTGTGTCAAACAGAACCTTTTTATTAATCAAAAAGCCTGCAGGCAGTCCATGGAGCACAGAAACATTTAGCATCGCTTTCAGTTAGCCTGTCTTAGAAATGATTATCTATATTAGAGGAGTTTATGCAGTCACTAGGATTAAAATAGCTGCAGAGCTACTGACCATTCTGCTTGGGGCAGGAAGGGTCAGGAGCCTGTGATAGCACAGCCCACATATGGGACCGTGAACTTGTCAGCTCTGTCTGCTGCCTGTGCTGTGCAGGGGCTGTCACAGGCTGTGCTGTCACCCAGAGCTGTTTGTACACCTGCCTCCCAGCCTCTGGGCTCTGGTGTTGGAAGCAGGGGATGAGAACAGATGGACCGCTGGTTTCCTCTGTCCCTGCAGAGCAGCAGGGCAGGCATGCAGGCAATCTGCCTTGCTCCCTCACAGTGGTGGTGGGAGCCTCACCCACCTGGCGCTGGGCAAAGCTTTTGTGGGGAAGACAGGGTGCATACCTTTGGGATGCTCCTCTCCCTTGCAGTTTGATTCAGTGCAGTGCTGCTCCGTGCCCTCCAGTGAAAGTTTGTTCTCCTGAGAAGTGATGCCATTCTTTTTGCTGTTCTGATGCCAAACAATGTGCATCAATACCCTCAGGTATTGTGGGAGCCTTTACACTTTTGGGACAAGAGCTCAGAGAAGATTTTGGGTTAGTGTGAATCTTTCTGCCTCTCCTTACTAGCCTCCCAAATTCATCTGATGTGAATCTGAGCTGTGAGCTCAGATTCTTGGTGAACTTCTTGCCTTGGTAAAAGTTGCCACTACGAGGGACACTGACGGTCTTCCCGATGCTCCCATCCTTTGGGTGTTGAACTTCTTTGACTCATCACTGTTTCACACACCTCTGTCATGGTGGTGGTGTGGTGGTGCCAGTCTGCTACTCAGCAGCACTTCTGATAAGGGGCTCCTTTGTCATCAAAATCTCCAGTGCCCATGGGGAGAACTGGATTGGCATCTCTTCAGGGTCTGAAATCCTCAGTCCTCAGAGAAGATGCAGTCACATAAACTTCCCTCTCCCCATTTTTTTCTTCTCCCCTTTCTGCAAGTGGCAGAACTGGCCAGGAGGATATCCCAGGGCTGGGGGGCTTGTGGCTTTTGTCATTCTGCTGAGATGGTAGTGCACAGGGCAAGGGGTGACCTGACACCAAGGTTGCTGGTAGTATCTGAGCTAAGGTTACTCATCCTCTGAAGCATTGGCCAGAGAGCCGCCAGCTCACTCCATACAAGCTCCCAAACAGCACCGCATGGCTGGGATGGCTGGGATATTTCTGTGTTTTACAGAAACTTTCTACTCAGTCAATACAGGTCACCCTTCTGCACTTAATCCCAGCCCACAGCGCCAATCGCTTCCCGTATAATCTCCCAGAACAGCTGTGCTGTGATTGCATTGTGGATTACAAAATGACCATTTTCCACAAAACAGCTGCTGTCTGGAGGGATAGCATTTAATAATCACTGGGGAGGTGAGGGGGGAGGGGAGGAGACAAAGGAGAAAGGGGTTTTGAAGCAACTGGCGTTTCTTGAAGGATCTAGAGATGAACAAAACAGAAGACAAACTGTGAGTCCCATTTCTGTATTGCTCCTCCAAATTAACAGGACTTCGAGGACTTGCTGCCAAGGTAAATTCAATTCTTTTTCCTTTTGGGACTATCTAGATACTATAGTCAGTTATTCTCAGTAAGTGCTTGGCTTTTACTTCTTGTTCCCTATGTTCCCTGTATCCTTGATCCAGTTTCTTCTGACTAATTTCTTTTTTTTTTTTTCTTTTTCCTTATCACTTGTTCTGAAATTATATGGCCTTTCAACTACTATCACAAATCAACTGAAGAGAATATTTTTCCTACTATTGAAGATTTAAATTAGAAAAATTATTTTTGTCAATATTATGAGTGGAAAGACTTTTTCTTTAAAATAAAAGCATGAGCAAACCGAAACCTGATGACACAAAATCTTATAATCAAGCATTCATGAAAAACTGAAAAACTTTTTGTGCTGGTTTCTGTTTTCAGATGAAAAATCATGTTTTTGAGGAGAGCAATTTTATCTATATTTTCCTTTTCAGTCATAAGCCAAATTTTCCACTGAAAAAAATTCAGTGAGGAATTTGCCACCAACCTTAGCCAGAAACCCTCACATAATTAACTGTTCCTAGTAGGGATCTTCTCTGTGAAAATGCTGATATCCAACATGCCTTCAGATCATGGAAGTCATTAGTTATGGTATCACTAAGATGTTACTGTCTCCAGGGTCCAGCATCTCCATTGCTGAAAGAAAGAAATGCTCTGGTGAAGAGACATAAAAAGTCTGTGCATAAACCAGTATGGGAATGTTTCAGGAGCTGGGTGTTTTCTTGCCTTTGATGAGGGTGTTCTGGATCAGACACTGTTTTCTCAGTGTGATGAGATGCTAATGAAGTCTTGCTTCCCAAGAGCAGCTTCAGCATCATCTTTACTGACCGTATTTCCGAGCTTGCTGGTTAGCCAAACAAATGCTTCTAACTGCACTACTTTTAGCTGTAGTGCAATCACAAACAATGTAAAGCACAATCTCATATGGTTTATTTATAGCAGTGTCCACATTGTGCTGGGCCCTTCTCACACATTCAGCGCTGGGTGAGTCAACTGAAGTTACGTGAAGAGGACCAGCAGCAGGCAATGTCTGTGCAAACTGCATCTATTCATGGGCGAATAGATTTTGCGAGTCATAAATAGGAAAGGGTGGGAGTATCTGGATGAAGTTATGCCAAACATAGGGAGTGCCATGTGGGAAGAGACATGCCTTGATTACATGAAAGTTGATGTGTGGGTGGATGACATCTAATCAATCCACGGAGTGATATGCTGGGGTTCTCAGAAGTCAGTGCAGGGTTTTGCAGGAACCATAAAATCTTAAGCTTCCCTCTGAGTGAGAAAGGCCACAGGACCCTGGTACACAAACCACTTTCTGAATTACTTTTTCTGATGAGATGAAACCAGGAAGACTGTTTGTGGCAATGTTTGCTCTTAAAAAAAGCACCGCTTTGGCACTTTGTGTGAGAGCAGAAACATTGTCATCCCACCACTCTACCAAATTTGTGATGTGCAGAATAGTGTTTGCTCAGGTGGGAAGTGCTGCTCTGGAGCTTGAACTCAAGCTGCCAGGCCTGGATAGCTAGGTTTCCCTCCTGAGCAGATCGCTACTTTGATGTGTGACTTTCAGTGATCCAGGAACATTTTCCTGCCTTTCCCCACTGTGAAATCAATACACTCCCTACCTCCTTAGGTGCAGCAATGAAGTGCTTGGCAAAGTGTTTTGGACACTTCGCAACAAGAATTTTCATTTAGTTGGACAGAGCATTCATCATGCCCCATCTGAAGGTAACACAGGGTATTTGGGGAAGTTGGTGAACAGCTTTTCCCTACTATTTCTGGGAGTGAATGTGATATCCCTTTTGTTTTGCTCATGTGCTTACGCATCCTGATGCATTCAGCCCTGCTGTGGATACTGAGTCACCCTCTCTTCCCCAGTACAGATGTTCAGCATACTTTGAAATGGTTGAAGCTGACCTACTGCTTCACTGCCCTGGCTTTCAGGAAATGGTTCTCCCACACTGGGTGAGCTGTTGGGATGTTGTGAGGAGGGCAGAGTGCTCATAACCCCTCTCCACAGGCATGTACTGGGAAGAGCTGGGATTTATAAGGCTAGGTGGGACAAGTGGCTGGTGTGATGGTCCCTCCTGTCTGTGTGTTGTAGATGGAGCTGCTGAAGGGATTGCCATGGCGCCGTGCTTTCCTTGCTGTCATCCTGAACCTGCTGGCTCTCAGCCTCTCCACCACTGCCTTGCTCGGCAGCTACTGGTGCACTGGGACCCAGAAAGTGCCCAAGCCTCTGTGTGGGAAGAGCAAAGCCACCAAGTGCATTGGTGTCCCCGTGCCGCATGATGCAGGTGCTAGCAATGTTTCGTCCCAGGATGTGGTGCACTACAGCTGGGAGACCGGGGACGACCGCTTTGCCTTCAGATACTTCCACACAGGGATGTGGCTTTCCTGTGAAGAGAGCATGGAAGGGCCAGGTAGCGTCTTGCCCAGGCAGCCACAATTTCTTCCCTTGTATTCACTCCACAGGAGTTTGGAAATGAAAGGCAGGAGGCTGACAACTCTTGGGAGAAAAGCCGCCTTCATTTTCCTAGATGGCATCAGAACTCTGCATTGCTGTGGTCATATTTCTGTCCTTCATTGGGATGTTTACAGAGGGGAACAAGGGAGAATGATTGCCTCTGGTGTGTCCTTCAGCCTGGAATAGGGGCTGTGAAGTGCAATTGGTGGTGGTGGTGGCAGTGATTGTGATGGCACCATTCATCCAGATGTGAACTGGAGTGAGCCTCCCTTCCCTTTCCCTGTATCTCCATTCCTACATGCAGCTTACTTCCTGCTTTCCAGGCCACATTTGTGCATGTCCCCTCAGAAATCTAAGTGGGGTGATTTTATGCAGTGTTGTCAATTCATAGTTAGCACTGTGAGGACTGCAATAGTTGGTGTTCTCCTTAAAACACCAAATGGAGAGATTTTGTGAATTGAACTGGGACTGGGCTTTTATTCATTTTTTTTTTTTTTTTTAAAAAGGAAGTACTGCCTTATAGATACAGAGAAAACCTGGAGGATCAGAACCTAGAGGAACTAAAGCTAGGAGTCAAATTGACCTAAGGATTGGAGCTGCAGTACTGTAATTTTTTTATTTGTTTTTGTGATACTGTGACAGGTTTCATTTGTGATTTTTCACCATGTGGGACTGGCACCGCAAACTCTGGAGTACCAGGGGCTGATCATGCAAACTGTACCAAACCCCTTTGGTGCTTCTCTTCACCCTTGACTTGCTCCTGTCCAGCCCTGCTGAAGTCCTTCTGCTGAAACCTGTGCCATGCTAGCATGTACTGCCATGCAGTGCAGTGCACAGATGCTCTTTATGGCCTGGCACACACATCAAGGATCAGAACTGACTTGAAAGGTGGCCAACAGGGAGATTTGTATCTAAAGATACAGTGATGAAAGTTACTTTCATCAGGCCCATTCCCCTGATCCCACTGCCCTCCCTTCAGCTGTCCCCAGACACAAACATCTCACCTTTAACTAAGCCATCATTCTAGTATAGTGTTTCTCATTTTCTTATCTGTTGCTGTCACAGTTTGAAAATAAAGGACTGGTGCATAAAAGCAGACAGAAGTGGGGGTGGGAGCAGGAGAGAATGTGCTTCAAACTCTCATGTCCTAACGAGATGTCTGCTTCATTATGAGCATTTCCAGACATGCTGTGGAAGATGTGTTTATTTGGGACTGGTTTGGGTTGGGGTGTGTTTCCATGGTGCTTATGGGAATGGGATTACATCCCTTGACAGCTTTCTCTGAAAGACTTCTCTGGCCACCAGACAGTTCTGGAATAACCCCAATGCCTGAAGGAACACAGAGAACACATTACATCTGGATTGCAGCAGAGCACAGGGTAGAGCACACAGTCTCAGTCCCCTGCTTCCTGTAAATCGAGTACAGCCCACCCACTACTGTGGGTCTTTGAAGCAAGTGCATAAACCAAAAAAAAAAAGAAAAAGGGGGCTACTATGAGGAAAAGAAGTTTGAGTTGAGCTGGAAAAAGGATTTCATTATTCAGGCTAATCTCAGGATCAGTTCAGATGAGCTATTACTGAATAACTTCATTGAAGTTCTAGGTGAAGTAGCAAATCGCAAGTTAATGAGGATTGCAGATGGCTCTAAACTGGGTAGTGTCCTGAGAGCTGTGGATGACAGAAGTAATACAGGAGATTGGGAGAGATTAGAACTGGGGATAGAAATTAAGAAAATGAGATTCTTACATGAAAAGCAGCAGGCTGATACTTCTGGGAGAAAATACTGTGCCAAGCAGAGAAGAACCTCAAATCCAGTAATGAAGTATGCAGTAAGAGAGACTTACAGATGATAATGATGCACCTTCAGCTGAGACAGTTTGCATCTGGGCAACATAAAAAGCCAAAGCAAAATATGAACAATCTTTGTCCAAATAGCATGCCTAAAATGTGTAGGCAGAAGAACCATATTTCTGCATGATTTTCTGCCACAGAAGAGAGACTCACATCTCTGTCATTCAGCATTTCACTTGGGGAGATATTTTTTTACTTTCTTCTATGGGAAGCAGTTCTAGAACTGCTTTGCCGAGACTGGGGTGAGTTGGAATTCATATGAAATTCACATCCTTAGCAGACACGGTGGGTCTGCAGTTTGTTATAAGCCACACTCGTAATAGGCTTGACCAACAGTAATGCTGTGAATGAGTAGCAACAGATTTTTATATTCACCAGAGGCTTGTAAGATTCACAAATAGCTATTTTTTTTTTCTGGAAAGGCCACTTCTAGTTTTCCAGGCAGATGTTGCTTTCCCCTACCTTGCCCCAGTGGAGGTCTGGAAAGTTAGTCAGAAAGAGAGCAGAGGTGAGAAGATCTGATGGGTAGACTGAGCTATGTGAGAGGAAGATATTTTCTTTTCCCTTACATACCCTGCATTGTTTTGCAAACTAATACCTTTGTTTTTGTGTTTCAGAAGAGAAATGCCGTAGCTTTATAGAGCTTTCACCACCAGCGGAGAGAGGTAAGAGCGAATCCCCATACCTCGCTGTAGCTGCCCAGTGCTCCTCCTTGGGATGGGGGACCTGCAACATTTCACCTTTGGGTGCCCAAAGAGCCAGGCATGAAATCCTGGCCTCATGGTTGCTAAAGGAGCAAAGAATTCCTTCCAGATGTTTGCCTAAAGCACTGCCATCTGTGAAGTTAGCGCTGGAAACTTCAGACCTTCTCCCATATGAAGTGGGATTTGTCTCACCTAGTAAGTTGCCCAGTCTAAACTTGTCATCTTGCTGTAGTCAGCGGGGGGTGGGGGTGGGGGGGGTGAGGGGGGTGGGTAGGGGATGGATGCCACCTGAGGGCAGTCCCTCCCACATATGCCACATTGCCACATGTTGACACAGCGCTTCGTTTTTGGGGTCTAACGTGATGACTCTGGAAGCTGAATCACCTCTTGCTTTGTGGTCAGTGATCAGGACATCTGAAAGTAACACTTTCAGGGTAAAATCCTTGTCTCATCAAATACAAAACTTCATCTAGGTTGGAGAGCTCACCTCTCCTGTCATTGTCATGTGTCAGATTATCCTGGAGACAACTTCAGTACGTCTGGATGTATGTGTACATATGCAATGGAGATTTTACTTACTGAAAGCTTTTCAGTTGGTGTGGGCTTGCTAACTGTTCCCTGAGATTGAAGCTGGAGGCAAGTAATTTCAGAGGATGTTCATATGTTGAAGGAAAGGCCCTGGGGTGCAGAGCCTGCGTCTGTGTTCAAGCCATGAGAGCAAGGGCTGTACCAAACTCTGGGGAATTGCAACAGCCAGCAGGCAGCAGGGAGATCAATACTTTCAGGGAGCTCATCTTCTTTTTCTGCCTTTTTTCCCTTATTTTAAAAACACTGGCAAATACTGCTGACCTGCTTTTATAAAGCAGTGTGCATTCCCAGGTGAGTGACCCCGTGCAAGTGGCATGCAGTGGCATTGCTGGGCAGATTAACCTGGGTCACTCTTGGCACAACAGCAGGGTAGAAAAACCTCCCGTTTATTCTTTTGGGAAACAGTATTCACACAATTCAAATACTGCTGGTGTTACAAGATTATTTTGAAGTCATGCAGATCTCCACTTTGTCATAAAATGAATGACTTAACTGCATTTACTGAATAACTCTTGCATTTACTGCAAAATACTCACTTCAAAGGGAGTAGCAACACATTTTTCTTCTTTCTCACCTTCTTGTGCTTCATTCCCAGCCCAGGCCTCTTTCAGCAATCTGAATTCTGAATGGTCTCCCTGATGGTGCTGCAGCAAGCAAGTCAGCTCCTTTAAGCAGGGAATGCAGCTCATCAATTCTTGCTGAAAAGCTGGGTGATTCTATGGAACTAATGATGTTGAGGAGTCAAGTCAGTGCCACATTAATGAAGGCTTTCTTCACACTCCTTTTCCCCAGTTGAATGTCTCCTCTACAGCCATTAATAGTTGCTAACAGTAGTGTTCACAGTGCTGCTTCATTTGTCAGATTAATATTTCTTCCTCAGTGCATCCTGTGCTTTTCCACAGCCCAATGTTACAGAGCACCTTTTCTCATTTTCCTCCAAGCCCTACTGCACAGTGAGCTGTGGACTGTGGTATCACTTAAGTCCCACTCATAATCCCAGCATGAAAGTTACCTGCACTCTGTTCAAGCAGCTGAGTGAGTGGTGAATATTATTGCCCTCGCTGGACATCCACACCTAGGAATGTAGTTTCATTTTAATTGGAGTTTCAGTGAGAAATACAGGCTTGCAAGGGCCTTCCTGAATTCCAGGGTCCAGATCCCAGCTGCAGTTGTGGATGCACCATCCAGTTCTTTACTTAACCAGTTGAGTCCCAGGTTAAGAGTTTTTTGCCTCCATTGTTGTGATTAGAAACCTACTCTGAAGGTCACTACACTAATGGATAAGAACCTTCTACCTTTCAGCTCAGATGTGTTTGTGGCCAACCTATGACCACTAGGTCATGTGCTAATAATACTCAGTTGCTTTCCCTGCCATCTTTTTCCCCTTGGTGTCCTCCTTGCTGTTTATGAATAATGCTGGCTTGTTTACAGACAGCATTTTAGATCCTCTCAGCTTTTGCCATGCCAGACTAGCCAAGCCATATTCTGTGACAGACTCTTTGTCCTCTTCAGCATCCTTTGAGGCCTTGCTCACAGGCCAGGGGGATTGCTTTTGGATGTTTGTTGTTTTCCTCCTTTCCCTTCTTTCCAAAGGACATCCTTTCAGGACTGGGTTGGGAAGGGCGAGTACTCTCCCTTGAACAAGTCATCCTATATTGATGTGAGAAGTCTCTGGTTCCTGGCAGGAATCCTGTGGCTGTCGCTGGGATCAGAGATGCTGTACATCAGCTTGCTGCTCATCAGCTTCATCCTCCTGATGGTGGAAATGCTGCATACTGGCAATCCTGTCTGTGGGCTGAAGCTCAACGCCTTTGCTGCTGTCTCCTCAGTGCTGTCGGGTACGTGTGTTACTGCAGGCTTGTAATCACAGCAGCAGGAAAGCATCCTCTCCCACACAAGGCTGAAGTATGCTGCTCTGGCTCCTGCTATAACTTCCTTGCTTTCTTGTCTTTTGGGTCCAGGTCTCCTTGGGATGGTGGCACACATGATGTACACTCAAGTCTTCCAGGCAACAGTTAGTCTTGGACCAGAGGACTGGAGACCACACTCATGGGACTACGGCTGGGCATTCTAGTAGGTGAACTCTGAAGCCATCTTCACCTCCCCATCCTTTTGGGCTTCATCCATGCTACACCGTGCCAAAACCCACCTCCTCCTTCTTGACTTTCTGTGTTTGCAAAGACAGGCATACCATGGTTTTCCTACTGCTAATCTCCTGTCTTTGCCTCGTCCCCTGCTTTAACAAATAGTTGCCGAGTTACTTAAATGAGTAGCTACCAAGGACTGGCAAAACAATGGGATCACACCCAAACAAGTGCCTGCAACCCTGATGACTAATCAGGTTTGCCCCTATGTTGGTTTGCCCTGTTTGGTCTCAGCTCTTCCCTGTGTCAAGAGGCCAGTGTCACACTTGCCATGATGCTCTCAAATATGTTTTCTTTTTCTGCAGTTTAAATAAGTTGCATGCTGGCATCTTCCCTAACGAATGTCCAAAGGGCGTATTCCTGCAGCACCAAGCCTAGACATGTCCTTAAACATGTGGATGCTGCAGCCAGGAAAAGCAGCTGCAAAAAGCAGGTGACTCACTCAGGATTCCTTTGTCTAAAGGCTACAAAAGCCAACTGCAGCTGATATGCCTTAACTGACTTGAAAAACAGCTGGCTGAGCCTTGCAAGTGCCCATGGAAAGCGCAGGCTCAATTTGCACTGCTGTACTGACAATGACCACATTGATTCTTAAGACTTAACACCCCAGTGCCACGTGCCAGCCGTGGACACAAAATGTCAGCACAGGCATCTAGTGATGCTCAAGTAGACATGCCTCATGCCCAGGAAGACGCTGAGCAGCCCTGTAATACTACAGAACTTGCTTCCAAGCTGTGCTGTCCTGCTTTTTCCTGCTTTTTCCCTGTATCCCTCCCTTCCCTGTGGCAGGGATGATCAGTATTCACCCCACCAATCCGAGAAGGATCTTGTGGTGGGATAACCCCTAAGAACTGTACTGTTATGAGCCTTAGTCTTTCTAGTTCATGTACATGCCCAGCAACTTCTGTCTGGCAAATCAATTCCTTATTTGATTTGAGTTGCATGCAATTCAATTCCTTACTCGGCTTCTCACAGCATGTGCTGTTCTTGTGCCTCTCCTGTAGCATGGCCTGGGCCTCCTTCACCTGCTGCATGGCCTCTGCTGTCACCACTCTCAACACCTACACCAAGACAGTGCTGGAGTTCAAAAGGAACCACATCAAGGGCTATGACGGGACCTTCAAGGATCAGCCTCAGCACCACCAGTGCTTCATACAGCAGCAAATAAGAAGCTACTATGAGGCCCAAGACAAGTCCCTCCACTCAGTCTCTGAGGGAGTTGACTTCTACACTGATCTGCAGCAGAAAGTGCTACAGCGGGAACCAGAGATGGAGCTGGATGAAGTCTTGGGACAGACAATAGGAGAGGATCGCTGTTAGGGGAGTGTGCAGGGGCAGAGCAATGGGGTTTGGGAGGCACTAGAGCTCTGAGCCAAACACCAGCACCACTGTTAGCAAGTTCTTGGGGAGCTCTTCCTTCCTCTATGGTTTGGGGAGCGAGATGGACACTAGACCAGGGTAACAGCAGTGCCAACAGCACGGTGGGTCCTCCCTGATCATAGTTTGATGGGTGTCCCCAGCTGGGCAGGGTGAAACTGGAGTGACATGTTGTTGCCAAGCCCTTTTAGACAGAGTTGAGGCAGATGTCCTAATCCCAGCAGTACTGCACCTGGGAATAGATAGCACCATCCAGCTGGTGAATTGCAGTACTGGGCCTTTCTGGATGGTGTCACATTGACCTTCCAGCAACCGTCCTGGTTCAGTGCTATGGTGAAGGGCATTGGTGCTCATATTGATTGGCTGTAATCCTCTCTGAACACCCTATTTATTCTTCATTTCCAGGCCAACTTCCTCTTCTCCCTGCCCCCAGATTAAAAGTGCTGCTGCAGTAGGAATGGGGGTTTGCTTTCAAACAACTCTCTCCTCCTCCTCTTTCCTATCTGTCATGACTCCCACATGCTTTCTTCTTGTTTCTCCCACCCAAAATCTCCCATTCTGAGATACTTGCCTGTCTGTCTCTTTCTGCTGTGCTTCTCCACAACCTTTAAGAATCCTTGGTTAGACTTTTGCTTTGTTTCTCTTCATCTATCACCTCTTCCCCATTGTAAATGTAAAAATACCACAAACAATCCGCAAATCAAGCAAACTCATCTCTCACAGATGGAACACTGGTTCAGGTGACACATGATGCTGTACATAGTATTTATTTGCTCCACTGCAGTTCACAGTTCAAATACATTTTCCCAACAATATACAGACAGACTCTTTATTCACAGTGGGGATGTGTGTGTGCGCGGGCAAGGTGAATTCACATTATGGAGGAACTAACATCACTTAAGTATCAATTGTCTCAGGAAGAACCTCAGCAGAATAACTACTTCAGGTAATGGCCACTTCACCTTTCCCAGCAAGGTGGTGGCTAGGAGGGGCACTCCTGTTTAATCCTTGTATGTTACTGGTCCTCATGCTTTCAGTCCCTATTATGCAGCTGTATTAACTGACTATACGTTATAAACACTAACCCCTGTCTGGAGGAAAAGGCCAGGCCTAGAGCTGTTGCTACAGTTGTGCTAATATATACAAAGCTATTTACAGAAAAATACCATTAAACATATACAAACCGTTCACAGGCTCTGACATTAAGAGAGCAGGGCCCAAGGACCAGCCTTGGAGCTTGCAGCTGATCGCAAAGGGCTATCCTGAAAGCTTTATATAGAGATGCAGGGATGGAGAACAAAGAGGGTGATACAGCAAGGAGAGATGTCAAGAGCCCAGGAAAGCAAACCCAAGGTAGATGTGATCATCTCAAGGGAGGGTCAAACTCCTACCATCACCTCACCACTCGTAGAGAAGTACAGGAAGGCTGGAAGGGAATGTGCCAGCAGGAGGACAGAAGAGTCCTTTGCAATCCTCATCTCAGCCTGGCTCTGCCCAGTGTCAAAAGTCAGACCTAGAAAGGCGTACTGGGAAAACAGTTCCTATTGCCCTGCACTGTGGGGACCTGCTGGGGCACCGAAGCGGTTGCTTTTTACATGGTCATTTCTACTACAAGAAAATTCATGTAGATTCTCTGCAGCTGCAACACAGGAGGCTGATGGCACTCAGAGGCACAGTTCAAAGCACTAAACATACTGTGAGCAAATGTGCCATGGGGGTAATCTGTTCCTCCTGGAACTGCACACAGGCCTGGGCTGGCAAGGGAATGGTAACATTGAGCCCAGAACAGGGGTAAAATGCACAGAAAAGCTTTCCATTCTGCTTCTGTCTGAGCCTCTAATCCCCTACACAGTGGTAAGAGAATCAGCTTTGCTGTGACTGGATCTAGTGTGACCCTTACAGTGCCAATGGGGATCTGTGAGGAATCTACCTCAAAAGGGCTGTGATGCATTTGCAAAGGGGGACTCAGCTCATGGAACTGCAATATGAAGTTACAGTGACACACTGGGTTTATAAAAAGCTTAGGGATGAATAGAAATAAGATGTGAACCTTTCACTTCTACATGAAGTAGAAGGTTCTTCACTTCATCAGCCACATGAACCTGTCCTGAAATTGGGATTGGGGATCAAAATATACAAGTGCAAGGTCGGCAAATGCTGTGAGGACCATCTTTCTCTAAATCAAGTAATTCAGCCAGATAGTGAGTTTGTTACTGTGAGTTAGTTTCTCCATTCTGAGGGGACAGAACAGAGGAGAGCACAGGAAAGGCTGTAGACAAAACTAGCCCTGACGGAGCCAGACAGAGGCTTCTCCAAAAATACAATGATAAAAGCAGGTGGTGTCCTTTAGCCACACCATCTGCCTTGAGTCATCATGGCCTAGGCCTAGAGCTTGTTTGACTGCCTGGGAATACTGTCTGGACATAAAAAGGAGCTCCCTTAATCCCATTCATAAATTAAACATACAAAATATATACATATATTGTATAAATTAATACATATATATATAAAACCTGGTTTTTTATATATATATGTGTATAAATTCTAATTCACATTTCTGCGTTACCTGGAAGGAAGCATGCAAGAACGGCATATGGAGGGGGAGACGCTGAACAAGATTCCTCTGGTACAGGACAGGTCTGCCTAGGAAAAACCTGACTCCAGCAGCATTCTCCAGGAGGCTGAAGAAAGTGCCTTTAGCCCCGATTCCGTCTACACAGCAGTTTTTCTGAAGATCCAGAGCAGCTTCCTGTATTCCCCATACAGGCCACAGGTCCAACCAAAATCTGAGGAACCACCAGGCTAGAGCTGGAGAAGGAAAGGCAAACAAAAACTAAAGCCAGAACCTATTATCATCCAGTCTGGTAGAGAAAATTGGTAATTCACAGGTCAGCAACTGAACCTGGGCACTGCTATGTGGAAGACCCTTGTCTGCCCATGTCAAAACAAATGATCTCTGTCCCACCTCTCTGTTCCCTCTGTGAGTCTCTCAGTCCCTTATGAGCATCACCCCTGGTTGCTTCGAAGATCCCCCTCCTTGTCCAACTGTCAAAATACAGCTGGGTCTCACAATCTGTCCAGCTTATGCCCAAAGGGGCAGCCAGTCATCTTAACAGTCTCTTTGCATCCCACCAGTCTCATCCAAAGAACAACACCTCAAAGAACTGCACCTCAAAGAACACTCAACAACTGTGTCTGTAGGGAAGAGATCAGATGTTTTCAAAGGCCTGGATTTAATTAGTTTTTCCTGCACAATCTCACCTTCTGAGGAAAGTCAACAAATTTCAGTCGGGCAAGAAATCGCCTCACTTCTCCACGGCTGATTTTGGGAGTGGTGGTGTCCTTTAGCCACACCATTCGACCTTGACTCATCATGGCCCACTTCAGGCCCAGCTTGCTGACCGAGAGAAATCCTGGTTGTTTTTCAGAGGTTGCAGTTGTTGTCACAGTGATGTGAAATGCATCCTTCTGGAGATCATTAATGCCAACTGGTCCACCAGCAAAGGGTGAGAAAACATTAGTGAGGAGTAAATGCTTACATTTCTTCCAAAAGAAATCTTACAGTCTTTACTCAGTAAAAGTAGGGTCTGGACTAAGGGTATAGTCAGTCTGAATTTACAATTGCATGTACCTTAGTTAATCACAGAAAACTACTTTAAGTTAAAAATTTTCCATAGAAATAACCTGAAATTTAGATCAGAAATGGAAGAGTTTGGTTCCAGGTGATGTTTTTGAGCTTGACATAGGAGATGCACATATTTCAGTAATGCAGTTCAGTTTCAGAGAGGTTTGCTCCCACACCTGTTAACAGCTATTGTTTTACCTCTTAGAGAAGGGGAAATCAGTAAAGCATGGGCAAGTCAGTTCAGTCGCTGCAGAATAATCTGTACAGACCTCAGAAATCCCAGTTTCTAATAAACACCTCTAAAATTATATTCTATTTGCTCTTGACTGAGCTGTGTTTTTAATACAACTCCAATCAGATGCATCACTATGTAGCAGCTGTTCTAAGCTTCCTCAACTGCTAGACTCAGTGCTGAATGAACTGATCTTTTATCCCACATCCTCCCATGCTCAACAGGCTGGCTGCTGGTTGAACTGCTTTAGAAAGAGCAAGGAAATCCAACAGGGACTGTACAGTCTTGTACAGATGTTAACTCTAGATCTACTTTTCCCTGAAAACACACGTTTAAATATTTTAGATTCTCCCTTTTCAAAAAGAAAGGAAGAAGCAGCACAGCTGCTATGCCAGAGAGCCCAAGAAGACGGTCAACAAAGTTGGAAGTATCTGAGATGACACAGAAAGGTTTCATAGTGTTTCTTCATGTACCATCGTAAAACATAAATAGCTCCATGGAAAGCAAGGGAACATCTCTTGTGTAAAATATGCATGAAATCAAACTCAGACCTTTCCTTGCTTAAACATGTGCAAGTAACTTGGTGGGTCTTTCATTTGCAAAGTGGGAGTTTGACAGGACCATCCTTCAGGAGGAAGAGGAATCTTATTTCCCACTGTGGTGGACCTCAAGTGCTACCTTTAAAGGCACAACTACACCCCACTGTTTCTCACAGCTACCTCTCCCTCCATATTTCTTTTAGCCTTTGTAGTTTTTCCTCCATTTGTACTCACCTGCTGAAGCAATGATTTTGTCTGTTGCATTGGTGAGGTCCAAAAGAACTGTAGGAAAAACAGGATGAAGAAGATAGAGGTGATGCAGCCCTGGGTGCTCAGGTCTGGGACCAGGTTGCTGTTGGAACAAAGGACAGACAAAAATGTTACAGCTGGCTAGCAAAGAGGAGTTGGCTTTGCCAAGAAATAAACAAGTTTTCTGACACTGAACTGTCTTTACATGGATCAGAGAATCAAAAATTCTGTGGTTTTACAGAGACTAAATCCTGTAGAGTTTTTTTTTCTAAAACAGATTTTGCTCCACAACTTCTTTTTGGTAAGGTTGAGATCTGGGCTTGGTCACGTCCATCTTTATGGGTGAAGCTACAGTCTGGAAGTTTGAGTCTCCATGCTGACTTGTGTGCCAGCATTCAGAGAAGTGCTCTGGGGCTGGGAACAAATCTGCAGTAAAAATACCTCAGTGTTGCAGAAAAAAAATGAAATACACACAGAAAGTTTTGGTTTTATGGACACAAACTTTCTGTTAATTAAGTTTTCTAGTGAAGAATTTGCACACAAAACCTCCTGTGTTTTTAGAACAAACTTAGAGAAGCTTAAAGTCAGACTGTCAAAGCAAAAGGAAAAGATGTTGCTGACAGCCTTCTTATATGGCAGGTTTAAAGGTCAATTACACCAAAAATAAAAGACAGAGACTGCACCTGTCTTACAGATAAACCTCAAAGAGAAGAAAGGATGCTTGCTCACCAAACTTTGTAATACAGCCTGTGCTTCATCAGCCCAGAAGAGAAAAACAGATTTCTTGTCCAAAGTCATGACTGACAGTGCATCATCAAGTTGTTGCTTCTGCCATGGGAGTTCCTGGTGCCAAACAGGGAGGCCAGATTTGCCGTCTATCACCACCACCTCAAGGAAAGGGAGAGACCTAGCATTAATGGGTGTCAAGGTGTGGGTGTACAGAGAGCCTCCTTGCAGTGGCATGGCCTGTGGTGTTCCCTTTCATGCCTGTGGCCACACAGCAATAAATGTCAGCCACAGAAATGGGAAGAGCAAGGAGCAGGGAATGATTGTCCCTTTCTACCCAACCTCCCTCACTCCTATGCTGCCATTGCCCTCCTTGCCTTCACTTGTTTTACCTTTTTGTTTCCATTTCCAGTCTGTGCTTGCAGCATGAAGTCCAGAGTTTGGTCAGCACCAAAGTAACCTGGTACAGGCTGGCTGCAAATTTGGAAAAAGAAATATTCAGCCCGATGACAGAAAAACAGGGATTTCAGATGGAGGCAGCACAGTTGCTTTCATCCTCCATTCTTAAATGCCCCCACGCCTCTTAAAAAGGCAGGATTTGCAAGCCTAAATAAGATCTTCTATCCACTCAAAACTGTTCTGACTGTAAGGAAACATTTGTTGGTGGATCAGAAAAATGAAAAATGATCAGGCAGCCCATGGTGCTTGTTAGCCATTCATCTGAATTGTCTGTGCGTGGGGCATACCTTACTGGGCAGTGTAGACATCTCTTCATTACCCTGTAACATGAGTCTCTTTCCTTAGCATGAGAACTTGTACAGTTTTGCTATGGTCATAAAAAATTACCTAGTTCTTTCAAAATGCATCGGCAGATTTGACCTCCTGCTGAAGGTGTATTTCCCAGGCTGCCGAGAGTGAAATGGCTCTTAATATATTGACCATTAATGTCAGCCCATGATTCTTTGTTTTCTTACTGCTGGCAGTTTTACAAGTCTTTTCATACCTTCAGCAGTTTAAATGAAGTTCCCCCTCATCCCTTCTGGGTGTTACATCCCTTTCGGGTGACATAACACTATTACTTGAATATTTCTCATTATAACTGTTTTCTAACCATCTTGCTTGCCTTTGGCTTTCTGAGTTTTACCTCTGTCTTCCTTAAGTTCACCACAGCTAGACACAAGGTTCTAAATAAGCACAAACGCTTCCTCAAAATTCACAGAATCAGAGATTTTATGGCAAGGCTGGATCATCAGAATATGTCCTCCCTCCTCTTGTTTATGATAGATTGCAGTATTTCACACAATTAACCAATTATCAGCAGGCTGACTTTGACTAGACCTACTAGCCATGAGGCTTGCTACAGAAATGCAAAGATGAGATTAATTCATCACTTCTTGTGACAGTCAGTTCTAATGATTAATCTCATCCAAAGAAACATGCCTGCATTTTCATTCTCTTGAATATGAATGGCTTTCACTCCAAGGCACTTGCTCTTGCTATGGCAAGATTAAAATACCTGCTAGCTCCTATTACTTACACATGCTTATGAACTTACCTTTCAGGCTCCTACTTGATCATATAAACCCACTGACTTAAATCTTCCATGCTAAAGCATTTTTCCCAGTCTTTTTCTCCAACCTTTTCCAGCTTCTCCTTTAAAATGTGCATACCAGAACAGCTCCTGAACAGCAATGCCACACAGCAGAGGCTGGGCTATTTATGCTTGCTACATCAAACCATGTCATTCATTTTACATATACCTTTGGCAACTAGAACTAATGCTTTCAAGGCAGTATCACGGGATACTCCTATAGCTTCAAAGCTCTCCAGTAGCAAAAGGAAGTATTAGATAGCTCTGTCCTACTGGCACAAACTTAAAACCTCTCCTAAGGTGCCTCTTATCATGTCTCTTACGGGTTACAGTCAGTGGCAGATCCCACAAACTGAATGCAGACAGGCGTATGTATTTTAGATGCTACCAATCAACTGAAAAATCCTGTCGGCACTTTCCCAAATGAACCAGAAGGCTAGTAATTATTCCTGTCCAACAGTAATCCCCACAGCAACCTGCTATTAATCCTCTCTCATCTGAAACATCCATTTACAACACAATTTTCAACTGCTTACTCAATTTCATGGTCTCTGAACTTCGCCCTTGTTTTATGACTACCAATTCTCCTTTATGGTTTTCCAGGGATGTTGTCAAAAGCTCTCTGGAAATGCAGCACATCTGCAGCAGCCAAGCCGTTTTTCTTCGAGACTGTTCCCAAAGGGCTGAACTCAGTTTGCCTGGCTGGAGTGGTATGCTTGGGGCAGGTTTACCCAGGAAAAGGAGAGCTCTCGGCTGGCTCTGTAAGCTTTGTCTTGAGGAGGAACTGGGTTTTGGTCTGTTCGACTCTGTGGTGACACCCCTGAGCTGAATTTGTCCCTCAGCCTATGTTGCTTAAGCAGAACTTCTCTAAGACCTAACATCCCCTGCCCCCTACTTCCTCAAATGTTTGTTCACAATATACTCAGTCTACCAGATTTAATTTTTCTTAACTCTGAGAAAACAGGTAGTCCAGGACTTTAGCACACTGGCCTTGACTAAGAACTGCTTTTGTTATTTTTCAGTGCCTATCTGGCTCCTCCTGTACATGTGCTGTACCCTGTCTCTTGGGAGGCCAAGGAACCAGAAAAAATAGGGCTGGAGTGCAGCAACCTGGAATACTAGTTTCCCAAAGAGGTTGTGGAGTCTCCATCCTTGGAGATACTAAAAACCCGACAGCACACAGCCCTGAGCAACTTGCTCTAGCTGAGCCTGCTGGAGCAGGTAGGTTGAACTAGGTAATTTCCAGAGGTGCCTTTCAACCTCAACCATGCTGCGATTCTGTAAAAGGAACAGGTAAAGCAGTTTTCAACCCTTCCTAATCTGAACCCATAGAAATTTTCCAATTCATTACTGGGTCCATTTAGAAATTTCTTGTGTGTAACTGATTTTACAGCATCTATGAACTGGCTTTGCTTAGTCAGAACATACTTAACCTTTAAACTAGACCCTAGACACGTCTACAAGTCTTCAGACTCTGGGCACAAAACACTTTTAGTCCATTTCCTTTCCCCATAGCATGATGCACTAGCCGTAAGCCATTCCTAGAGCCATTGCTTATGTCACCCCTGAGCCCTCAAGGATGTGGATATTATCTGAATATCAAACTTAGTTGAACATTGAGTTTTCTTGCTTAATGAAGCTCCAATACTTTCTTCCTATAGATGCTCCTGACAGTCAGGTAACACTGAGCCGAGAGCTGCTTTCTTTCCTCTAGATAGCAGAGCAATTTGTTTCCCACGTAATTTCCCTCAATTGTGCCCAACTGCCCTTTGCAAATATTTCATACTAGGCAAGCTGAAATTGCTGGTTATTATCAACCCACGAGATCTGGCAAATTACTTAATTTCCATGTGTGAAATTAGAGGATGAGCAGTATTATTTTAAGGTTTACAGTTAGTATAGATGGTGTGCTAACTGCCATCAGACTGCTCATTTTCAGCTCTCAAGGAACATTAGGATCTGTGGGCCATACTCAGACACCTTCTCTAAATACTTTGCATCACTAATGCAACTGCTCCTCTTCACTAAGCTGGCAAGTGGCAGTCCTGGACAGCAGATGGGCTGAATCACACACCAGTAATCTTGGGAATTCCAGTGCCACAACATACCCATGACATCAGTGATGGGTACCTGAATCAAGTCCCTTATCTGTCATCACTCAAAAGCACACAGCTCAGATTTCCACCCTTCTGTTCCTTGCTCTCCCTGCCCTCCTCAATTGCTCGGCAATGCACCTGCATACCTTGAGTTCTTAGATTTCTCTGTAGACTTGTTGAATTCTTCTCAATTGCTTTCTAAGGAGCACATCTGCTTACAAGTGAAAGACAGGAAATGGTACAGGAAGAAATAGGGCAGAAAAATGTTCCTAGTATGTAACCTGCTGATGTTCTGCAGCTTCAGGGTCCAGTGGGGCTCCAGGTCCTGTCCCCGCAGTAGGATCAAGCCCTCTTTGGTTGTGATGAGCAGGCTGCTGCAGTTTGTGTCAGGTGTCTTCATTGTCTGCAGGAAGTCAACACCCCCACTGGGACAAATGAAAAGCAGAGAGGAGATTCCGAGGCTTGTATCTGCTCATCTCAGCCTTAGCTGCCTGTCCACATGGCAATTCATCCTACCTAAGATTTGAACTATTCTTAACGAAGCCCATCTTTTCCCTGGTGATGGAGCTTAGCTTCCTTTGGGGGTTCCTCAGTTAAGTGGGCTAAATTCAGGTGTGGGATCTTTTGAACATCTTGAGTTACTATAAAAAGCATGGAGTTTGTGTGTTTACATGTGTTCCCTCCATTTATTCCTATCCAGGCTGACCTTGACCACAATTTGGCAGTAAACAATGAGCTGAGAAATCCAGGTCCACAATGCTGAGCTTCCAAAAGGGAGTCCATTAGCTGCAAACAACGTTTTTTCCCCTCTAGGTATACTCAGTGGGTGGATGAAAGGAAAAAGGAGCAGGAGAAGCAAAGGACTCCCTTTTATCACACTCTGCATGTTTTTTCCTAGGACAGCCACAGGACAGGGAGGAAACAATGGGCTCCCTAGAGTACTGTTATCAACTGGACAATAAAAAGGACAGTATTGACACAGAAGGGACCACCTCTAGGAAAACAGAGATGCCTACCTTCCCCTTCCTCTGCCAGCAGAAGCAAGATGGTAAGTCCATCTCCTACCTGTAAATGTCAATGAGCTCTGACAGGTTGACAGATCGGCGCTTTTCCCACTCCGGCTCCTCCTGCTGCAACATTGCAGGAAAACTGTCACGGTTTCTGGCTTGGGTAAAGATATCCCTCAGGGCAACTGCTTGAACATTACCTGCCAGGAGGAGTAAAGATGAAGAGCCCTGCCTGCAAAAGCTAACTTCCTAGTTAGGTATTGATACTTCTGCACTCTTCATGGCACTAAAGACCTGTTCCCATGCCCTCTACTCCTAGCTTTTACAGCAGAAGGCATGGTAGATGCTCTGGGCCATTTCAGGTAAAATGAATGTTTTCTCAGTAAGGCGAAGTGCTGAGAGAGGCAAGGTGCATCTTACCAAAACCAAACAGGATGTAGATGGCTCCACGGCTGGTAATGTGGACTTGGGGGCCAATCACTTTCCCTTCTCCATTTGTGCTGTACTTCACAGGCCCATCCAAAGCAGTCCCAGTCTTTCCTGACACCAAGATGAAAAACACATCAGGCTGCAAAGAAAAGAGGTGTAGAGATTTTAGCAGTGCTTTCATGGAAATGCATCAAAGATGGAAGTGACTTCAAAAACCTGAACTCCTCTAAAAACATTAATGATAGAATTGTGGGGAGAGATGAGCCTAGAGGAAATCTGCGTCTGAATTAATCATACAAGTATTTCTTTTGGATAAGCTGAATGCTCCTTCCTCCAGAGATCTATCTCAACATGGCTGTCTACACTCCTGCTAAACACTCACTTCAAACCAAGCCTTCGCTGAACAGAAATGGATAATTCTGCAGTCTCAGCCCTTGTAAATAATGACCCTTCTGTTCATTCCCAGTTGACAAAAAATACTGTCATTATTGCTTGATCTCACTGCTCCGACCTATTGAAAGAGAAAGGGTACCTTCCAGGGAAATCTAAGGGAGTGAAAACTAGGGGCTTTTGCAGCTCCTGTTACAGCCTTTCCACATCAGGCTCCCTGTTCTTCCTCTAGACAGTCAAGGTCCTTTCAAACTTTGAGCAGGGACATGCTGTACCTGTGTCTCTTTGAGAGCCAGAACAACAATATCCCTAATGCCATCTCCATCTACATCTGGAAGAGTTGCAGCTGGTGCAGCCAGGATCCCACTTGAAAGGTGAATGGAGTCCAGCGTCCAGATGGTCTTGCCTGCAGGAAGAACAGGATGAAACAGACCTGCAGCACTTGGGGAACCAACAGGCATCCCCAAAGGGTTCCACAAAACTTTCTTGAAGGGAGCAAGAGATTGCTTCCCCCATTCTCTGAGAAGAGGAAAGATAAGACTACAAACTGGGGCAAACTGCAGTGGGCAGCACAGTTTTTCCCCCAGCATTTCTTCAGATTGTCTTTGAGTCATGCCTCAAGTCCTGCTGTGCCTCCTTCTTAGCATCTCTTTAGAAAGACCCGAGCCCAAAACAATTCCTGAAATAGCAGAGAATATTTGAAGTTCACTCTTGAAAGTAGAATGTAAATGGCAGTGCTGCTCTGCAGGACAGCAGTTGTCTTCCTCAGCCAGCACTAAAGCCTGTAGGTAGATGCCTGGAAAGGGAACAGATGGGCAGTTCTGACATTCAAAGTGTAAATCTGTGTCTCAGTTAAATTCCCAGCAGTAAATAGCCACTCCAGCATGGCATGCTCACTCCACCTCAGGGTGGAATCATGTTAGCAGACGTGATGTCAAATGGTTCAGCCATCCAGCATGGACCCAGCTGGAAACTCAGTAAAACTTGATTTGCAAATTGGCAAATAATCACCCCAAAAAGGCAAAATGAAATTCAATGCTTTTGCTTTTCCATGATTCTTTTGCCAATACTTCTGCTTTTTCAGTCAGAGTTTAAAAATGTTTTGCTGCTGCTGCTGCTCTGTAGGGTAGGGTTTGCCCCTGCATGACAAAGAAAATCAAAGGTCTGACCTGCAAACACTTGCACACATTAATTATTACTACTACTACTGCTGGTAAAGGAATCAGTCTATGGTCCTGACAATGCAAACTCTGTAAGTAATCTGGTCCCTAAAAGCATAAAAGCATCTGAAAGGTATTTGGATCTGTCACCTAAACCCAAGGTTTCTTGTATGTTTCCATTCTCTGTTCTAATTGCAAAAACATCCCTATGAATACTTCTGCTAGAGAATTAATGTTGTAGAACAAACAGCAGTCAGAGAATGGAGGTGCAAATGATCAAGTGATTAAAAACGCAATAGTCTTTCACATCTAATCAATTCTTCTATGGGCCTAATTTCTCTGGAAATTTTCCTGGCTGTTGCATATATCCTTATATAATTCCTCCAAGAACAGTTTTCAGCTTTTCAGTACTGTTAGATAGGTACTGAGTTGTACTAACAGATCAATGTTGATGAGAACAGAACTTACATATCCTTTATGCCGTGGGGATGGTACAAGGTAAGATCATCACTTTGAAATGTTCTGAGATGGTAGGGTGAAGATGCTGCCACAGAGCAGCAGTGGTTTGGATTTTCTTAGCCTGTGACTAGCAACTTGTTAGTGTTTTGACTCCTTCCTGTGCGTCACTAGATAACAGCCACTATGAAGTGCCAGCACAGAATCATTCACGCTTCTTAGTCCTTTAAAGAAAACAAAAAAGTAGTAGCATGTTTCTAATATGCTGGTACTTGACTCTACCTGTGGAGGCACTGAGAAGGCTAAGGAATTTTGATGTTCCCGTAACAAGGCAGACGGGCTCTGCAGGCAGCCCCAGTGACAGCCCTTTGCACTGCACACTCCGAGTCTCCTCTGGAAGCTGGATGGACCACAGGGTGCTGCCATTCATACCAGAAAGGGCCACCACAGTTACGGAGGGCCTAGAGACACCTGGAAGAAGCAGGAAAGAAAAGAGTGAAATCCCCTGGCATCTCCGTGCTGCCTTTGATCTTTGCACTTGAGTTCCAGCTCTAGCTCCTACAGCTGAGAGACTCAAGCCAGTCACATTCATGCTGCCTGAAAGCAAAGGTCAAATCCCACCCCATGTCTGTGTCTCTCTGCCTGCAGAGCCTAGCAGTGATCTCCATACAAGTTGGGCTGTCAGCCAACAATGCAGACAATCATGGAGGTTGGACCTGAGCTCACAGCCATGAAATGTGGTCAGCTGGGCACAGAGGAACCAAGATCCCGAGGACAACCTGCTCAGCTGTGCTCACTTCCTGGTGTGAAATGTACCGCTGTCAAACCAGACCAATCCTTCTGATCCCCTCTCCCTCAAGACAAGGTCTAGCAACAAGGGGAAACCTTAAGTGACTCTCAAGGAAGATGTCACCTCATGTGAAAGCCCTGGGTTGTTTGCAATTCTAGAGCTGCAGAGGGTGATTGGCAATCTGAAAGCTTTTTCCTTTGTTTTCCAAATGAGTTCTGTTATTGTGAAAAAAAGACTGAATGCAACCAATTGGTGTAACTCAGGGGTCTTTTCCTCATTCACCAGTTTCAGCACTAAATAACTGCTCTATGCTGTTTCCATTGACTGTTGGCTCTGATCCAAGAGTGAGCAACTTTTAGCTCAGCCTACCTTCAGACATTATTGTGGTTACTGTAACCTCCACCTGGTATGCTCATATCACAATTAAAGATGAACTCCCATACACTTCAAAACTGCAACAGTCCCAGATGACTCCTGTCTTACTAGCAACATGTGACTTGACTACACAAAGGGCGTATCTGGGACGCTAGGTAGAAGCAAGTCTGAGCCCACTCTCTAAATTAAACTCACTCTCTTCTCAAATGAAAAATTATCTGGCTTATGCTAAGGGGTTGCTCCAGCCCAAGTTCTCCTCATTGGGTTGGTGGACCAAGAACTAAGTCCTGAGTGCAGCTCACAGCTGTTGTGTGTGCAAGCCGGAGAAACAGCTAACAATGTCATAGCTTACTCCTTCAGGTTATCTATCCCAAGCTTACCTCTACTTGACACTGTGTGAATGCTCTGAGCACTGGCTACAGGAGGGCTGATGCCCAGCTATATAGGTTTAGGATTGTGAAGTGCTTACACCTGCTTTTGTGTCTGCTTTTTGTCTTCCAGCATAGCTATAGCCAGGATGCAGCTAGGTAGGACTAGTTCCATTCCAAGCACTCTGCGATGAAAGACAAATACAATGCAACGGAAAAATACAGAATGCAAGAACAACCTCTAAAAACGGAATGCAGCCTTTATGTCAACAGTATCTCCCTGTCTCACTTTTTCTTTTTTTTTAATTTACTCTACAGTTTTCTCTCTGCTCATAGGTTTCTTTCTATAGGACTTGCTGTTAAATACCAAGGGCCTTGCTTGGGCCACGGAGAAGCAGCATCTTCCCTACCCTCTACATTTTTATCACCTGATTCTTTGAAAAGCCAAGGCCTTTTGCTCCCACAAGAGTTCTCTTCAGGCTGTGCAATGTATGCTTGCTCCCTGAATATGTCTCTGAGACTGAACAGATTCATGTAATCTCAGGTGATGCCAGGCTGGGCACATGCAACACAGCAGGCAGCTGGGAACCTCCCGGACTTCAGAAGCTCAGTGCAATAGGATGCCACCAGACTTGGCAGCCCCCGTATAACACTGGCCAGTATCAGGAGGCTGCTGCTATGTTACCTGAGAGGTGTCAGGGTTAACAGAGAAAACAAAAGCAGCCAGGAGGAGGAAGCAGGGTGATACCTGCTAAACAGCCAGGCACAGTAGCTTCCCCACCATCAGCCAGCCTATTATCTGTGAGTTAACAACAATTTGGAGCCTGGCAAGTATATGGAGTGACCTGGAGAAAAAGGCCACAAGGTGAGGGTGTTTCCTGCAACCATCAACTTCAACTTACAGCTGTTCTAAAAAAAATCCATAATCATATGGATCATATGGAAAAATCCATCCCTGATGGCAAGCAACTAGTTCAGAAGAACCAGAGTACTCCAACAGTCAGCTCCACCATGACTGTTCCAGTCACTAACCACCCTTGGTAATGACCAGGACACTGGACCACAGGTCACGAAAGCGTCAAGACTCTACAACTGAATCACATTTGTGACCTTTGTCAAGCTGCTTCCCCTAGTCTGTGCATCCACCTCTATGCCTGTAAAATGGGGGTAGTTAGATTGAGCTGTTTTGTGAAGGGCTGTGAGAGATAACAAGGGGGGGGGGGGGGCGGGAAAACACACCTTATTTCTAACTGCTATTTGTAGAGTGGTGCTTTCTGATTGCTTTATCTCTGCCCCCAGACCAAGTGTGCACAAATACAGGACAAAGATGAAATAGATTACATTGACCCAACAGGTATGGCAGCACCGGCTTGCAATGAAAATTACAAGCAGCATGACAAAGCACAGGCACAGTACACTAGTCATTTTAAGGAACTCTGAAAGAGCAATGAGTGGATTTGTAGTGGCCGGAACTCTTCCTGTGTGTGAGACAAACATATAAAGGTATGTATTGACATGTACAGAAAGAGGAATGGAATGGAGCTGCAGTGCTTACCCATGACACTAGCATTCATCAAGGCAGTGAAGACAATGAGGATGTCAGGGAGCCCATCACCATTCACATCACACAGCTCCAGTGGGGATAATACACCACCTGCAACAGTCACAAAGAATCACTGCACTGCTGCCAAAAGGCCACCCAGCCCATTTTCCACACTAGGAGAGGAGGGCTGTCCCAGAAGAGACTCATGGCCAGCCAAGCCTCATAGAGTCTGCTAGGGAACCACCAATGCCAGGCAGCTCACACCACAGCAAGATCTTTCATTGCATGGAAAGGCAGAAATGTAGCATCTGGGTCAGACAAAGGAAAAGGAAAAAGAGATTTCTGCTTCCCACTTCACTTTCTGAGGTGACGTGGGAGCCATGTATCTTACGAAAGGCTGATTTGGAAGCCAGGGGCAGAAAGTAAGGAGGGAGAGACATATCTAGACCTGGCAGAAATTATTTCACAAACCACTGCTACTTAACTGCAGAAGTCAGTACAGGAAATACCTTAGAAATGTTACCAGTGGCCCATATAGGATGACAAAAGATTATGAACGTTGATTTATGGATTCAAGCAGGACAAGAAGACAAAAGAAATAAGGTTAGTTCAGCCAGTTAGAAGACACAAAGACTTCTATCCCTCTCCTCCCAAACACACTCACACACTTCAGTGTGGAGGTGCTAGTGAATCTCAGAATATAGAGGGAGGCACTATGTTTTAAAGTGGGCTGGGCCATTTGTATCTGGAACAGAATGCACCACCTGAACTAAAAGACAGGACGGGAGAACAGTCAAAATGTTTCTTGGTGTTGACAGAAACAAGACTTTGTGGCACTGTTATCTACTAATGCCAGATTTCAGAGGCCTCAGCTTGAAGAGTGAGCAGGACACAGCTCCCTGTGTATTACCTCGGAGCATCTGCAGTGCTGAGGAAGGGCCTCTGCTCCGACCTGGCTCTCCCAGATAGGTCTCTCCCGCCGATGCCCAGCCTGGGAGCTGCCACCTCCCCCATGCCAGATGCTGTTCCTGGGGCTTTCTCACCTGCTCCCTGACCTAGGTTGCGGTTCCAGATGTTATGCAAGTCTCTAGGGGGACAGGGAATTAGAAATGCGCACACCAACACAAGAATCATCGAGATCACCACAGTGAGCAAAAAGATCGCTGTGCGCAGGTATGGCATGAGGGAGGGAGCAGCCTTCTGCTCCAAACTCCCAGCTGTCTCTGCAGCATAACCCTCAGGCGTGCTCTCTGACGTGTGCTGCTTTGTCATCCCAACCTCCACATCAGAGTCAGCATCCTGCACCTCCTCAGGGGGGCTCTTCCCATTCTTGACCCCCCCGTTCTTCTGGATGTTGAGTACCAGGTCATCTTCACTTTCATCACTGTCGGCCTGAGTGAGGGGATCATATTCCCCAAGGTCTGGGCTCTTCTTTCCTGAGGAAAGAGGTGCAGAGAAATGATAAAGCATGAGTTCCTCGCTTTTTTGCAGGATGTCAGTGCAGAAAAGGCTGCAGTGGAGAGTGATACAGAAGGGATGACAGTGCAGCCTGCATTTTGCATGGATTCAAGTAAGAGGTGTTAGAGAAAAGACAGGGTCTGTCCAGCTGCAGGAGAAAAGATGTTGACAGTGTATTTCCCCAAGGTAAAAGTGTATATATATAATATCAATATACATATATAAATGGAATTCATGGTTGATTCAATTCTAATACTTTCCTGTTTGGTAATAAGACACACTGACATGAAGTCATGTTTAATGCTTTGAGTACCTAAACCTCAGCACTCCTGAACTCCTTTAGCATTTGCCAGCCTCTAATCCCGACACAGTCCCTCTTCACTTGTCTGTGTTCTCTGAGGGGACCCCCCTCTGCAACTTCTTTTTGCCCTCCTTCTCCTGCCTGGTCCAAGCAGCATTACTGCCTGCTAGTGTGCCACATCTGCTGTCCTGCTTCACGAAGGATAGAAGGGATAGAGCACTGTGCAGTTTCTCTGCAGTGCTATCAACACCCTGAAGATGAGGGCAAAGTGATTTTGCCCTTTTGGCCAGTAACATGCTGGTGTCTGAAGGGATCAGGGCTGCCCCTCTAAGACACCACCTTCTCTGCGCTGCTCAGTACTGCGAGGGGGAGGGCTCCAGCTCCTGTAGCAGGAAACCACAGTGCTCCTGCTCTGTTCCTGCTCCCACCAGAGCCGACAGCTTATGCTTGGCCTTGCCAAGATAGGTAACTTAGTACTGATGCCTTCAGATGGTGGTACAAGAAAGTAGCTTGGCTTTAGGTGTCTTCCCCACAGATGCCTGGCACATGGACGATTTCTCCTTCAAGCCCTGGATAGCCGCAGGGAGTGTGACGAGGGCAGGTCCAGAGCCCAGTCATACATACTGGCGTAAGGCCAGGGCCATCTGTTTATCAGGGCAGGCAAGATCACGCAGACTCATTGCCCTGAACTACGAGTGAAGGATCACGTCTCAGGGAGCTGCCCTGTGCCACCAGGCTGGGCATGGAGCCATGGCCACTGCTCCAATGATTGCAGTGTCTCAGTCTATTTCTCTCTCTCTCCAAGAGGGACTTTGCTATGCCAGGTATCTGTCTCATTTCCCTTTGCCTAAAGCTGACCTGAGACAGGAACTAACTTGTGCCCAAAGATGCCTGAAGTGATACATGCAAGGCATAAATACTAAGCAAAAACATGCAAGCTGCATGTAACCACTCTCAGACACCAAGAAGATGAGAAGGCTTTACATAACGGGAATTTAAGGGCTTTCATTATTATCTTCCTGCACAAGATAATATACCTTACTTTGTGTTTTCCTGTTAAAGGCAGACTCACAGTTACAGACATACTGCAGTATCTAGTTAGTGCAACACACCTATTTTGCATAACCTAGAATCTGTTTTGCAGCATGTGCATCTCATTTCTTTCTCATTTCTCACCCCACAAAAGGACCTTCACTTCCCCTTTCTGTCAGTTTTAGGATTTAAGAAAAACCGTCAATCCCACCAAAGGCCAAATGTCCCACACTAAGTGGAGTAGCTAGGAGAACCCATCCACACTGAAAAGAGGGAAACAAAGATATCCAATGAGAGCACATACATAGATCAGACTTTTTGAAAAAAAATACCTAAATCAAAACCTTTTTGAACTAGGGGCTTCTACAAAAGACTCACATCAAAACAACCTAGTGCACATAAGCTGTTCCTTGTGGAGGTAGAGCACCCAGCTAAAAGATACTACATTCTATGGGATGGTCTGGTGTATCCCTGTGAGACACTGATCTTATATTGTATTTCACATAGATCTGCCCCAAACATGCATACAAAGTGTGGGCTTTTCAGGAAGTCTTGATAACCTTGGCTCTATCCTGTGAGCAGAAGGCCACTGACCTTGGTGGCACACAGCTCTCTGCTCAGAGATCACAGCTACAACGCAGTGTGAATTTCCCAGATGTCTATACAGTAGGTTGTGCTGACAAGTTGCTGAAAGAGTACTCAGCGAAAACAAGAAATTCCAGAGGACTCACTGGCGAGGTATTTGCAGCTTCTCACTACAGATCCAGATGTTTCAGTTCAAGCCAGGTCAGAGTGGAATAATAAGCAAATGCTTCTGGCCCAAAAGTAAATGATATTTAGCCTGGGAAGTCAATGTCAGACAGTTATGTTAACCGGACTGCTCCTGGTTTTGGAAACTGGTGTCCTTTGAGTAAAACAACTCAACAGCATACTTACACTTCAGATATACTGTGATTTGTTTAATTATTTTAACTCCAGATAGTCAACCTAAAGGACTGAAACCTGCTGTTCTTCCTTGAGGCAACTAAAAGCATTGATAGGAATGAGTTTTACCTGCAACAGCTTTGTTCTGGATCTCTATGAGACAGAAAGGACCTCAAAACTATAGCTCGCCCACTCCTTGAACTGGCAGGTATTGAAACATGATGTTAGCAACATCAACATTGGTGTCAACCACAAACAATCTGTAACAGGAATATCTTTGCTGCTGAGAACCACTGATCACAGGATAGAAAACAGCTACTACATAGCAATGACTTACAGCTTTAGGTGATCCACATAGGAAAGGATTTACTGAATTATAGAAAAACTATAAAGGAGAGAGCTACTCAGTCTTATTTCATGTCTAAGCCTGACCAGGATCCAGAAACTGGCACTCTTCTCCCTATCCTTCTTCAGAAGGTTAGGTGGCACTCTCACAAGGCACAGCTATTCAGTAAGGTCAGGCGTAAAATGCCCTGCTGGTATTATTTTTTAAGCCAAAAGGAGGAAGACACTGCCCTTTAACAACAGCTGTTGGGGCACCCAGCTAGCACCTGGGAAACTCAACTGCATATCTAATCTCAGAGGATTCAAATGCTCATCTCCCACTGTTCTGAGAGAGCCCTAACAATGATCAGTAGGTGTTTTAGTAATGTGTCCTGGAGGACTGGTGAGGATGCGTTCAGCCTGACCTCCTGACGCTGTTCTGCAGAGAATACATAACTCGTGATTCACCTGGCTGGAGACAGCAGAAGGAACATGACTCTTCATCTGAATTTTAGGTCACTTGCTGTGGGAAGAAGGGATACCACCTGGCTTCCACTAATCACTCCCAAATGATTTTTCAACAGAAAAGCATAAATAGACATAAATAGCACTAAAGAATGTGTGAAAACAAGGGCAGTCTCACACCATTTAGAAAATTATCATTTGTTGAGCAGTGCTCCAGAAGTCAAATTCTTTCCTTTCTTGTCAACAACAAGGCTTAGACTAGGGGAAGACAGTTTGTCCATCAAAAGAAAGCTAAAGCTGCCTCTGTTGCAAGTGATCAGGTGCCAGAAAATTCAATACTCCCATGCAGTTTTCAGCTTTCCGTCATGGAAGGAGAAATGCTAAGACACAAGTTGGCCTCTTGGTCAAACTCTCACCCTATCTCCTGAAATAATAATCACTGTGTAACCTTCATGATAAATCAGTCCCTGCGCTAAAGAAAACAGACTTCAGACCTATGTTGAGCAGTTCTATGGCCTTGTCTATGTACCAGATCTGTATAACTCACATCTTGTTATTTGTCTTTGCACAGCCTCTCTTAAGTGTATATAAGCCTTGCACCCAATTCACAGGGACCAAGTTCATATCAGCAAGGTCAGTTTCTCTGCTGCTTTGTGTTCTCTCCTACAAGTACAGCAAATAAATTACTTCTGTTCTGACCTGCTCTAAATTTATTCCATTTTTCCCATGGAACCAGTGATAAATGAGGTTCCCAGCCAGCGGCCTGTGGTTAAAATCAATCTGTGGAACTGTTGCTTGTGGTCTGTGGCTAAGTTACTGGTCATGTCAACCTGAATTTATTTTTGCAGCAACTGAAAGAGAAAGCAAATTCTGAAGGTTTTCAAAGGAAGAAGAGAGAGAAAATGCCTCAAACTTATCAACTTTCAAGGGCAATTGGACTCTAAACTGTACTTTATGACTGAAAATCCCCCGTGAATTTGCCTAATAGCGCTTTTTGCACAGGCAGCTCTTGCAACTATTGCAGTAGAAGAATGTGACTTCTCAGAGAACAAAAGATGAATCATATGATCATAATTTGTAAAGGAGGCATCTGTGAGGTGATCTGTGTTGGCTCATAATGAAATACTCATTTCTACTGCTGATGGCTTGAAAGATATTAATTGCAATCTTTTTTTCTGTTTTTGACTTACTGGGAAGTCTTTTCTTTGCACACACTTTGGAGTGAAAAGAACAGATCTTGGATTTTAGATGAGTACAATTTTCAGTGTGTTATTCCAATGACTACATATTGATTCCAGTATCCTTTGTACATCCTTCATGTTCTGTTTCTTTTTCTTTTTTTTCCCCATCTGGCAGTCGTCAGGTACCAGTCCCTGGGTACTGCAGCCATCTCAGCCCATGGGGAGATACATTGTCATATATTGACATAATTAATTCAATGAGATGCAGCAGGAAAAAAAAAAAAGCTGTAGCAATAGGCTTGCTGCTTCTCATTGCTGTTTAAAGCTGTATTTTTCAAAAATAAACCACACTAACAAGGTCTGATATATGCAATTTAATGCAAGGATTGATGCAAGAACTGTTTTCTAAACGACAGTTGAAAGGCCCACACTCTTTCCCAAATCAGTGCCTCCCCACAGCAGTTATCAAATAGATCATGCTGGTTTCAGAGGTCCTGGAAGAAGAGATCTGTACTTGTTATTGTACAGTTCCCCAGTGGTCACACTCCAATACACACACTTATACCCACCAGTCTGCACCCTTCCTAAATAATCATGTAAAATGTATTCCTTCTCATTTAGACAATTGTATATTCAAAACCAGGAAGAAACTGATTTGCAAAAAAAGTTCCTTTGAATGAGATCTAACAGGCACTACCTAAACAAACAAAAAAAGACTCCTGATATGGGTTATGGGAAGGGCCCTGAAGACACTACTGTGATCTTCATGGACCGATGGAGGAGGAAAGTATAACCTGCCCACTGAGTGCAGCTTCACAGACTGGGGCACTGCAGGACCACAGCGGTGCCGAGGAGAAGCCCCCTCCCAGCAGTGCACAGCTCGGCCAGATCCCTGTCCCACGGGCCGATTCGAATGCAAGACACGGGCAGGAGCAGCATCGAGGCATGTTCCCATCGGGTTAATGCAGCCAGGTGCACTGGCACCATCTCCAGCCCATCCAACAGCAACTCAAGACCTGGTTTCGCAATGTATTTTCATTCCCTTATAATCTCCTCGCTGAAGAGTTGTTGCACTGCTGCTCACAGCCTTATCGTTGAAAGATCTGGCTCCACAACACAATAGTCCCTTATGCTCAACATCCTTTCATCTTGCTGGAGATCTCTGGCTGGAAGTTGTGCAGAGATGGCAGGCAGACTTTAAACATTTACTCGGGTAATTGCTGTGGCACAGACCGAACTCCTGGCCTGGCTTTTCAGGGTAAAACCCGCCACGAGTTGATCACGAAGGCCCAACGCGTTCTGGCCGTGGCGGCGGCCGTCCTGAGCCCAGTGCCCAGTTCTGCGCGGCCTGCGGGACCCGGCGCCTCCGCCCGCGCAGTCCCGGCAGGGCCGCGGCCAGGCCCAGGCCCCCCGCCGCCACGGACGACGCCCCCCGAGCCCCGAGGCGCTGCCCCGTCCCCTGCAGCCCTCCCTCTGTCACGGAACCCGGACAGAGGCCGCCAGCCCCCGGCACCGCCCGCGCCCCCAGAGCGGCCGGGCCTGCCCCGGCGCCCCACATCGCCACATCACCATGGCAACGCTCCCCACCGACCGCGGGCAGCGGCGACCGCCCCGCCCCGCCACCGGGCGCAGACCCGGACGCGGCTGCCCGTGACTGGCCCGGCCCGGCCCGGCTCGGCGCTCCTCCTTTCCCGCGGGTGCCGACCCCTTACCCGGCAGCTTCAGCGCCCGGGACAGCACCGTCGCCATGCTGGAGAGGCGCAGTGCGCAGGCGCGCCGCCCGGCTCGCCCCACGCCTCCCGCGGCCTGCTGGGGATTGCAGTTCTGCGGGGTGAGCCCCTCCGTCACACCCCCAGCGGGGTCCGGGGCTCACCCTGCTGGGGCAGCGGCGGGGCAGCTCGGGGGGTCCCTGCCTCGGGGAGCTGCGGGTGAGGCCGCTCGGGGGGCACCCGGCAGGTGGCGGGGGCGCGGCCCTCAGGGCCGGGGTCTGCGGCTCGGAGGTGCCGCGGTGCCCACCAACGGAACCTCTTCACTGCTTCCATCGTTTCCTCCCGGTTGTTTTACAGGGGCAGAGACCCGCAGGGCGGTGGGGGCTGGTGGCAGCCAGCCTTGAGCGAGGACAGACCGGGTGTCCTCAGCCTGCCCGACTGCGCCGGGCACTGACACATGCAACACTATGCTTGTTGGTTTTACACAGAAAGTGTTGGTGCTTGTTCTTGGTATAAATATATGCCTTCATTCTTGGGAATGTTGTGGTTGGAAGAAACCTTATTTGTTGATTTGGTTTTGCAACTGCTTTTATGCTTAGTTACAGAAGGCCACCAGGGCATTTTCCAAAGCTGGCATCAATCTTCACCACAGCCTTCTGAGGTAAGCAAACAAGTGAAATCTCCCACGATGGGGAAGTTGAACTAGGAGGGGTTTTGTGGCTTCTCCAAAGCCACAAGACTCCAGCGTCCCGTGCACGAGCCATCTAACACCAGGACTTCTTCAAGTCATGATTTGTGTGATAACTCTCAAGGCTGACTGCTTTGTCACAGAAGAATGCTGGACAGACGCAGAAGACATCAAGAGTCTGTTTAGCTAAAGAACACATAATGTTTCTTCAGCAGCTGCTGCTGCTGCTTCCCCCTGCTTCAGGCACTGTTCCTGCAAATAATGTACTTTTCTGCCCAGGTTGGTCCTGAAACCCTTTTAAATAACGGTAAAGAAGGAGCAGAAGAGAGACACCAAGCGGTCTGGTTGGTGAATGTGAACAGCAAAGATAGTAGTTCTGATCCAAACCCTTTTGGTACCAGAGGGATTTTTTCCATTGATGTCATCAGGCTTCAGATCAGGACCTTCCTGAGAGCACAGCACTTGCGGGGGCAGTCCCAGGCAGCAAACACTGGAGAAGCCATCAGAGTCATTACTTTTCTCTCCTTTCCAGGTCTTTCTGAATACAGAATCCTTCTGCTCCATATGCCATTTCCTCTCTTCCACTTTTTTTTTAGATCTAAGAGTAGTGATGATCCTGTATCTATGTAAATATTTACAGGAGAGATCCTGGATCCTTTTCAAGTCTCAGCAAAGCCTGTGATACAGAGGGACAAGAGCTGTCCAGCAGAGCAGCTCTTTCTAAGAAAATGCTTCTGGTACCAATTAGAGCTGAGTGCAAGGGTACCAGAGAAAACAGCCAGAAGCAGGAAACTGGAAAATCTGATGTCATCAGTTTTGATCTTCTAACATCTGGCGCACACACATACACCGCAAGAGCCCATAGTTTACAATGCTTGTATGTTGCAGTACAGCATAGCCCACTGTTAATTTCATGCATCCCCACATAAATGGCTTGTTCCCCAAGCCCTGAGATCTCTGAGAGGCTAATGAATAGCAAGGAGAAGTGATTTGTGGTGAAAACTTTTGAGGAACATATGAGTAAGCAGAGTGTTGAGAGGGTGTTACTCATGCAAAGCATGAGTAATGAAGTTTTCCTTCTTTACATTGTGAATGTAAGCTGATTTGCATATAAATTGGACCTGTCAAGTGTACTAATATCAATCAAAAAGCTGTGAAAAAAACCCTGAAGTTGCAAATAAATCATGCATTTATGTGAATGTTGCTTTTAATTTTATTTATTTTTTTCCAAAGCACTTTGAAAAAGCCAGATGCTGAAAAATGAGATACTTGGGGTTAAGCCTGAAAGTCTGAGAGCCTTGGGTTGGCAATGTGGTCATTTAGAACAATGTTACAAGCCAAATAGCATGAAAATACGCAGCCACCAGCCGCTCATCAGTGTAAGCCTGTACAAGCCCTCTCTGCCCACACTGGCACCTGCTGTCCTGTGTAGGATGAAGACCCTAACAGAGGTAAATTTGCTCTGCCCTGCTGGATGCCTGATTTCTGACATGACCCTTGCCCTTTAAAATGCCAGTGTGTTGGAGGTGCTGTACAGGTACACAATACTCACCTGACCTACACAAATTGTAGTGATATCCAGGTTCCACCTAACAGGACTAGTGCAGAAGACTTTGCACTTGGCTCAAAAATGGTGGGACACAGCATAAGGAAATCTTTTCAATGTCACCTCTTTCGGTAGTTTCTCACTGTCTCTTCACACAAAAAGAGAGGGGTCATGTCCTTGAACAGCATCAGGAACACAATATGTGGGGACAGCTGCCTTGACCAGAAATCCCAGAAAACACACTCTAGCTCTGCACCCAGGTTGCAGCTATCTTCTTTTTTTTACCTCTTTTATTTTTGTTTGGGACAGGCTGTGTGTAACGCCCCTCCTTCCTTGCAATCAGTTTGTTCAGTTCTCTTCCGCTTTAGCCACTGGACCATGCCACACTGCCCCACAAGTGAAAAGTGCTGCCCTTTTTTTACCGTGATTCTCCTTGTACAGCTGCCAATCACTTAGTAAAGGATGGGGCTAATGCAAACAAATGAAGAAAGAAGTTTGTGCTGGGCTGCAGTGGGGCAGGGTTAACTGGTGAGGTCCCATACCCCACAGCCTTCCATCTTGCCTCCTTTCTGCCAGAAATTACAGCCTTTCCAGCCTTTCTGCACAAGAACTTCTGGAATGCTCCTTGATACTGAAAAGGCCCGCATTAAACACTGCTGTTGAAGGCCCTCAAGCTAGAGCAGGTAACTTGGGCAGAGCGGCACAATGGAGTGATTGCACAATGGAGTGATTGCACATGCAGTTCTGTCATAAGATCAGAGGGGCAATCATCTCCTGATGAGCTGCTGGGACAGGAGCTATTCTCAGCTGTCCCTTCCACCAGCTTTCTGGAGGGAAGAAATAACCTGCATCTTTGCAGTCCTATTGGTGCTAAGCTAAAGCATTCTTCTCATCCTAACCTTCTCCTTTGCATGGCTACATGGACAGTCTGGAGCTCCATCCTCTTTCCTCCTGTGCCTGGCTGAGTCCCTCCATGACAGAGGACTCACGCAGGAGCAAATACTGCAATAAATAGGAAATGCTTGTTCAAACGACAAAATCAAATGCAATCAAACGGTGAAGGCTAACAGAAAGAAACAATAAAAGCAAGTAAACCCAGAAAAAGTGTCAATAACATTTCGAGCAGGTGCAAAACACTCCCAAGTTCCTACAGCAGGTGCACTTCAGGCAATTTTAAGGAGTGCAGATGATTGTAGAGTTTCTAATGAACCCAGGAAGTAAAACCAATGCCAGCCCTGTGTTCACCTCAGCATGAGAGGAGGCCAAAAGATGGTCAGAGCTGTGCAAATGTCTCATCTGTGCAGTGTACCCATGTGCTGTCACAGGGGCAGGCACAGGCTGTTAGTTGAGAGAGCTACTGTGGGAGTCTGCCCCAACCAAACTTCTGATGGGTCCATATCTAGAGACTTTTCCAGTCTCAGTGTTGTTCTGCCAATGCTGGGAGTCCTGTGACTGACAGCCTGGAGAGAAGTGCCCATTGATGTGTGAACTGGAGAAGCGGCAAATTAAGAAAAGGAGAGGGTAGATACTAAGGGGATATGTTATGCACAAGGGGAGGCAGCATCTGTTGCAAGATTCTGCAAACTGCCCAGCACCAAGCATACATCTTGATGCACCCTTGGGAGTTACCCTCTTCCCTCTAACCAGTTGGGTCCACCACCACCAGATTGATGCATACTATGAAGTGCGGTGTAGGTTCTCAGCACCAGACCCATGTCCCCTGTCGTTCTTTTGGCTAGCTCTGACAGCCTTGCCTCCCTATATGAGCTCATTGTGATGCCATGGGTGGTCTGAGTCCTGTTTCAGGTCCCTGTGCCTGCAGCAGTGACATGAAGACATCCCAGATAGTCAAGGGAGGAAGCCTTATGCAGCGGAGACATTTTGCTCACTGATTTGTTGCAGTTCAAAGCAGGTATAAAACAGTACCAGGGGAAGACAGCAACACTTCACAGGTGCTCAGCACTTGCCTTGATCTGATGTGAGAGAGAAGTGGATGCAGCTGCATGGACAAGACCTCAATGCTCAGGGGTGGGAAGAAGAACAGGTACAGCAGTGTTGGAGGTGACCAGCCCCATTATCCAGTATGGGGAGAGAGGAGCTGCTTCAAGCAGGCTGCTTTCTGGCTTTTGTGCAGGGCTGAGGCAAACCAGAGTCCAGCAGTGGCTGGCTGGGGCAAAGATGGATGCTCCTAGAAATTGCACAGGAGCTTCTGCGGCACTTAAGAGAAATCCCTGGTGGCTCACATGTGGCTCCACCTCTGTAGCTGTTAACATCTTGGGGGATGTCAGGAATTCCTCTGACTCCCTCTCACTCAAGGCACCCAGTTTTAGCACTCAAGGGGTATTTTGTCTCAGTGTGTGCTTAGAAGTCAGGGCTGGACACAAGTGGCAGTGTTGGGGAGACCCTCACAGCTGCTGCTTCCCCACGTGGCCCAGGGGACAAGCACCCTGCAAGACACAGGAGGTTACGGAGAGGGTTTGAGCCCCTTTGCCCTCAGCTTGCTAAATCTGCGTCTTCCCAAAGGTTACCAAGCTGATCCAGGGTCTGGGGAAACGAGCACAAGCATTTCTGCAGATGTTCTTGCCAGGGAGATTTTGCTGTCTTGGAGTCCTTCTGCATCCTGAGAGACCCACAGACAGACATGCGCAATATCCTGTTTGCATATCACAAGCAAGCTTCATGCTGAGGCTACTCAAGTTTAGAAAACTAACTGCAAGCAGCAGTCCTCAGGCAGGAGAGCAGATTGAATACCCTGCAGTTGCTTACAATGCAGTCACAGAAATACAGCAACAACAAAAAGAGAGTTTCTTGTTAGTTGATTGTATTAAAGTTCCTGGGCTCTGCTTAGTGTGGTGCAGTGAAGGCACATGGGCACGGGGCATCCCTGCCTGAATGCAGCCACAGTGGTGACAGTGGGCTGGGCAGTGCTCATTTCGCATCACTGGGAATGTGAATGCTAACAGGCAGAAGACAAGGAAGGGAAGTGCTACAGATCCCTCCTGTCCTGTCTCCCCTACTAATCCCCCAGGAGATGCAGAGAATGGGGAATTTCTGTGATACACACTCCTGCTTGCTGAGAACTGTGCTGAGGTAGCACTCCACCAGCATGAGACCAGGACATTGGGCACACACTGTGGCCCTTCACCAGCACAGTTTGGATTTGGACCAGGCTTTTGGGAGTGTGTTGCCATGCCTGTGTGGGCTTCCCCATCAGGTCTGCTCAGCTGGTATCTCTGTGCCATGCCGTGGAGGGGCTCCTGCTCAAAGCGTTCCTCCATTCAGCATCCCCATCCCATGCTGACTGTCAGCAGTTTGTTTCCTCTTCGCAGGAAGCTGCAATGGCAGTGTAACAGGGCTGTTTGCAGTGTGCTGAATGGGGAACAGCTGGAGACGGATGATTGTTTGGGTTATTTGCCTGTTGCCTAGGTATTTTGTTTGCTTGTTTGAGCCCTAAGAAAATAGGTTTCCAGTTCCTCCGGAGGCTGTTCTGTGCTAAGCCCGTATATTGTGAGCTGCTTTTGAAAACTGGTGGTTTATAACTTTGCAAATGAGTGTCCTGCTGTTTCAGTGGTAAGGCTCTGTAAACAAGGCAGTCTTCTCAGAAATTTCCCTGCCACAGAGCCAGTGGGACTGGAGGAGCAAGAGCAGCCAAAACCACACACTCCTGGTGTCAGAGAAGCAGATACCCGAGTATGGTCCCAGCTGGACCTCTCTCTGGAGTGGATTTAAGTGGCTGACTAAATGATAGTGCTGGCTGATGTTTATGGACTGTCCTTAGAAGGATGCCACTCAGCTTTCCTTCTGATCAACTCCTCACCTGGTGTAAACCAGCAGCACTCTGTTGCAATCATAATACTGCGATTTTAACAACTGCTCTGTGTGTAACACTTGCACATATCCTCTGGCTCCTTACTTCTGGGTGTTTGCTTTTATTCTGAGTGGCTGGACAGTCCTCCACCCTGTGAGAAAGCATCTTTTTTCTTGCTGCTGAGTGCAGACATTTTGGCTGTGGAAAATGGAGTTAAATAAGAATAGGCTGCTCAGGAAACAGAGAGTGCATTGTTGCCAGCTGATACTGGAGAAGTAATATCAGGAAGAATGCAGATTTGGCCAAGGCACTTGCAAACAGTGCCATGGTCTAGTCATGAGCCTGGGTGTACAGCAATTGTGCAGCTTTGGGCTGTGGTGGCTGCACATCCTCTAAAATCACAGGAAAATGTCAGCCTGACATGGACATGGGATCAGAGTCGGGGGTCCACCTCCCGCTTCACAAAAATCATCACTCTAACACCTTGTGTTCCTTCGGAAATCTATTTATCGAGTGCTGATGGGACATGAGCCTGTTTGATTTGGCAGGCATGGACCTGGGGGAGGGGTCAGTGGGGAAAAAAATAACAACACTGCAGCCGATTCATCCCTCCTTGTTTATTCCACCAGAAATAGATTTGGCAGAGTGCATCAAGAATGAACTAATCAGCAGGGAATTAATTGGCATGTTTGTTAAAAGGAAGGAACAAATGCCGTGAACAAATTAATGGCTGGATGGCCATAGGGTTCAAGCAGCCAGAGAGAAGTGCTGCATAGTGGAAACTGTGACTAGTTAAGAGAAGTCATACAGCTGTGCCGGAGAGCCAGCAGTTGAGAGCTGCCCAAAAGAACCGAGGGCAAAGATATACGGGTGTCTTTGCAAATGGAGCTGCTTCTGAGAGGGGCTCCATCACCCAGTCTTTCCTTCCCGTAAGGCTCCCATGTGTGGGGGGAGATGGCTAGTTTGCAGGAGTGGGAGGGAGGGGTAGGAGAGGTACAGCTGGAGGAGGCTCCATGGAAAGACTGTGGAAATGCGGAAAGCGGGGAAATGAAGAGGGACACGTCACTCATTGCAAGCTGAAATGCAGAGGGGGTGGCGAGGAGAAGAGGAGCTGGGAGGCAGAGATTTGGAAGCCTCGTCACAGAAGGACTGGCCTCAAGAGCACAGGTAATGTTTGTACGCAATTCTCTGCCTTCTTTCCAGGAATGTTTTGTTTCTTCCTCTGGAGTAGACACATCCATGCACCTCAGAAAGAGCTTGTTGGGTTGACAGACTCTAAAGGCACCTGTGAGAAGAGCCAGGAGAGGAGGGAACATGTGCAAACTGGCATGGACTTGGAGGCTGGAGGGTTGCTACCTACACTTCCAGAGAACAGGGGTGTGCAGAGTGAAAGAAGGAAGGAGAAAGGAAGAGTGAGTAAATCCTTGGGGACAGCCAGACAGGCAGGCATGGAGAGTGTAAGATTTGTGGGTGCCTATTTAGGGAGAGAGAGGAAACTCCTTAAGAGTAAGCCCCAAGCTCTATATGAGAGAGATGGAAATAAGACATACCCTGAAAAAGCAGGTACACCTGGAGAAGAGGCAAAAGGTGTATATTACCTTTTCAAAACCAACAGTACTTTACTAATGTTATGATTTGCAATAGATGTGTGCTTTGCATGTGGATGGTGGGTTTTTTTCCCCTTCTTTAGCATCAATATGCCTGCCTGCTGGCAACAGCATCACCCTAGCTGTCCATCACTGAGGCTGTCGATCAGATCCCTTTGTTTAGCAGGATGGTCAGGCTATTTGAGGGATTCAGGTGCACTTTGCTTTCACACAACGTCCAGGTAGAAAATGATCAGTGTAACTTTTAATTATATGCAAAAGCACTATTTAACTCAAGTACATTGCTAAACTTGAAAAAGTCAAGATATTTTTATTACTACCTAACCCAAAGCTGGGTGTGCACATGTACCAACATACAGCATTATACCCACACATATATAAACTCAAGAATAATACGTTACAATGGATTTTTAACAAGGTCTTTTGAAACTGGTGGTATTCTAGCTGTACCACTGTGGCAGGGTTAATATTGTAGGATCCATTTTTTTAATTGCTTTTGGCATTTTTCTTGATCTTTTCACCATTACATAATACTACAAGCATATGCTAATGTTTATAATACCCTGATTTTTTTCCCTTGGAAAGCTATCAAATACCATCCGCTTTGCAAGTAGAGCTTGCAAATTCTTTGATCGTTCTGGACTCGCAGTCTTGGCAGCTTTCTCCTGTAAAAGCTCAGTCTTTTCAGGATCCCAGCCTGGCTGAACTGGCATTAACTGCGAAATTGTGTGCAGCTACTCTGTGTTTTTTTAATGTGAAACTGTTTGGTTTATAGCACCTAAAGCTTCCTTGACTTTATACATAAAACAGAACATTTTAGTTGGGTGTGTGTAAGTAATATAACCTTAAAATGCTCTTAAAATATTGCATATGGAAATAAAGATAGAGAAATTCCAACAGCCTGCAAAAGTACCTTTATTATCTGTTGGGATCCTTTACAACATTGAAAATCTTAGACATACTATGACGTTTAAATATACATTACCATTGGAGAGCAACATTTTATGTATTCATGATTTACCTGAGATCAAACTCCCTGATTCATTTAAAAGCATGTTTTACTTCTCTGCAAATAACCCAAACCCTAGTATCACTCTTCAGCTTTAGTTTGAAAGTAGCTCGAAAGGAACTTGGGGAAACTATGAGAGGAGAACAGGTCTCAACAGAAAACCACAGTGGCAAAGTCCAATATTGCAGCAAAAACATCCTTCTTTTTAGGTATCGCTAAAGTGATTGCTAACTCTAATAAACAAAATCCTCCTCTCAAAGCAAACATGGCCTTGAGCTAACACACCAGGATGCTCATGCATGTCATCAGGAGAGTGTACGTGTTTAGAGCAGACGTAAGTGCAGGGAAAAGTTTCAAGCCATCTTGATAAACAAGGGGCAAGCAAGCTCTGAATCGTAATGCAGCAACTTACGTCTGGAATAGGAACAGTGTGTTCTTCTCAGCTTCAGGGAAGAGACAACTCTCTGAAATGAAGCTGTGTTTGGCACTGGGAGAGGATAACCCCCTTATCCTAGTAGGCAGCACAACCCATGAGCAGTAGTGACATTCAGTCACCACACGACCTCAGTATGTCAGTCTGGGGGAGGCACCAGTGAAAACTCAGTGCTCTGTTGTCATTCCCTGCTGTGTGTAAGGAGGGATGAGCACTGGAAATGGAGTATACTGGAGCAGCAAGAAACAGAAAGGGTCAACAGGAGAGAGACAGAGATGGGAGATCAAATCCTGGCAGTGTTTCTTTGCTTTGGGGCAGGGATTCAGGCTTGGGTGGCACAACTGCTGATATTGCAAGACTATGCTTGGGGTATTGAGGGAGCAGAGCTCTTTTAGCATGTCAGAGTGAGGAACTGAGAGGTTAAAAGGGGGGCGGGTGTGTGTGTGTAATAATGAGTTGAATATGTCTGTCTTCATTGCTTGCAGACGAAAGGACTTTCTGGTGAATTACTAAGCCTGCCTTGCTCTAAAGGCAGAACATGATGCAATTTTCTGACAGAAAGCATGCCATATTATTGTAATTAATAGTAAAAATAACAAAGCTACTATGTTGTTATTGTTATTCTCTGAATTTAGCAAAGAGCTTTCATCCAAGGATGTGAGAGTTTTCCCTGCCTTTCAATTCATGTTCTACCCTGACAGTACGTTCCAGTGCAACAGTGCAATGGATCCAAAGACATATTTGCAATGGGTTTGGGATCTGGTTCCTATTCCAAATGACCCTGCAGATGTTTTCTGCTAGAAACCTTGTTATTGAACATCCATTTGTCTTGTACAATTCCACCAAAGAGAGAGAGGATTGCTCAATTTCTGTGTGTCTGAGATATGAGAATCTATTTCAAAGATGATTATAACCTGATGTTTACTATGATAATACATTATGGTAGGCCCTCAGGAATGCAGGAAGCAAAGATACAAAGAAAATTATCTGTGAGGCATCCTGCAAATAAAACATGTGGGTCTTGTGTTTCATTTGGATGCCTGATGTTTTAAAAAGTTTGAGATCAAGAAGGGTGCATTTTTAGTGTCAGACGTAGGTGGAATTTATTTCTTTTAACAAATACAGAAAAATCAAAGTATCCCAGCCCTGGGGTGTTGAAACAGGTGGGAGATGGAAAGGGTAAGGAATGTACAATCTCTACAAGAAGTTTTAAAATGAGCTGGGAAGACACGCTACCTCCTTGATGCTGGCAGCATTTTCAAATCATTTGCAATTAGAGATGCTGGCATCTGGTAAGTCCTTTCCCATCAGGAAAGATTAAAAAGGCATGTGCAGTGCATACTCATCAAAAGACAGAGAAAAAAAGGGGTCTAAGGTCTGGAGCACTTATCTGGAAAAACAGGGAGGCAGAGGAGCTGTGGTGTCAATGCAAATAGTTTCAAGAAGGTCTATGAAGACCTTTTCATTACATGCCTTGGTGATACCATCAAACCTTAGAGATCTTCATTTTGGCAGCTTTGAGTTGCAGGGAAGAAGAGGTGTATGTATGTGTGAAATAGGAAGAAGGTAATTTATTTTTTCCTTTAAATGAATACTCCAATTAAAAGAAGAATACTGAGTACAAAATACATCTTGACAGGTGGAAAGTAATATTTTTAAAGTAGCATCACATTTTCCATCAGTATGACTACATTCATACCACTGTTTAAAATAGATGGAAAAATAAATATAGTTGCAATTAAAATACACTAGTGATTGAATGTAAGAAAGGCACAAATTAAAAGGATTTAATTATGTACTGCTTTGTCTGCTACAGCTCCTAGTAGGTTTTGAGGTGGCTGAATTCTTCCCAGATGGTTAGGAAATGAGGGTTATATGATATTTGAAAAGAAATCTAATGTCCTCTTATTTTGCAGTGAGGTCTTAGACTTTTGATGCATGTACCTGAACAGGGGAATAATTTGGATATTCTGAATGTGCCTACTTCTCACATGAGCCCCTCCATCACTGTGACTACGGATAACTGAAATCATCACTAAACCATATGAACTTGGCAATGCATTTTTTTGTTTGCTGTGTGCAATATGTGTGTAATTGATATTTCCATCCAGTTTCTACCAGAACAGCTGTGCATTACATTTAATAAAAATAAAACTACTAGATTCAACACTGAGGGACTACTCTAATTAAAAAAGAATAACAAATTAGCATGAGTAAGCTGTGGACAGACTGATCTGTCCTGTTACATTTAGAGATGGTACTTGTCCAGGAGGGCCTGTAGGTTAGGGTTGACTTCCATTGGCTTGGGAATAATGGTAAACTTGAAAGAAGACAAGAAGCTTAGGCAATGACCTCCTGACACCAGGTATAGACAGTACATGAGGAATGGGGTTGCGTTTGAGGCTTCATCACTGGGCAGCATCTCAGTTATTGCCAGCCATTAGTGGATCAGATGAAAAAGAACAAATTTTTATTCTGGCCTCTATTAAATCCTTGACAAATTGCTTCACTGGCTTGTACCTTGCTTTCCCTAATTGCGAAGTGGGGAGACAGCTATTTCCATACCTTGTCATACCTCCTTCTGACACGGATAGAACATTTATAGCTATAAGGTGCTATCCCAACGTGGCTACATATGAAGCAAAGCTACTTACCTAGCTGCTTCCAGTTGATGAAGCATCTCTGTAGCACTTAATGGCTTGAAAAAAAAGTAAGGAGGTTTGTACTTGCGGAAAAGAGAAGTCCTTGTGCTTCTGTAAAAGCTAGGCTGAGCAACTTGAACATTTTAAAGAAATACATAATCAGACAGAAATTTGATATTTGGGTGACAGGTGGGAGGTAGAGAAAGAGAGGGAAGAGAGAAATAAAGCAGCAAGTTTTTTTGTTTCCACAGAGCAGGGGGAAGTCAAGATCCTGTGAACAGACATCATGGTTACTCTTCCTCTTTTCCTCTTCTTCATCCTTTTGCCCTGCAGTGAATCCCAGAAGGATTTTCTGGACCAGCATCAGAAATGGAACTACAGAGAAGGCGGTAAGAGGTGGCGGTGGTGGGTCAGCCTGGGAGTCATTCAGTATCTCAGAGCTGAAGATTCACCTATTTTGCCCTTGGAGTGAGGCACACAGTGCTCATTCATGAGTGCTCTTTCTTGATTCCTCAGTATCTGCTGAGGTTTCTGGAGAGAAAAATGTTTTTTAAAATAATCAGCTGGGATATCCAGTGACAGCAGAAAACTTGGGCACCTGGATGCAGAGAATTGCATTATGAGAGAGAGTTACTTGCTTTTTAATTTAAATCCTCTATGTTTAATATTTGGCATTTCATTGCAACTCAGTTCAAGTGATGGGGAATGAAATCTAACTCAAACCACTGGCTCATGTTTTCTTGTTCTGTCACATTTATTTTCCTCTCTTCCACGGACATCCTGCTAACCTAGCTGACCACGTCAACATAGAAGGCATTGACAGCATTACTCAAACCCTTGAGAAATGGGGAAACAGCATCTTCTGGCAAATGAGGCACACTCTGCTGAACAACCCAAACACTTTACTGCCTGAGTTCTCCAGGTAATTCCCTTCATCTGGAGGTGGGATTTGGTCCTCTCCTGGGTGTCCCTCCTTGAGCAGGATTCATCTTCATTAAGATGATCTTTCATATTGCTCAGTTGTGGGGGATGAATCCCACTGTCTTGGTATCTGTTGTGCTAACAGCTCTGATTACTCTAGTAAACTGAGTATTCTGCTGACTACTGCAAAACATTCTCAGTTGCTATGACTGTATTGTAAGAATTATCCTTAAGACAATGTAGGCTGTCCTTGGCACCTCACTCCTGTGAGAACAGGGTGGAAAAATGAATTGTGCAACAATTCCACACATGGACTTGGCTGCAGGGCAGGGAGAAGCAGCTGATTTGGCCTGTGATGTTTTATATTTCAGTCACTAACACCCAGATCTGAGAAAGTTATTCACTAGTCCATGTCATCATAATTCCCAATTTGCTTTTGCAGAAAAACGATTGAGCACACTCATAAAATTTGCTTCAATCGCATATTTCCAGAAACAGAGTGGGAAAATCAATGAAAAAGAGAGAAGGGAATATTGGGAATTACTAGAAACTTAGTATCGCTTAAATCAGAATTGTTCATAAAGTGAGTTGTCCTCTTCCATAACTCAGCTTTCTCTTTAGGATAAAGGAAAAAAAAATAAATATTCTGTCCGCAACTGCTATGCATCGAACCAGTTGAAGAGGAAAGGCTAGAAAAATAAAATGGCACTAGTCAGAAGGCCACACATATCTGTACAAATTAGGGTTTCAGGTGGATATAGTTGATAGATCATATGTTGGCCTTTGGCATCAAGTGGATTTCTCCCTAGCTGGATGGTGGCTGTTGTTATTAACACAGAATTCATCACAACTTCCACACTGCCAGTGCTGGAATTCATTAATGCCTAAGAATATCAGGGCTGATATTAAGTCACTGATTTGGAAAGCTCTAACTTTAGTCCAGGGAGATGTAATGAGACTATTCAGCCGTATTTCCTGCATAGGGCTTTGAATTAAGAGGTTGCTGGCAAGGACACAGGCTGGTCCATTGGAAATGCTGAGGAATGACAGTAATCTATGGGAATCAGTGGCCGAGCCTCCATGTCTGCTCCTGGTTAACAACAAGGCTAATTAATACTAATTAATATCAGGTGATATTAGAATGAGCCTCAGAGCTCCATAACACCTAAAGGGAGACTGAGAGAAAGCCCTCCAAGGGAATGGACAAGGTTACCTCCAAGCCCACCAGTGCATCAGTGCAGCCCTCACCTTACCAAATCCTGATGGAAAATCTGGCTCTGCCCCAGGCTGGAGTGACCCAGGGGCTGTGTAATCACAGCTGCAAAATGTCACGCAGTGGCCTGCCCTGCACTGGGAAGTCCTCACAGGCGATCCCGCACATTGCTGCTCTCTTCTTCTCTACCCCTGCTTGTCCCAGCCAAGCAGGATATGGTCTTCATCTCCCCCTTAAAGCAGGAGTGCTTCTGGAAGCTCATAAACCAGCTGTCATCTAGCACCAAGCCAGCTGTGCTTTGGTGGCAATGGAAAGACCAAGTCACCCATGCTGGTTCTGAAACTTGTGGTTTCCTGGGTTCAAATGGGGATATCTCTGATGAACTCCCGCCACCCTAGGGGAAAGGTGGCTTTGGAAGCATCTTTTAATGGTTGCTTACAACTTTTTCATCATGAAGGGCCCTTACCCACCAAGAAACACAAGGCCATGGTAAATTATTTTGCATGCTCAGGAACACTCCCCACACTGAGTTATTCTCCTGTATTACTCTCTCTGTAGTCTTCGCCCTATCTCTGCGGCTGTGGACAATCTTGTGAGGGAAGTCCAGTCAATAAAGAAAAGGCTAGAAGAACTGAATGAACGCCTCAGTGTCATCAACAAAAAAGTCCTTCCCATTCGACTGAACACTCTGCAGAGCCAGAGGCGTGGAAATACTCAGCTGCGGAGACTTCCGATGCATAGGAGAAGGTTGTATACTCACAGGAGACCTCAGAGGAGTTAATTCTTTACCAGAAAGAAAAGGAAATCTTTTTTATCTGCTTAAGCCTTTCTCAATGCAATGCTGCTAGACACTGAAGTAAAGCACATGCAAGACAGCTTTACTAAGGAGACCAGAACGCTTGCATTTTGTGGCTGCCTTTCAAACCTGGGTCAGTAGGTGAAATCTGACCCTGTTCTTCAATGATGGCTGTTTTGTGTCCCAAGCAAAATGAGTTGACAAGCTCAGTCTACTTGAGTGTGAATACCTTTAGGCTATACAGCCATTCTTTCTGCTTACCAGAAGAAGTTCTTTCTATAAAGATCAGATGAATTTCTCTCTCTGTTCTATTTTTACTGCATTCCATCTGAAACAGCTAGGGAATTTGATTTTCAAAAGTGCTGAATGCCTGATGAATGTAGAAAGATGGCACTTCGGCTGGGCAGGGAGGATGAAGAGGAAGCTATGTTTTAAAATACAGTCTTAACTATTCTCCATCAGTGCTAAGGGTGCCCCATTCACATGTTCAAGGGGTCGGTAGGGTTGGATAACATTGGTCTGTGCATCATGTTTAAAGACTGAAGATGTGTCATATTCTAGCAACCAAATTTGAACATCCACCTTCTGCAAAGAGGTTTTTTTAGCTACCTGGAACTGGGCACTCAGAACCTTGTTATTCAGCTGATATGTTCAGAATTTCCAGCACTGTGAAAGACATTGCATTGACTTCTGCCAAGACCTTTGGAAACCAGGGGATGTTTTTTTCAGAACTATTTAGATACCTAATGGCATAGGTGGGTGTTTAGAAGAATTTTCCAGAATAGCTTAAGAGACAGTTCAGTTCCCAAAATCACAGATGATAATTCAATTGATGTCTAATTCACAGAATATCTTCTGCACATGCAAGCACTGACCTCCAGACATTCCCCAACATCCTTTAGCACAATTAAGATCTGTAGAAAAAGAACAACTACACACCCCAAGGACTTTTGTGCCTCAGGGAGCACCCAGAATACCCTGCCTTCAGCTTGTCTTTGCCTGTGGTTTCCTGGCAATAAAACTTGTGGTAAAAAAGCAGTGCAGAAATCAAATTATGCACTGAACAGAGGATAGAGTGGGCTTGCCCTTCAGGTCTCTAAAGGTAAATCCAATTCAGAGATTCCTATCCAGTGTTGCAGCCAACTGCACACCTGAAATCTGTTGAAACATAAGCAGGAGAGTCAGAGAGGAAAATAAACTATTTTTTTAAAGGTCTGGATGAAGCAATTTATAAGAACAAAAGTAAAGAATAGATTATGTCTAAATGGTTATGGGGGAAGCTGGCATGACAGTTGTTTTGAAAACACCCTCCAGTTACAAACAGGGAGGATGCAGACTAGCTATTTAAGGATTCTCAAGGCCTGAGTTTATGGAAAGAAGTTCAGTGACACTACAAGAACCTCCAGAGAGAAAGGGGAAGAACCAGTTTGATATGAAATCTTTCAGAATGAACCAGAAGAAGTAACACAGCCAGAATTTTGGCTGTGACCTGGGAGTTGAGTAGGAGAGGTATGAGTAGTGTATGAGACAATTTGATAAATATTTCCCAGATGTAAATTCTCTGAGTTCAGGTTTTCAGAAAATAACAAAATTCTAACTTGGAAGGTGTCTCATTGGTTTTGCTTGGGAATTTGAAATCCTGCTTATGTAGACAAGGGAAAAATCAAGCCTGTGAAAAGGCTGATAAAAAGATACAGTTGTGCCTTTGGTAAAGTTGTCATCATAATTTCGCAGGAAATGTAGACTATTTTGATCCCAGAATATATTTACCTAAATGACAAGGAATAACAGGAGAGAAAGGCTCCCTCCTCCTTGTTATTCTGCATTCAGAGCTACTAGGCTGTGCTATAGCATCAGCTGCGTGCTTGCACAAAGTGCTGGCCCCTCCGGGGGATGCTTTACACACTTTGCTTGGGGCTGTCAGGACTGCTGATCTGTTTGGTGTATCTGGAGGAAGAATACAACATAAATGTCAGCTTTCACGTTCATATTTTAGACATGAGCATTTTATCAGGCAACATGAAGCTGTATAAAATCAACTGAGGACTACTTGAAACAGAAAGATGAGACTTCCCTCAGTCCTTCAGTCCCAGATGGCTGGAGGTGGCAGGCCAGACTAGATCACTGCATACTTTCACTTTTTACTTAGAAGTCCACCACCAGCTTTGACCAGAGACAGAGAACCAGGCAAGATGGACCTCTGGTCTGACCCCAGTCCATGTATTCCTACACTGATATGTGCCAGTTGGTATTTTAGGCAAAACTCCTCAGCTCAATGGAGAAACTCACGATTTGTTTTAAAACAGAACAAATAAGCTGCAGCATGCAATGTATATTACAATTTTGCAATTTCTTGCATAATGGTGAATAAAAAAAATAATATAAATAGTTAATAAATGACTAGGTCTGTGCCCTTGTCCCCCCGATAGCTGCCCATCATTCACTCTGTGAAAGTCCAAGTCAGGCTGCAGCCCTGCTCCCTGATCTGAGCATGGCCTGTTTGATCAGATGATTGTGGCCAGCTGCTTTAACTTCTTCGCCTTTGCATGATCCTCTCTCTCTAGATGGAAATGCTTTAATTTTACATTTCTTTTATTTTCTTTTTTTTTTTTCTCTTTAAAAGCATAGGAAAGTTATGCATCAGCCTGCTTCTGTGCCACTCACCTTCCATCTGAGGAGGCAGGAGTCCAGCTGAGCAAGCACCTTGAGGTGCTTCTGCCTCATGTGCCTGGGGAGACTGCTCTGATCCATGGCTGCCCCAGGGACTGGTGTTTGATTCCTACCTCTGCTGCCCTCTCCTTAAACGATCCTGGGCAAGGCACTTTCTCTAGCTGGCACTTGTCCTTTGACATGGCATATAGAACTAAACCCCATTTGTGATCATGAAGGATCTAAGTCCTCTATGTACACAAATATATCCAGCTACATAAGCCATTTAGGCCCCCTGTTGTGTTCATTTACATGTCTTTCTGGGAAGGGACCTGGCTAGAGTTTTAAATACAGTTGACTGGCTGGGCTGTGAACACACGCAGGGGTAAGCCAGGGGAGAGCAAATCCCATCGGTGGCTTCCAAGACCTACCCCTTACCTAAAGCTTATGACATCCAGAGAGACATGGACCACTGCCTGAAATCCACTGTCTTAAAAGACAGCTGTGATCCTTAATTCCGTTTATTAAAAAAACACCAGAGTCAACACCTTATGACTTTGCATTTTCAGGAGAGCTGTGCCCCTCCACGCTATACACCACATGCTCTTGCATTACTTCCCCCTCCTATTTTATTTCCTTCAGACTTCCTCTCTCCCCCAGATGAATACCACCTGCTTCCGCAGCTTATTACTCTTCACACATCTCAGTGTCCTCCGCTGCTTCACCCCCGCAGCTGCCGCCCTCCCGCTCCCGCCGCGGCCGCACCGAGCCCCGGCCGAGCCCCGCCGGCCCCGGCTGCCCCCGCCCCTCCGCCGCGGCGCAGGTGGCACTTGGGTGCCCCCTGGCGGCGGTGCGGTGCGCTGCAGGCGGCGGTGCCCTCCCCGGGCCCTCCCACCGAGCCGAGCGGGCCGAGACGGAGCGGGGCCGAGCCGAGCGCGGCTGAGGTGAGCGGGGCCGAGCCGATCGCGGCCATGCTGGGCATGATCAAGAACTCCTTGCTGAGCACGGTAGAGACGTGGCCCTACCGGGTGCTGAGCAAAGGGGAAAAGGTAGGTGGCGAGGTGGGCGGCCGGGCTCTGGTTCCCCGGGGGATTTCTGAGCCAGCCGGGCTGGATAACGCACTGCGAGGGAGAGCAGGTGTCCTGCGGGCAGCACTTGCCTCCCAGCCCGTCCGGGCAGCTGACAGCTTCTGCATCCCCATCTCCTTCCCCAGGAGCAGCTCAGCTACGAGGAGAGGGTGTGCGAGGGCGGGCGGTTTGCGGCCGTGGAGGTGGCAGGGAAGCCGTTCGACGAAGCCTCGAAGGAAGGGGTGCTCAAGATCCTCAAGTATGTCGGAGGAACCAACGAAAAGGGTGAGAGATGCTCTCCACCCCATGGGGCTTGGTGGACGTTTGTGGTTGACCACTACTTGCAGAGGCTTGGTGAAAACAGGGTGGATGGAGCTGATGGCACCACAGGCCTGCCTGGCTTGCAGCTCCCAACACTGGGGGTCTGTGATGGGGACAGACCCTCACAGGGAAAAATAGACTTGTCACAGGTTAAAGTGTGCTGAGCCAATTCATGCTATGATTCCACTCCTAACCGATCTCGCTTTCAGAGAAGGCTAAAATCTCAGAAGTGATTTGTTTCAGCAGGACTGAGTTACCTTGCAGCTGGGATAACGTGAGGACAGGCACACGTGTATCTATCACAGCTCCCAGTGTGAGCAGTAGCTGATGAAATCCAGGGTATCTGGGGCACTTCATTTCTGTGATGTACCCTTGTAGGCAGTGAAACAACTTTTATGTCTTTGATATTTTATCATATACTCTGGCTATTTTTATTTATGAAAAGGTAATGAACAATGAGCTTGCTTTTTAATGGTACTGTGTAATGTTGTATAACGGTGCTTCCAGGTGATTCTTATTCTCAGTTTGTGCATTGGTAATTATCTGCAGCAGGAGGAGAAGACCATAGAGCAGTTCCAAGGCATATACATTTTCTCACACACCTTTCTCAGGCGTCTGGTAGAGGGACTTGTATAGTCTGTATGGGAGTAGGAACAGGATGCAGAGAGAAATGGCATTTACAGCAGTGTGATTTAGAAAGGTGATGATCACTCTTGCTGTAGGAGAAAAGGGCGCCTTCTATAATGTGTGCCACAGAGGCAGGTATGGTGTCAAAGCAAAATAAATGAGGAAGACGTCTTGATCTCAGCTGGTTCTGTGGCTGCGTGATCCTGAGGTTTAGAGGTTCCTTACTACTGAAGGAAGAAGAGGGAAGAAAAAAGTTCTTCAGTGCCATGTGGAACCTTTCAGCAGTAACGAGCAGAAAAGCAACATGTTGCTTCTGGAGTGGTAGACAGCATGGACAGTCCTGCTGAAAGCCGTAACAACTCTGAGTTTCGAGGCACTGGAACTCGTAGGATGACTGGAAGCATTTGGAAGGGTTTAGGAGAAAGCTCCTGTCACCCAGACTTGTCCATGGGCTCACCACTAAATGCAGATGATAACAATTTAAATACTGATGTAGATTTACATGTGCCACTGACCTGCCCCAGAACTGTAGACCCTCTTGTGTTAGAGGTGATTTGTCAGAAGAACAGAGTGGCTTGGTGGCGTGAACTATATGGTTGACATCTACAAAAACAGGACCGTTAGTAAAATTCCATCCGGAGGTCACCTGGGGCCCTTGCCTCCCACGGTCCTCGTGTAGTCAGTGGAAATAGAAGTTTGGCCTGAGCAGAAGCCTAATGCTCCAGAGGACCCCGCTCTTGACTGACTGTACAAGCAGTTCACTGTGAGGAGTTTTCCTAAAATAAAATTAGATTTTGTGAATCCCCTGTTAATTCTGTGAGTTCCTAAGAGCCTTGACTTCTTTAGAAATGTCTGTGTATCTCTTTCAGGGATTGGCATGGGCATGACTGCTCCTGTCTCCATCACTGCTTTTCCTGCTGAAGACGGCTCCTTACAGCAGAAAGTGAAGGTCTCTCTGCGGATTCCAAGCCAGTTTCAAGCCAACCCGCCTCATCCCAGTGATGAAAGCATCAAGATTGAAGAGAGACAGGACATGACCATTTATTCCATGTAAGGAATGTATCTTAGGATTTCCAGTCCCAAGTGCTGAGGTCCTTACGCTCTGAAGAGCAGTGTTGGTTTTCCCAGGGGCCTTGCTGGACAAGGGGTGCATGTGGTAAAGGGAGATGGAGGGGTCTTTCTAGACTAAAGACAAGTGTTTGATGTTGTTTCTTATCATTGGTCATGCTGCACCGATTTGGAATGTGGATTTTTTTTCACCGGGAAAACAAGTGTGAAGGTTAGCCCTGAAAGGCTTCACCTGGGGAGGTGAAGAATGGGGGAGGGTGAATATGAAGGTATAGAGTCATTTCTAATCACTGAAAACTATTATTTTGCCCACTTCCTGGGATCAAGATTGTTCTTAATCATCAAGAATGTCCTTACGTGTGGTTTCCACCAAACTACAGGTGTCAGCTGAAGCCTCATTTAGATGGACTCAGCCAGAGTCCGTCATGGAAACTGGCAGCCATTGCATTGCTTCAAATCACCTTTGAATGGCTGTTGACTGACAACATGGATTCAAACTAGCATCACAATAGCAATAAGCTCTTCACCATGTATTTAACCCCTTGGATGTGCCCCTTCCTCCTTGCTTGTACTATTTTGGCTGACTCCAAACCAGGGGTCCTCAAACTACGGCCCGCAGGATGGATACGGCCCCCCAGGGTCCTCAATCTGGCCCCCGGTATTTACAGACCCCCCCCTGCCACCCCCCCACCCCCCACTGGGAGTTGGGGGGGGAAACCAAGCAGCCGCAGATGACTGCCTGCCACTGCATCCACGCCGGCCCCCTGGTTAAAAAGTTTGAGGACCCCTGGTCTAAACTGTCTGGCTCCCCCTTGCCTGTGACTGCTGCCTGGCCTTTACTGTGGGCATGGGCCACGTCTGCAAGAACAGGCTGGTTTGTCTCAAACCTTTCCCTGAAGCTGGGCAGTGAGGTGCAGGCTGATGTGGAAACAATTCATGTTGGTGGGAGGTCAACATAAACCAATTCCAGCCCACCGCTTTTAAATAGCATTGTGGGCTGTAATTGTGAACATCTTTGTTCCTACCTTCCCTTTTCCTTGGGCTAGCTAAAGTTTGGCTTCCCTTCGTGATCTGGCTTCCAGCAGATGGTTGTTCACACATCAGTGATCATGGTTGTTGACAGCATTCAGTGTAAGGACTGCAGGCTGAGCAGACTTGGAGATAACCTTGTTTTCTAAGAAACTGTTCTTCTGATATGGTGTGGATTCAAAGGGCAGGGCCATTCTACCGACTGATATACGTGGGTCTGCCAATGAATGACTGCATCCTGGCTGTGTAACCCTCGAAACCTTATCACAAAGTGTGCTGGTTCACAAAGAACCGCCTGCATGAGTATATGTTGGTGGGACCTGGACCAGAATGTGTGGCTAAATATATTGTGGCTATATATTGTTCTCCCTCTCTTCCTTTGCTGGCTTTGCCAAGATTGCTCAGCACCTCTCTGTGTTTGGTTTCTTTGCAGGCAGTTTGGTGGCTATGCCAAAGAGATGGATTATGTGAACTATGCTGCCAAGCTGAAGTCTGCTCTGGGGAGTGAAGTTGCATACCGCAAGGATTTCTATTTCTGCAATGGTTATGACCCCCCTATGAAGCCTTATGGGCGACGCAATGAGGTCTGGTTTGTGAAAGAATGAGCATCTGGCTCCCTGTGGTGCTGGCTTGCACTGATAGCCTCCCCACACTATGTTCCTGTCCTCTTCAAAATAAATTGATAATTTGGCAGAAGCAGAAAACCTATCGTTCCCTTCCTCCATACCTATGCCTTGGTCTTTTATGGACCAAACAGTTTAGAACACTGCAGACCTCCCCTGACGGTCCTGTTCCTTTGTTCTGGACCAGGTCCTTGGGTACACAGGCTCTTGTGATCTCTCCGTGGCTCGGTTTGCTTTTATCTACCTTGTGCTCCCAGAGCTCTATGCTGAGACAGCCAAAAGTACTTAATTATCAAGACTGGTGCCTGACAGGAGTCACGTCCAAGTGCTGGCTATTAGCCTCACCTGAGGCAGGCAGGGAAACATGATGAAAGTGCATACGGGGACTTTGTTATGTTCTTGAGCTTGCTGCAGCTGTAAAACGCTGCTTTTATCTGTGCCATTTCAAAAGCAGTCTAAAGGGACATGGGCCTTGCTCACAACACAGTGCAGTGAAAATAAGCATCCTTTTCATTTACGCATAGTGTGCAGGAGAGCAGTACTTCTGTTGTCTGACTAAGAAGTGTCATTTAGAGGAAGATCCAGGTTTCTGTTTGCAGCTATCCTTCTGTTTGAGTTGAGACATTTTGGAGTGTGTCATGTCCTGATCTCATCTAGCAGCTAGACAATGTGACTCAGAGATCCCAAGACCATTTCCTCACCGTCCTGTCACTTGTGTGTAACGTTTCTTTAAAACTAGCCTACGTAAGGGCCAAAGCTGCACTGTTGTGGTAGCCTAATTGAATTAGAAAAATACAGGCTGTGAAAAAAGCAGGTACCTATTACTTGTGCTCTGAGGGCGTGTCTGAGGAATGGTGAGCATCTAGTGGAACTTCTGTGGGTTCAGGTCTTTAAAAAGAACTCTCTTCTTAAATGGTGTTAGTTTCTGAAGGGCTACTCAGAGCAACTGTTGTCTTTAAAGGAGGAGGAAAACCTGGCTGTTCTTGAAAACAGGGATTTGCATCAAATAATGAGTAGCCTTCGGAAACCTCAAATGCAATAGTAAGGGTGGGTCTTGTTTTAGGAAGACCGGCAATGTTTAACCGTTGGGCATCAAATGAGCATTTTAGCTGTTGGCTCTGCTAGGGAGGCAGCAGGATGCTTGGAGTAGGAACGTGGTCACACATCAAGCTGCTGTGGGTGCCTATGTGATTGGTTCTCTGCTAAAAGAGGAGTGCTCTTCTGATGATTTAGTGCCCCAAAGTTCAGGTGCTTTCCAAAAGCTGGTTTACCCCTGGAGCTGAAAGAGAGGTTTGTCGATGGCATCCCATGTTCTGGCTGGTTCAGCTGTTTGACATGTGCCTTCTTTCTGAGAACAGATCTCAGCAGTAAAAGGAGAAAACCTAAGGTTCTGATGTGCTTTCTTTTTCTGTCCTGTGGAGCTGTATGAGAGCTTTTGCTGTGGACCTCACAGGAGAGTTTGTCACCTGTGTGCAAGAGCAGCTAGTCAGGATGGGTAAAAAGAGCAGATATCTAATTTTCAAAAAAACAAGGGAAAAGCTGTTGGCTGCAGTTAGTGATTACAGTGCAGGTGAGGAGGAATCAAAAAGGAAATCAAGGTAGACAAAGAGTTAGGCTTTTGAAGGAGTTTTTGGAGGAGCAAAAGCCCTTCTAAAGCTGTCCCTGAATCCAAAGGGTCCTGTTCATGTCCCAGATTATTTTTACCTGTGTGGGTGAGGAATGGAGGGGCACAAAGCTAGCTGGTTTATGCATTCCCAGGTTCATTTTGGAATTTGTATGTAGACTGTGGATACAGTCCTCTCTGGCTACTGGTGGTGAGTGTCCTGCAATGATCAAAATCCTGAAATTCTTCAAAATTTCTCTTGTGAAATCTCAGATGTTAGGAAGACCAATAATAAACCTGGTATGAACAGAGCTGCAGATCTCAGCAACATGGTGGGGTTTCTTTTCATAACATGCATAATTCTGAACAGAGAGCAAGAGCTTCTGACCCAACAGTGAGAGAAATTGTGTCTGTAGGCTCTGCCAGTGTGGCCCTGCTACTAGCCTTTTGCATGCAGTAGACGGGTTACAGTTTCACGAACAGTGTTAACTGGTATCAAAAGCTTATGCAAACCAAATTGCCTTTTCTGCACATGCAAAAATGTCTGTGTTCTGTCTGCATTTTCCAGGGGTTTTAAATAAATAAAAAAATAATATTGTGATTTGCAATTTCTGTGCTGATCATTGACTTTGTGAGTTCAGTGGGAGTTGTTAATTTGGAAGAGTTTATGTTGCCACTTTATCTTTCTGTTTGGTGTACTAATCATGTTGCAACTTCTATAAATAGTTTTAATGCTTTTTCCAATGACTATTTTAGGTATCCTGCTGTGGCCCTACATTTTCTGGCTGTGTGAAATGGGATATGGTGGAGTAATCCTCTTCATTGGTTCCAGCCACTGAAGGCTTTGACTAATGTGTTAATATAGAAACTAGGGGGCTTGCTCACCTGAGGAAAACTGTCTTCACTTGTGTGTTCCTGTAGCAGGGATTCATGGACAGAGCTCAGGCAAAAACTCATGACTGATTTTCAGTGTGACCTGCTATCTGCAAATGTTAGACATATTGTCACAGTGAGGTCCATCTAGCTCAGTGCCCTGCTGCCAGTGATGGACAGGAGTGGACACCTGAGGCAGAGTACAGGATCAGTGCAACTGTGGGCTGATACCTCCTCTGAATGTAATGTCCCTGTCTCTAGTACAATGTGGCTTAGGGATTTTCGATACTGTCCTTAGTGGACCCAGATAGACTTTATCCCATGCACTTGTCTAGTTCCTTTTTAGACTTAAGGTGAACTTACTATCCACAGCATCCTTGGATATCCAAGGAGTTCCTTGCATGTGGAAGGGCAGAAATACTCTTTGGCTGAGGATTTCCAGCAGGTTGTCTTTCTGCTTCTTAGGCAGCTTTTTGATAAGCCTCTGTCACTGCAAGTGCATGTTTGTTTGGACAGTCAGACTCACTGTTGACATTAGAGGGTTTTCAGCAACCTCTTTGTGCTGGGGCCAGGAGTCAGAGGTGCACTCTGGATCTTGACTCAGTGCCAACATGGTCACGCTGCTCTGTTACATGCAATTGACTCCTGAACTAATGTTTAAAAAAAAGCAAGCTTTTTTTCTCTGACCCCTCCAGTATTTGTTCTCCAAGGGATAGTAGTGCAGCAGATTGCCTAGATGCCTAGAGACCTCCTTGCTTCTCTTCTGTGCCTTTACAATACCCTTTTGTATCTCAAGCAAATGTTGAAATGGGGACCTTTTGATGCTTTTCTGACATTTGACAGGGCGTCATGATGTTGACTGTTGTGTGTGTATGTAAGAAGACAGAGTGGAGGAAACAGGAGGGCAGACGGTTCTTCATGCTTAGGCACCTTGGTGCTGTCAGCAGGTGCCTTGTTGGGTGGTTGGGATGGCGTGTGTGTGTGCAGTGAAGGCTGCGTGGCTGCCCGTGGCCGCTCTCCCATCGCCTCGCTCAGTGGTGAAGTGCAGCACCCCCGTGGCTGCCTGCTGGGCTAGAGAGGCTCAGTGGGGTAATGGCCTTGGGAATTATCTCTGCCTTCCAGAGACAGGAGTGGCTTTGCTGCTAATTAGCAGCTGGGCAGGTCCCTCCTAGTGCTATGCAAAGCAGTGGTGTGATGGCAATAGGGCCAGCCTCAGGAAGGGCCACATTTAAACAGAGCCAAGTTAAAAAATATAATCTTGATGGGAATTATATGCATGCCATGTAGATTTAGCCCTGGTGGATATGCTGGCTTCCTAAACTACTCCACTTGTTAGTAACGTAATCTGTGAGAGTTTTCCCACTGGGCTTAATGGTAGCTATATATATAATGCATATATATTTATATGCATGTATGTGTGTATTTGTATAAATATGTATATATGTATATGTGTAAGTATATGTATATATGTAGTGTATAAATAATTGCCTCCAGACCCCCTGCTTTGATCTATTGGTTCCTTCTGCTGTTACTGAATAACTTGCTAATGTGAATGCAGCCATAGGGTGAACATTTGCAGACTGAGATTTTAAGTCTGCTAGAATGAGAGCTTTGTTAGCTTTGGAAATACTTTCTTTTGTAGACACATGCCTAAATATAACTAACACTGCATTAAGAAGACAACAGCCTTTATAAAAGTGCTAATTGGTTAAGCTGTCTATATAAGTCTGGCCAGACTTATAATACTCTAGTCACTTTGAAGGGATGGGTGATGTATGGTGAACAGGGAAGTAACATCATTATTTCCTCACTTTCATCAATCACCATGGCAAAAAGTGTGTGAGCAACTATTGTGCTTGTGGTAGCAAATTTTCAGCTTTGCAATGCTGCCTAAAGGTAATGGGACAGGGGAAGAAGATGGTGGGTCCTAGCTCACATCATCCCTCCTGCTATAATTACAATAATACCTCTTTTACAATAGCACTCTGAGCAGTGACTCTCTTTCTTCTGTGACAGCATTTCAGCCACGCTGAGCTAAAAAAGAAATGCATCTCTTTTAACGGGACCATAAGTAGCTTTGGATGTATAATGCCTCTGTAAAACTGCTTGGCAACATGATTTATTGGAGCAGGATCAGTGGTAAAAGTGACTTCTCTGACAGTAATGGATGAAATACTTCTAGTGTAGCTTCTCTGTCTCTGCTTGGTGCCTATGCCAACAGCAGGCTGGTTTTGTCAGCTCATTCATAATATCTGCTTTGCTCTCAGCAGAATCTGTTGCACAAGACCGGTTTCAGCCATGGTGGATGTATTTTCTCTAGTCCTCTGTGGGAGCTGCTGCAGAAGATGGGTCAGTGCAAATGTTGCTTGATTCCTAAGGTGCTGTCTGTCTAATTCCACATCCAGATCATATGTTTAGGTGAGAGTTGGGTGCGTGCCACTCCTCTGACCCTCACTGCTGCCCACCCTCCGGTTTCCATGAGGAGAAACGAGTGAATGGGATGGAAGCAACCACACCGTTCTTAGGCTAAGCGTGATGTCTGGGCGATCAGCAGCCCAGGGTCATGGGACAGCCTCAGATGTATCTTCTATGCAGTCCCAGTGAGAAGACAGGGTTAAGGAGCCTGAATTTTATGTGCATATTTTTCAAAAGTACAAATGGAAATGAAAGATCGCAGAAACCACATGCTGAAAGATTGCAGTGGGATTTAGGTATTTAAATGTCTTTGAGGATCTGGATTCTCATGCATATAGATCAACTCACTGCCGTGTACCAAGCACAGGATCAGGCCAGTACCTCCTGTTTTATATCCCTTGCAGCCTGGCCTGCAGTGTGGACTTACAAGTGCCATGGCCCTTCTCCCCCTCCAGGATCCTATGAGCTGATGCAGCTGGACATCATAAGCTGTGATCCTCTTTAACAACCCTGCTTGTTTTGTGGGACCAAGGAGCAGCAGAGGTGCTCTGGAGCTATGAGGCCATTTAAAGGCAGCTGGTATGCAAAAAGTAGTTCCTCAGACATACGCTGCAGTACCCTGACCTGCATCATGACTCGGGTGGCAGTGTGGTGTTGGATGTGCAGTGTGACCTGACACTGTGGCTCCTTGTGGTGGGACACCAAAGCCCATGCCTGTGCTATGTGGGTAGTTGTACCACCCGCCCTGCCTGTACCTGGACTTGGAAACAAAGTGGGTTTGGGTCTGAGGCGTGTGTTGGGGAACTGTCTTCTTCAGTACATACTTCTTGTTATCCCAGGAGTAAACAGAGAAGCATTGCCATGGCAACTGTTCTCCCTTGAGTATTTTTCCAGAGTTTTCCGATCTTGTTCAATTTTTTGTTATATCCCTAGTGTTTAATTTAAGGCCTTTCCTAACTGGAGTCCAAAGAAGCAACTGAATTGCCACTAGACAAAGAGTTCAGTTGCCTTCTCTTATGACTGATGAAGTACAAGATCAACAGAATTGAATGTTGCTGTAAGAGAGGACAGAATCTGAAATTAGAAATGCATTGTACTTGGACAAATGAAACAAATGAAACCTTTTACCCAAAGCAAAGCATTGACATAAAAGGTAGTGTATAGCACAACAATTTTGGGCACATTTCCCTGCTAGTGGATCTTTCTAGCTGTTTAATCACTGATTGCAGACTTTCTCAATCCTCTTTATGACTCAGCTTTGCAAAGGAACATCTTTCCAAATCAACTTGATCTGTAGTAGTATTTAGCCAGGGAACTTTGAAGGGGATGGTTACTGCAGTAGCATTTACTCGGGGTAATTAAGTTCATGTAAACCATGCCTCTCATTTTCCAATGCCTTACTTCCACCTTGTGCTGGTTTTGGGTGGGATAGAGTTAATTTTCTGTGTATTAGCTAGGATGGACTATGTTTTGGGTTTGTGCTGGAAACAGTGTTGACAATACAGGGATGTTTTAATTATTGCTGAGCAGCACTTACACAGAGCCAAGGCCTTTTCTGCATCTCACACCACCCCACCAACAAACAGGCTGGGGGGGGTACAAGGAGTTGGGAGGGGATACAGGTGGGACAGCTGGCCCCAGCTGACCAAAGGGATATTCCATGCCATATAATGTCATGCTCAGCCTGTAGAGCTGGGTGAAGAAGGAGGAAGATGGGGACGTTTGAAGTGATGGCGTTTGTCTTCCCAAGTACCATTAATGCATAATGGAGCCCGGCTTTCCTGAAGATGGCTAAACACCTGCCTGCCCATGGGAAGCAGGGAATGAATGCCTTGCTTTGCTTTGCTTGCATGCACAGCTTTTGCTTTGCTTATTAAACTGTCTTTATCTCAACCCCCAAGTTTTCTCACTTTTACCTATCTGATTCTCTGCCCTGTCCCACTGGGGTGGAGGGGGTGTGAGCGGGCAGCTGTGTAGTGCGTAGTTGCTGGCTGGGGTTAAACCACAATACACCTGCACACCAATACTCATGCATGGGAAACTCGGGCTGGAGGGGGAGGAAAAATCCTGTGGAGGTGTGGGAGGGAGGAGGCTGATGCCCTGGTTGTGCTGTCTCGTGGGAGGGTGGTGTGAGGGTGCGTTTCGTTGGACATAGCATCTTGTGTGCCCCCCACCAGCTCACACACTTGCCCTTTGCCTTGGCGAATGCTGGAAGGGGAGGCTGCCAGACCCCTTCCAACAGAGCTTATGCTGTGATGGCTGCAGCACAGTAAACGTAGAAGAGGAACCAGAGATGCCTCCTGGCTTCTCCAGCCCAGCCTTGAGCCAGACCATGTCTCCTCCCTACAGCAGGGCCCAGGGAATAAAGATCTCGCTGGACATCCCCAGCACAACTGTCCTCCCACTGTGTTGCCATCTGCTTTGCACAAGACTTTTGTATACGCTTTCGTGGACAGCAGTGCTCTTCTTCTGAGGACATCCTCAGCTCTGCTTCCCAGGAGAGGTGAAATCCTGAGCTGCAAGAGCAGCTGAGACGTCTCTAAGCACCCCTCCCTGCCCCAGGGAAGGGAAAGACAGAAAGGCAGATTTCATGAGATACTGCATTTTGGGAACCTGGCCAAAACCACCCTCCAGTTGGGAATCTGCCCAGCCGATTTCAAAACAATGAAAGCAGCCCTGCAAGTTTTGGAGTGCTTGTTTGATCTGAATGGGGAAACAGGGTCTGAAAGCAAACAAAGCTGGAAAAAATGGGTAAGATTTCAGGCATATGGGGTACCCAGGGGTGTTTTTGTTCCTCCCAGGTGTATCGGTTGGTCTGGCTGTGTGTTGACCCTTACGTAGATTCACGCCCCACCTCTACCATCTCCCTGAGCATGGCAGTGGCACTGCTCACCTTTGGGGCAGGCAGTACCCTGTTTCCAACTTTGCTCTTCAGATGCACGCTCCAGGCATGGCCGGTATCAGCTTTTTAATGATTGCCCAGGAGACCTCTCAGGATCCAGGAATGAAAGCCAGATCTTGAACCAGGGGTATCATTTGGCTGGAGACAGCTCTCCCCAGAGCTGGTTTGTTAACAGGTAAGAAGGAGTTCATTTATTTGACATTGTGATGGTGCTATTTCTGAATAAGAGAGAAAAAGAGAAGTTTTTTCTTTTATTAGCATATGATTTAGTTTTCAGCTTCTAAAAATTTGCTTATTTTGAATGGAAGCCCAGAATGCACAGAATGTAGCATAAATTGCATCGATATGGACAGAGATTTTTTTTTTTACCTTTCAAGTTACTCCTGTTCTTGATGCCAAGGCAGTAGCATTTGAAAAGGCTCTGGATGTTTTCCCTTTCCCTAGAAAGAAATATGTGAAAATAACAATCCTGAAGAAACACTGGAGGCAACGGCTTCCAGATAACTCTACTGAAAGCAACAAGATACAACCAGGCACACTAGGGAGATGAGGAAACTGGCGTGGGAACTGCCATCCAGCCAGAGAGTTTCCCGGTGACTGCAGCTCCCTGTCCTGTGACACACAGCAAGGAGATGAATGGGAGCTCCCTGGACAGTCCTGATGTGAAGATAAATGTATTTTTTTTCCAAAATGTTTGATCCCATAATCCATGAATCCATTTATCATAAATTGCCATTCAACAGCCCACTGTTACACCAAACTCTTCTGGAATGAATCCAGCTCCAGAATTATGACAAGCTAAAAATGGTGTCTATTCCCATGGCTATAGACAAAGAGCTGCTACTCAGCAACAAATGTACCATCAAGTGCCATAAAAATAGCCCCTTTCGAATTATTCAGTGTTTGGGACTTGTCATTTCATAGGGGTAAAAATGGATCCACTTTGTCACAAAACATACATAATATGTATTCACAGCTTTATAAATAGTATTTATAAGATTATGTGTATAATTTTATCTTAAATTGATGCTGAGCAAACAGACAAAGCAATCAACAAGAACTTAGCACACAAGTTTTGTTCTGAGAAATCTTAGTTGCTGGTAACACCTTAGATAACTGTAAGACTTTTGTCTTAGAGATGCGGATGTCAAAAGAGGCTTTCCTCCCCTCTCCTCTTCCTTTCTTTCATTAAGACAGCTTTAGGGAAAAAAGTTGAAATTACTGGCATCATGGCAAATGTGATGGCTCTAAGCCAACGCAGCAGCCCAGGCCAAAGCTGTCACCCCACACAAATTGATTCCACAGCTTTAGCTGTTCTGTAGGACAGAGGTTTCCAAATGCAGGGCTTTATATCACTTGGGGTCCCAGCTTTTGCAAGTGGAGTCACAAATGTGATGGAAATTCAGGTGCTCCAAGCCAGAACTGGGCTCAGTAGCAGGGATATAACTTCAATCGGCTCTTAAAGGAGCATTTGGGGGTAGTGCTCTTTGGGTTCCTCTCTTGTTCTTCTGCTTCTTTTCATCTCACTTGCCTTTGCAACACTGATGTGAGGACAAAGCATTTGTGCTGGTGGGTGAGGAAGATGAGGTCTCACTGGAGGCTCCTGGGCATCTTCCCTTTCCCACTTACTGTCTCTGCCAAAAGGGAGCAGATACAAATATGAAGGCTTTACTGCTGCCCTGCCCCATGGTTTCCTGCATGCCCTCTCCCTTGTGGAGCCTGGCTGCAGGCTGAGGGTCCTTATCTCTAAAGGTGCTCGGTCACATCCTGTAGTGGCCAAAGTCCTAGGGAAGGGTGGGAGCTAGGGGTGGGGAAGGTGGTATCTGGGGAAAAAAATACTGCAACATTGGAGCAAAATGCATTAGAACTCAATGTGAGACCTTATAGGAGAGGGTGATAATTTTGTTTGAGAACAGAACTGGTTTTATTCACTCACACTTGCCTATCTGTACTCATAAGCACCTGGTTGCCAACATCCAAGTGATAGTTTACTCTGGGTCAGATTGCCATAGCCATCACTGACAGTTCTGTTTAGGGACTACCCTCCAGAGGAGTGACCTGTGGCCCACTGGAAAGTGCAAGGTGTGGAACTGGATGCGTGTGCTGGAGGATGCCACCCTGACACAACATCATGCCTCGGAGCTGTGTTTACATTTGTGGCACCTCAAGATACAGTGCCTGTGCAGGCATGGTTGTCCTGTCCTGATCAGAGGGGATGAGGCAGTTTAAAAGTGGGATTTAACAACTGAGAGAGGAGAACAAACTGGGCTTCCCAGAATGGTGCAAGAGCAGCTTCACCAAAATTGTGAGATCATTCAAATTGTAATCCTTAGAAATCAGCATTGAAAAAAATCCTTTTAATGAAATATGACATATTTCAATCAAAAAAAAAGTCTTAGAATAGTACATTTTAAAAAAAGTTTTTCCATTTTTTCATATGATTTCACAAAAGTCAATAAATATTTTCTGGGGGAAATTACATCCCTCTTACCATTTTACTTAAATTATCAAATGGTTTCCAGGACAACTTTCCAATAGCACTAGGGTTCATATTTCTACTTCTTAAGGGGTCAGGGAGGTCTTAGTCAGAGAAATCAAGGGATAGACAGAAATGTCAGAACTGTGCTTTGATGTTTTCCCACCTCTTGCTAAAGCAAGAAATATTGCCTGTTAATGAGATAAAAAGGAGGGAGGCTAGCAGGAGATTTATGCCCTCCTGGAGACATGGTGTGCTAACTCTCCTCCAAGTTCTCTCATGCTATTTCCATGGCAACTCCATATAATGATAACTCCCACTGATTTTCTTCTTCTATCTGTTATTTCGGTCCCAGATACTGATGGATCCGAGGCACACATTTCTTTCACACCATTTGATACCCATCGACAACCAAAGTAAATAGTGTCCTAATTCTTCAGACCTTTAGGAAGTGCAGTTAGTTCATAGTGCTTTGGGGAATGCAACTGCAGAGCTGGACAGAGCTGAGACAGGAAAATCAGTATTACAGATGCTCAGAGGTAGCTGCAAAGGATGAACGCTCATTGTCAGCCTAAGGTGACAGGATTACATCCCACTCCTGTCTTTCTTCTCCCCTTGGGATACTAGCTGGAGGCTAAGTAGGAGGCCACGGGTGTGATGGGAGGTTGGATGGTTCGGGTGCAGGGAGCTGTATCTCAGCTGTCCTGCCTACAGAGACAGGAGGTCACTGCCTGACTGGGAGACACTCCCATCCCCGTTGCTGTCTGTTCATGATTGCAGATCTGGTCCAGCTCATAAGACAAGGATCACGAGCTTCTCCCAGGCAGAGCTTCAGCCAGAGAAATCCTCAACCAAGTGCCTCTAACGCGTGACTTCCTCCCTCTTATGAAATCTCTGCAGCAAGCTGCTGCTGGCTGATTTTACATAGAGGAAGTAGCAGGCATGCAGCTTGTTCTGGGAAGTCTGTGATTGCTTCATCTAGCTAATGGGACAGGACTGGAGTGGAGAGTCCACAAAGAACCTGGAGTACAGCTGCCAGCATAGGCTGCATCCAGCTTCTGGGCTAGAGCTGCAGTTCAGTCAGTGCTAGGGAGGACAGGACAGTCTGGATGTGAAGTCCTATCCCAAGCATCCCCTTTCTTCATGCCCTGAGAACAACCAGGTTTTCTGACTCTAATAATTTCTTCCTACAGTGATTCCCATTTAAGAAAATCACCAATGCCAGCTGAAAGGGCACCCATCTTCAGGAAGGGACCTTAAACCCCACTGACTTACACTTGATAGTAGTGCCCCTTCTGAGTAAGGCTGCTGCTCAGAAGAGCTGTCCTACTCTTTTTAGTCCCCCCATCCTGTAAATCAGTGTTGGTGAGAGCTTTGCTGGGACTCAGGCTGCTCTAACAGATGGAGAGGCTAATTATGTAGGAAGTTATTCAGTTCTCTTGCATGCAGAGAGATTTGCAAGGATGAGAGCATGTCAAGGATCAATGCTCCTCTGCTGTTAGCACAGTCACGGCAGCTGTGTGGAACAGTGGGGAAGAAGGCATTTCACTCACAGGGACCACGGCCAGTGGTTAGAGTCACTTGGGATTTGTGTTGCCCACTACCCTGGAGAGGTGAGCCATGAAGCAATACAATCTCCCTGCCCAGCTCCCCACCAGTCTGCTGGGTCCCTCTTCCTTCCACCCTTACAAAGAGATCAGGGCAGTTTCGGGTCTGAGATCTTTTGCTGTTTAGCTTCACCTCATCAACACCCAGTGACAAGAATTAATCCTAAGGAAAATGGAAAAGGAGCCAGAAACTCCATGCTGTGATTAGTCCTCACTCCCAGGTTAGACAATGTACTTGCTGGTCGGGACTGGTGTCTATCACTGCCCATGTAATGATGAGCCACCAGCTCAGCTGTGGGTGCAGCCTGTTTGTGCATGAGATGATGTGTGTTTGCAGGAGCTGGTGCGGCTCAGCCTCTGGCTCCCCTGCAGTCACGTCTCAGTCAAGCCAAGGGATTGCAAGCTTATGGAATTATCCAGACATCACCACCATCACAGGGAGAAGAAGGAGGGCACAGCAGTTTGAGTCTTTGCCTGGAAGCGGGCTAGGTTTGCATCTCATCTGAGTGACACAGAGCGATGCACCTGGCCGTGCAGGTGAGCAGTCACCTAGGCATGGTGGAAATCTCCTCTTAACCTTGTGCCCTGAATGTAGGGAACAGCATTTCCCCATCATGCTGGCATGACAGAAGGATAAGCACTTGAAAGGTCTCCTGCAGGACTCTTAGCAATTCAATAGACACATAAAAACAAAATAGGAGAATTATTAAATACCAGATCTGAGGTCACCAATACAAATTCAAGTCCAGTACCTTGTCCACATGTATTACGATGATCCGATCAGGCCCAAATAATTCCCATCCACCAGGGCAGAACTGGGGTTGAGGCAGTTAGGTTAAACACAGAAGCAAATCTCTGCTAAAGGGAGGCCACAAACACATGTTTCTAAACTCCTTGCATAAAATGTTTCCAAAGTTCATGGTTCTTTATTTCTTAGGATGTTGCTAAGACACATATATGCATAAAAATTATTATTTCCAGCCTTAGACATACAGATGACTCTGAAGTGAGAACTAAAGGCAAAGAAACTTTTGTCATTGATTTTACCAGCAAGAATTTAACTTTTTTGTCCCAGATTTTCACTTCAACTGTATCATCATGCTTCTATTAATTTCAATGTGAGCATTGTATGCACAGTTGGAGGCAGAGCATGCCCCAAAAGCTGATTACATTTGAAGAGCGCACTGTGAAAGAGAAATCAGGCGAGATACTGTCAAGGGTTTCATCTCTTTGGGATCCTGCAAAAGAGCATACAGCTTCTTTCAGCATTTCCTCATTCATTCAATATAGACAAAGTTTATTCCACTTTTAGAGATTACCACCAGACAATAAAGACAAATGATACTCAAAAAAAGACAAGATACATAATGAAACTTGCACCTTCCCCTCCTCCCACCTCACTTGTCTCCGGGATTTGGAAAGAATCACTTGTAGCTAAAGCCAGGGTTGGGCATCTCGGTTTATCTGGCTTTAGTACTCCTCCTGTTGGACGGAAAATGTGTTAGTCACCGAGATATGAAGCACTGGTCTGGTGTGAACTCATTCAAATGCTTTGAATAGGTTAAAAATGGTTCATGACCTATCTTTGTGTGTTCTGGGTAACTCAGCAGAAACCAGGCCACTTGTTCACAGTGGATGCAGAACCCACAGTGCCCCTGCCTCATTACTGAAGACCCCGATGTCATGGTAAAACAGACGGTTCCAGTTTTCAGGTCCTTACACAGGACAGGCTTTAGGTCATCTTTCAGAGAACACACTAAAGCACAGCAGCTGGCAGAGCCAGTCTCCTAGGACAAGGGCAGGGCAGCAGGGAAGGTGACACTAGCACTGTGATGCTACAAGAGCTGCAGAGGCAGCTCCCAGGACATTTGAAGCAGCATTATAACTGCCCCACAGCTTTTCGAGCAGCCTAGCAGCAGCCCATGCTGTGGAGAAATGAGCATACCCTGGCCCACCAGACTTCTGTCTCACAGCTCAGCAGCTTGTGACACTGCCAGAAACTCACAGATAGATCTGTCGTGCTGTAAAAAACCATGTTTTCATCTTTTCTGTAGATTGCCGGTACAGCCAGGTAGATAAACCCATACATTTTCTATCCTTTCCCCCTCAAATCAGCATACACATCCTTGCATCAGTGACTACATCTGCTTGTGAGGCGATTTGTGCTTAAGAGCTGGGCACTTAATCCTGGCAAGGTCTCATCTCACACAAATTTGCCATTTTAAACCCAAAAGTCTAGATGTAACAAGGGGAACCACAACACAGCCTTGACACATAGTGGTGATGGTGGTTGTGAGTAAGGAGAAGGATCACCAACAGGTTATTTTATCTACCTGCAGCTCCTTGCAATGCAGCTACCTGCTGCATCTCTGTGTAATAAAATTGTCCTGCCCACATTGCTGCCAGATATCACTGGCTTTGCCACTGGGGATCTCACATCCTGCTGACAGGCACAGTCCCATCTAGGCAGGCCCAGGAACTTGGTGGCCTCCATCTGGGAGGCTAGACAGGACAGGGAGTGGAGCTACTGAGCCATAATCTGCCTGGACAGCCAGGCTGCCAGAAACGTGCCCACTTGCCTGTTTGCTGCCCTGCCCCGGTGACTGTCCATCTTACCGTTGCCTCGTGGCCCAAGCTGTCGGGACTGACTGATCCTCCTTGCCCATAGACACCTCAGCAGAGCTGGGCAGGAGGCTCTCCAGGCAGCTGTTTTTCTCCAACAGCTGAAGTGCAGCCAGTCAGGAAGAGGTTAGTTGAAATTAAACATAACTGTGCCTAAAATAAAATAAGTTCAGAGACAAGCGTTCTGTATTGCTATGTAAAATGAGCTCAGCATCACAGTGGAAAAAACTTCATTTGTAGGCTGGGGAGTTTTAGCTTTGGTTTTGTTTTTGCTTTTCTTTCTTTTTTTTTTTTTTTTTTTTTAATTGGAACATGCTGAGTCAAGGAAATCATTTCATGGGAGCAGAATTGCAAATTTTACCAAAGTTCAATGAAAGGCCATGAAATAACTGGGGTTTTAAAAATGGTTTTAATATTAAAGCTTTAATAAGATGCAGGGGCTTCTCTTTCCTTTTGGTTTTGGTTGGGGTTTTTTATGACAATTGGGAGACCGGGGTGTTTTGTTCTGACCCCAGGGAGGGAGAGACCCCTCAGACTGCCGCAAGAGCCGCCCCCCGCCCCCCGCAGCGCGGCCCGCGCGGCGCTGGGCTCCGCGGCGCAAGGGCTCCCCCTGGCGGTCGTCGACCGAATGGCAGGAGGAGCCGCCCCGGCGGCTTTAAATCCTCCCGGGAGCTCTTTTCCTCGCGCCGACTTTCTTGGCGTTGCCTCCGCTTCCTTTGCGGAGCCAGAAACCTAAACCGAGACTTTTCCCTGTTTTTGAGGGAGTTGCTTTCCTTCCTGCCAGAATTAGCGCAGTGGGAGGAGGCCCACTGCTCTGGAGACCACCATGGGTACCAGGCGGATGCTGAAAGCATCCCGGACCCTGCGAGCAGCATTGCTCCCTTGACACCAGTCTGAGGTGGCTGAGTTAGGGGCTGAGGGTCACGGCAAGCTCCTTCCGGGCAAACAGACAGTGAGAAAGGGTGGTTCGGTACTGCTAAAACCAGAGTGCCTGCAGGAACAGCCTGTCACTTTGATTATAAAAGGATCCTAGGATGACTAAGTGACACTGAGCAACACTGATGTGCCTAATTTCTGAGATTCAAACATGTGTTTGTTCAGTCTGGCAAAACCAGTAAAGAGCTGATTTGCAGGAAAATGTGCTTTCTTACAGCACTGAGCAAAGAGCAGCACCAGAGTCAAGGATGCTACCCAGGTCCCTTTCTATGACTATAAATCTCACCCAAAATTTTCAGCACTTTTTCACACTCCAGCTCCAGCATTTGAGCCTCACTGCAGACCGTTTGGGGGGCTGGGGGAGTAAACCAGCAGACAGCACCATATGTTGGAGACACAGCATTTTATTTCAGCTCTTGATTAATTCCTTAGAGAACAAGATGCCCATTTTGTAAGCCACAGCCTTTGCTTTCTCCTCAAATGCACCTGTTACTGGTTTGATGGGAGAAAGTCCTTCAGCCAGGTGGAGCCTTGGCTGACTCCAGGGATAGGTGCAGATAAGATCAGCCTGGTCAGCTAGAAGGGCAGCTCCTGCTCCGTGCCTGGCACTTCAGAAAGCCTTTTGCAGAAAGTGGCACTCATATCTAGTGTGGTGCTTCAGCTGTCACCATAGCAAAGGCAAAGCAAATACCAGTTTCCCTAGAAACTGCAGGTGGCAGGGCACGTTGACTTTAAGAAAGGGAGAGGATCCCACATAAGACAGGCATGGGTGCAGAAGGATGTGTGCTGCAGGAAGGGAGAGGGACAGGACAAGTCCCAGGCCCACAGGACCAGGGTGGCTGTAGTGGGAGAGGGACCCCCAGGAGATACTCCCATGACCGCTGTACTGCATTGCCCAGTGCAGAAGCAAAGACTGCCCAGGGGCAGAGGGAGCCAAGTCCCTGTGGTTGGGTGGCCCAGTAGGGGCACAGATTCATTGAGCACAGCTGGTCACCAGCGGCTCAACAACCCCAGCCTGGGTGGAGTGATGCAGATCAGCTGGTACCCAAAGTCTGGGCTTGCTGCTGCAGAAGCAAACTTCTACTTTGCATTAGAGCCCCATAAAGCAGGCAAATGCTGGCAGAGGACCTTGCACTTCTTTCTCCAGGGCTTCCTGCTGGAAGAGGCAGCTGCTGCTGCAGCCCTCAGCTCATGAGTGGCCTTGAGTGCTAGAAACCACCTGCCTTAGAGACAGATCCTTAGGACTGTTCAGTCCCTTCTATTTATAACCACACAAGATCCTCCAGGGCAAAGGGAGTAACTGGTGCTGGGGAAAATGACTGTGAAGAAGGTATTGCCCAGTGGTGCACGCTTGTGGAAGTACACATCAACCACATACCAGGCTGCATGAGTAAGGGTGAAGTCAGCAAGTTGAGGGAAGTGGTTATTTCCTTTTATTTAACACTTGTAAGGCTGTATCTGGAGTATTGTGTCCAGTTTGGGTCTCCCACTGCAGCAGGGCTTGATAAAGTGGAACAAGTCCAGCAGGGGGCCACTGAGACATCAGTTGGGGTCTTCTTGGAGCACATCACTAGGAAAAGAGACTGAGGGACCCGCTCAGCCATGAGAAGAAAGCTTAAGGGATCCAGTTGCTCTTTGCTAAGTAAATGGGTGCTATAAAGAAGATGGAACCACATTTTTCTTAGAAGTGCACAGTAAAAGAACAAGGGGTGACAGAGAAGTTGCAACAAGGGAAATTCTGATCAGATGAAAGTTTAATAAAAATCCCAATTAGAGTGATCAGATACCAGTAAAGGGGCCCCAAGAAGCTGTCAGATCTCTGATACTGGAGATATTCAAAGCTTACCTGGACAAAGTCCTGACAACCTGGTCTAGCTGTGAGGTGAGCTTTGTTCAGCGTAGAAGTTGGACTAAACCTCTTCAGAGGTCCCATCTGACCAAAATCTTTGTATGGCTCTGTAATTCCACTAAACCTACTAAAATGCAGGAAAGAGCTGGAAACGAGGAGGAACCTGGTGGCTTCTCAGAACCACCAGCTCCCTACACACATGGGATTTTATGCTTTGAAGGGAGATACACACTGGCAGCTTTTAGATCTCATGCTTGTCTTTAAGACACTGCAAAGCCAGTTCCTCCCTATGGTTTGATGAGAACAGTGTAAGCTAAGCAACCCACCTGGCTGGGTAGTAATGTAGGCCAGGCTGATGCTCTGATGCTGCCACTTGGTCTTCTGGGTGTTGGTCTCCTCTGGGTGCTGCTCACAGGCTGTATTGCAGCTACTTGAGGTGGCTGAAGGAGATTGCTCCCAGCTGGTCACCTTGCCTGTATCAGGACCAGGAAAATAGGAGGGGTATCTGCTCTTCAACTACCTCTGTTTCTGGTCCAGTGTGATAAGATACACTGAAACCTGTAGTGTAGGTTTTGTATGTGAGATCGTCACTGCTGTCACTGGGGACTGGACGCACCATCTGTACTGTCAGCCATATTGCGGGGATGGTCACCTTTGGTAAAGGAGCACCATGCACACCTGGGCCAACAGTTGCCACATCCAAGATGTGGCCATGTGATTCTGTTCCTTAGGGAGCAGATTTGATTAAAGCAATTCACCTAACCCCGTGAGCCTGCAGAGAGTGGGTGCACAAGGCTCCTCACCAGCCCCAGTTACTTGGACACAGCCTGAGTCACCATTTGACACTGCTCTGTGTTGAATACTGAAACAGGGAGGAGATAGATGACAGCAGGGAACATCTGAGGGAGGGAGGAAGGCAGGGTGGCTACATCACTTATATGGAGCAGGCCAAAGGGGATGCAGCTTTTCAGCATTTGCTTCAGAGAAGGCTGGGGGGTGCAAGGGGTGCCCCATGCTTACCAGGCATTGTGGGCTCCCCACCCCATGCAGCTGCCTGCTGCCTCCTGCCACCCCAGGAGACCAACACTTGCTTTCTTGATCCATGGTCAGCCTGGCAGACATGGGAGCTGGGCATGCTCCCCAACACATCTGCCTCCAGAGCCTGAAGGAAGGAGGACACAACCATCCGCAGCCCCGCTGGCTGGCAGCATGCTTCTCTCTGCCTACAACCAGTCCTCAGCATCCCTTGTGCCAGCTGAGTGAGGGGGACCCATTTACCACCCCTGTGCCACAGCAAGGGTTACAGGGCTTGTGGGGAGAGGGTGAATCCCTTCCAAAGAAACACCTTGTTTGGGGAGGGTGGCACTGACTCCAAAAGGGGAGCTTTTTTGGCAAGCTGGGGGTATTTGGGATGTGAATGCAGCAAGGTCCTTCCCCTTCCCAGGCCCTGACACCACTGGCCTGAGTCTTTGCCCCAAGGGTTTACCACACCCTCTGTGCCCACCCCTGGCCGACCGCATGGAGCCCTGCAGCCCTGGCAAGCCCACAGGATGGTGACCCTGAAGGTCCTGGGTCCAAGTGGTGCCTCTGCCCTTCTTTGCCATGACATCCCTGACCTGAAGTTCAGCTGATTTTATCCTGCCTCCTAATAAAACTGGCTGTTTTCATAATCCAGGTGTGCTCCGTGCCAACCCTTCTCCAGTGTGTACATTTCTGGCACTGTGGTCTCCTTGAACAGGCAGAGGAGGGACCAGAAACCAAAGGGCCCTGAAGGCAGTGTACCTGCAGCCCCCACCACTAAGGGAGCTCTGCACGAGAGATGGTAGGGATGAGCCTTACTGGGTTTACTGGTCTTCCAGTGGGCAGCTTTTAAGAAAAACCAGCACAAGGATCAGGCAACCTTCCTGCCTCCTCTATTCACCTGTTCCTTTCAAGTCTAGCCTATCTGGCCCCACCAGTTTAAGATTTCCCTGGGACATGTGTGTGTGTGACTAAGTAGCCAACTGGTTTGGTTTTAACTCAGTTTTAAGGAAAGAGGAAACTGCTGCTTTCCCAAAAGCTTCTTCTGAGGTGTGAGGTATTTGCGGAGTGGCACCACCCCTTCCCCACCAGCACCAAGTTCCACAGAAATTTGTATTTAATTTGACATTTAAATCAGCCCTCACCCAAAGCTGCCTTAATATTGAACAAGTGCAAAATAACTCTGGGCAGATTAGTACTTGTGTCATTACAGAGGTTTAAAAAAATTACTCTAAAAGGCACTGTAAATCCATAGAAGGAGATTTTCACTCTCCGCCAAGCAGCGTGCACAATAACAACCAAGTAATCAAGAAAAACACCATGCTCTGAATGAATGGGAGTGCATATGGTGTCCCTCATCCCTCCTAGTTCTGCTCTCTCTGGGGCCAAGGTGCATTTGGGAGGCACTTTCTGGTCTGTGGCAGTCAGTGAAGGAGCTGATAAGTGTCTGGGGTGTGGAAAACACATACAGTAAGAGCACCCTTTGCTCTTATTTCTCCTGTTAACCTGTCCCTTTGCTCTACCAGAATCCACTGAAGCAGGGGAACTGACTGTTGTAACACATTTCTGGCTCCTCCTGGGACGTACTCTAGCTACATTTAAGCCATTAATGGCACCACATCAGCTTGAAAACCTAATTTCTTTAAAGTCTGGTATTGTTTGGAACACATCTCTCCTACCTTCAGTCTGCAAGTCAGCAGCTTGCATCATGGCTTCACATAACCCCTTCCCAATCTGCTCCCCAATTTTACATTAGTATCCATGAGTTTTCTCTCTCATCCTCTATGTTACAGGTTTGGAGCTGTGTAGGAGGACAGGAGAGGAGGAGGGGAAGGTAAGCATCATTTCCACCTCAAATTTACTAGAAGGCGGCATTTTTCTAGTCCTGTGTCCTGCGATGCATTTCAAACCAATGCCTAGGAGGGCTCTTTCTCATGCCAAGGGATACAGAAGACGCAAATGTCCCTGCATTGCCTTTCAGTGCTGGTAGGTGGAGTGGAAAAGGCGCAGCCTCGCATATTGTAGACAGCACTGTGCCTGAGGAAGGGGGTTTACTTGCCAGGAGCATATAGATATGTGGCATGATGTACCATGTAAAAACTCATGGGAAAGGAAGCCTCTAAAAGGGGAAAGTAAAGCCTCCTACCATCAGGAGATTTTAAATATTGTCATCATCATCATCATCATCATCATAATTATTTTGCTTTGATATTGTTTCTACTTTCAAATAAAAATATTACATGTGTTCACAACATCAGAAAGGCATATTTTTACAAGCTGAATTAAATACCTACAAGGTCCTTTTCTTTTCTTGATTATGCAAGCGCCCAGCAAGACATAACTGAATAAATACAGGAATATAAACACAGCAGGCACAGACACATGCAGTGATGAAGAGATCACATCTTTCCTCCTGCATTTGCTTGCTGTGGCTTGGTTTTATATTTCTTCACTTCTTAAGCGCTTCTAATGTTGAATCAGCTTTCTTTATTCAAGAAAAGTAGCACAGAGAAGATACTAACCCTCTTCTGCACTTTCAAGCAGCTGATCTCTGGTCCATAGTGATGGCTTTGAAGAAGCCAGCACCTCTTTGCCATTTCCCACCCCCCCCCAGCTGCAATCTCCCAAATGGCCCACTACAAGCCATGGAGAGCTATTGCCATCACCCCACCAGCTATTAGAGGAGTCATATTCCCGAGGAAGAACACCATTCTCTTGTAGTCAGGCTGTTTGTATTTTGATTAATTAAATATTCCACATACAAAGTACTAAATAAATATATAGCTGTGTTAGATACCAGTGTACCATACATGCCCACTTGGAGAGCCCTATTCATTTACAGATGAAATACCATGGAAAGCTATTTACCAAATACAAAGCAGGCTACAGAATGATTCAACTCTGCAGACTCACTGCTCATGGCCAGGGTGCAGTCCACACAGCACACATGCACGCACACACACACACACATGTGCTCATGATCGCTTACTCCTGGGAAGAAGGGTGTCCGCCCTCCATAACCTGGCTGCTTGGGAAATGTTTGTGTTAATGCCACAGACACGGTGGGGAGGAAGCAGAGCTCCAAGGTGCACAGGATTAAATCCCACCAGGGTATTGCAAACAGCTGCATGGAAGAGGTTTTGTCTGCAGGGATCCACAGCCTGGGGTGTCAAGGGTGGGGAGGGGAGGGTTTTCGGTGCTGGCCAGGCACCCTGGGGAGCTCAGCTGGGGCGCGTGGTGAGGAGTCAGAGCTAGGAGATAGAGTGCAATCAGAAAATGTGTCAAGTAAATAGCTGTAGATGTTTTTATGTCTTTAAATTTTCTTCTCCCTCTCCACCGTGGTGTCTAGGTGATGAGGAAGGGGGTCGGAAGTCAACATGAAGAAATAAAAACCAATAGTGTCTCTCTCTCTTTGTCTCTTCTCCACTGATCTCTTGGAGGAGAGCCAGGTGGGGCTGGGAGTGGGCACAAAAATAATGGTGGATAGATAAAAGTGTCCTTGGTAGTACCTGAGATGTGCTCACAGGTGGGCAGTAGTAGGGATGTGTAGGGCTAATGCTTCCACTCCTGACTCTCCTCCTGTCAGACACAGGGTGCAGGCATCCCCCTGAGCTGATCAAAGCAAGTCCTGGCTGGGGCAGAGCTGGTCACAGACGTGGCTGATGATCTTCCTGCTGCTCCAGCCCTACAGCATTCCTGCTAAAAATAGGCCAGGCCAGGCTCTTCCCAACATGTTCCTCTGTCAGAAAAGATGAGCTCCATTCCATGGAGAAACAGTGAGCAGAGACAGGATGGCCAGAGTGGTTTCTGAAAGCTGTGTTTGAGGAGTGAGTGTGGCCTACAAGGGTGCCTGTGTGGGGAAAAGAGGACCTCTCTCCTCTTTTGTCAGTGGGCGTTGGCTCTGTCTCTTCTGCAGGACTTGTCACCGTGTGGCCTGTGCCGCTGCTGACGGGCACTTGGTCTCTTTGCTCGCTGCGGAGCTGCTACATGGGGCCTTTCCCACCGGTGTAGTCCTGGTACGGGCTTGTCCGGGCCTTGGGCCGAGGGATGGAGAAATCCTTTTGGGGTTCAACGGTCTGAAAAGAAAGCACAAAAGTCTTTACCTTTCAAAACTAGAGAGAATTAATAGGATAGGGCTTTAAAAAAAAAAAAAAAAAGAGAGAGAGAGAGGGAGAATCACAAAGCTGAAGGTTTCCTGACAGTGTGATCAATGGAGCTGTGGAAGAGAATCCTGGCACAGCAAACTAGTAATTGAGACATGTCACCAGAGGACATGCAGTGTCATGATGTGACCTACTAGACCTAGCTAGGCTGTGGTCTGAAGGAGGACTGGTGAATGGACATGGAAGCATGGAGACTGCTCACTTTGGATCTGCACTGCAACTTCCAGTGACTGCTGGTGGGAATACATTCAGAGCATGGGACAGGGAAAGGAGCACAATCCCCTGAGGAAAGGGAAGAGGCTGCTGCAGTAACTGTGTCCAAAGAAAGGACTTCTTATGTGATGTAAAATCCAGAAGTATTGAAAACCACAACCTCAGCTTTTGCCTTGGGCCCCTTTTGCCATCCCATGTCCCTGGACATGTCACAGTTCCCTCCCCCCAGCCACAGGCACCTCCAGGAACACGTCATGGTATTGCCCAGCTCCATGCAAAGCACCTGCCTGCTCTGGTCCATCTGTCTTTGCCCCTTCTCCTTCCCTTCCCCTCAGCACCTGAACATTTGACTACATGTAGTGAAAAAGGTGAAGGGGAGTGTGAACTTACCTTCATCTGAAAGTGAGAAGAGTATGGGGAGTAGCTGAGGTCTTCTGTGTCTCCTGAGTCACAAGACAAGAGGTGGGGAAAGTTAGTGAGTTAGTGTTATACGGTATTTTGGAAATACATCAAGGAAGACTCAAAGGGTCTGTGGCTACATTAGCAGCTCCTTTTAGACTGAACAAACTATGCAATATGCAGGCAGGAACGGGTTAGAATCCACAGGTGGGTGATTTGTTAAATATTTCCTTATGAAAGCAGGAATTAATGGTATTGTAAATAACAGGGCATAGGTGGCCTTGGAGTTTAGACATCTCTTGTTGCCTCACAATTACTGTCATCACCACCAGCCAAATCCCTCCCACTTGCATGCACAAGACACACTCTGCAGTGTTCCCTGAGACAGCACAGCCTTTCTCATCTACTCTTTTACAAACTTGGAGGTCTGATTCCAGGGAACAAATGTGATCACGGTAGCAGCTCCACATCTCCTACCCATAGATGTGGGAAGTTTCAATTGATAAAAACTTTTTTTGCCCAAGTAGGCATGCGACACATACAGAAAAGTAAGAATTCCTTGCCTCATTTTTGGATGACGGGTTCATTTTTAAATGGATAATGGGAACCAAGTCAGAACTGGAATAAATAATCTCCAAGGTATAAGCTGGAGAGCTCTGAAAAGCTGGAACATTGCTAAGAGACAAATAAAAAAACTCCTGAATTTTTACACAGACTTCCCAGACATAACAGAATCATAAGGAGTTACGTCTCAGCCCTGACATGCAGTAAGTCACTCACTCCTCCTACATATCTTTGGCTTTTGCATTGGTTCTTGCTTTATTCCCTCTTGTCTGGGGATTAATCTTAACTAGCATTTCTGAAATGGCATCAGTCTGAAACTTTTTCCTACCTCTAAATCATCCACCATGTTCAAATCTTTTCTTGCTGCCCTCCTATCCCTTTTAGCTCATGAGTGGTGCATGTGTGCTTGGGGCCGGGGGACAGTGGAGTTGTTCACTTTATCATACCTTGCACAATTTCATCTTGTGTATAGGCACGGTTGTCCACTCCAGTTGTCTGCTTTATGAACTTGGGTTGGCAGAAATCATTTTCTGGAGGGTAGTCCGCCAGCTTCAGAGGCGCAGTAAGGAAACAAATTTCAGGGACAATATACATTATCAGGAAGATCCATCCATTGGACACCAGAGCAATGGCCACAACAGGATCATCCCAGTCATGTCTGTTTAAAACCATGTTGCCTTTTGTAAGCATAGTGATCCACACTACCCAAATGGCAATGGAGAACAGGACAGTGACAAAGATGTGTGCCCCGTGCCTCTTCCAGCTTTTGTATGGCCCACAGAACGTGAACATGGAAACCAAGAAGGTCAGAGCCATCAAGAAGAGCACATAGATCAAAAGCATGACAAAATCTTTGTTGGTCTCCTGCAGAGACATATTCAGAAATTTGTCTTTCTGGTTTACTAGCATGGTGACTAAGTACTCAATGCTGATCACAACTTGTACCATGGCAAAGGAAACAATGAGGAGCAGCAACACATGCCAGGAGAAGGGCTTTCTTCCTCTCACTAGTTTGTTGAGGTTGCAGGCATGGGTGAGGAGGCATGAGAAGCAGAGAGCAAAGATGACTCCAAATAGGAAGAAGCGAGTGGGGCGAGTCCTGTCATTGAGTTTAATGATGAAAGCAAAAGTGAGACCAAAAATGCCAAGCGTGCCTGAGAGAAAGAAGAAATAGATGGCGATCATATGCCGCTTGCTGTTGTCTTGGACTTTACAGGTGAGAAAGAAGAGTGAGCAGATGAGAAAAATGGTGATGAGGACACCAGCTGTAGCCAGTGACTCCAGGACAATCCCCCAGGCCTTCTCCATGTCACAGAGCAGGTAATAGTCATGACTGATGCTGCTGCAGCCTCGGGGAGGTGGTGTTGCCATCCTCTTGCCTTCTTGAACAACCTCCCTGTGAAACGTTTCCCCAAAGCTGTAGAAGAAGAAAAGACACAGGCTGTTATATCAACCACCTAGGTGCTGCCAGCAGTGGGGAAGGAGAGGCAGGAGAGACCTCCATCTCCACCTCACTGGCCAAGCTCGCCACAGTGCTAAGGACACGGGGCTGTGGGAGCAGAACCACCCCCTTGTTTGGCATCAGCTCTCAATCAAGGCTAAGCCAAGCCCCTTAACAGGAGGCAATTCACCTTGTATGTCCTCTGCACAGTGCCTGGGGTTGTGCAACGCTCTAGGAGCATGGGGAGCAGGGAGAAGGTGAGGCACTTTTGCAGGTGTTAGCTTGGTGCCCTGCAGCATAGAGACTAAGCCGCCTTGTCACTTTTGTGATACAAGAGCAGCTGTTAGTCATAATACAGTTTACACTCTTTTGACAAGTTCAAACAACCCCAGTGAGGTTTAGAGATGAGCAATGCAGAACAGGAAACTCGTTACTCTGTTTCTTTTCCCTTTTTACTTTCTGTGAAACACTCTTGGCTTTGGTTTACAGGTATGAATGAAGGGGAATTTTAACTGCCTTTTACCCTGCAGATAAATAACCTGGATGCTTCCAGCATAGCTGTTCTCACTCCAAATTAAATAGCAAATGCAGGCCACCAACCATGAGCCCTAAACTCATATTACTCCTTATTCACGGCAGTGCAGCAATATGATGAACTATCTCAAAGACCTCAGTCCCCTCCCCAAGATGCCACCTGGCACTGGCTGGAAGCTTGACATGTCAGAGCTAATGCTGTTCATTGCACGAGAAGTAACCACCAAGTTACCGCTTGAGGAGTCCATGAGTCAAGGATGGATAAGGTCTCTAATGCACCCAATGCATTCCTGCTGTATTATCACATGGAGTTCAGTGCTGGCTGAGTAAGCCTGGTTTAAGCCTGTCTCACCAGGGGATAAGGCAGGCTGTTTAGGTGAGCTCTGCCCATCACTGCGGGGAATTAAGTTGCCAACTTTCTTGGGAGCCTGAAGCATGTGTAGAAACCACTGTACAAGGATGCTGGGCACTTCATGGACCGTTTATGCAGTTACTCAGTGAGTTTAGATCCCAGGGGCCAGGTACTGCTTTCTAGGTATCAAGTTGCTCAGTGAGGCTCGTATCTCTGAAACCTACCAAAATGGGAGTTTAAATACAGTATCAGCATGAAACATAGGAGAATCTGGCCTTAATGGTAACCCACCAAGGGATTTCTTTTCAGATATATAAAGAAAAAAGTTAACCTTGCCAAATTTAGTCTTTAGTGCTCACCATGCCATTTGCCTTTATTTTCCCCCTCCAGAACAACATACTGCAGTTATGAGGTGGGTTCTAAAACCCTTCCAAGAGATTTTAGGGAGTATAGGTTGAGTCTTCTTAAATGGCAGTTGACCTAATCAGGGGATGAAGGGGGAAAATATTACTGACTCACTCTCAGCCCCACATATGCCTCAATGTGACCTGCTTACAAATAGTGGAATACTTTTCCAGCTTTTAACCTCACTGTGTAAAAGTAGATGTGCAGCTCTTCAAAAAGCTGGCTACAATAAAATGCAGATTATTCAAATATGCAGGGACTCTGGACTCTCCATGGAGCGAACGGAATTAGTGAATAACACATGCAGGAATTTTCACAAATCATTGTTCACAAGATTTGGGAGACTTATGATCTCTTGCACAAGTAGCTGAGAGTTATCTGTAAGTAATAAATAATGCTTCCTGAAACTCTGGAGAGCAAATGCTACAATTTTATCCACAGACATTTACTGTTGATCAGATTAGCTTATCTATTCACAAGTCTGGCAGATACAGAATGATGTTCGCTGTCAGGGTGGGAAGAGAGCCCAGAATGCCAATGTGAGACCCCAGGGCAGCACAGAGCACACCCATAGCTTTGGGTTCTGACTGGTGCTTACTTCAAGTGGTACTTTCCACAGTCATCCGCCATGGCCCTTGGAACAAATAGGATGGAAGCACCTCACTGCCTTGGAGAGCTGGACCACTTGTGCCCATTTTTACTCCCTTCTCTTTTTTTCCAGGGTAGATGTCCTACAAGGCATGAAGAGTCTCTGCCCTGTGTCCTGGGGTGAGTCTTACCCCCCAGAAGCTGAGTTTGCTCATCCAGCACCTACAGAAGTATTTGGGATTTCCAAGGGGCTCTGCAGTTTGCACAAGGGACACTGTACTATGGTTAACTTCACAGCTCACCCTGTATCAGTTACTGGTTTAGTGCCGAGTCTTCTCCCTCCAGCTGGAGCCTGCTTTTTCTTTGATACTTGTGCGTAAAATACACGCAGCCAGTCACAAATTTCAAACTGTTTCCAAGGAAAGCCTGCCATAGCTTCCCCAGCTCCAGCTGGCAATCCCATGTTAGACTCAAGGGTGGGAGGCATTCTCTGTTTGCAAATGGCACCCCATGCCCTGCTCCACCCCACCCCCCAAGCCATGGTGCTGCCCACCATCCCACCCCAGCCACAGAAGGCAGGTCCGCCCTGGGTCCTGTAGGACGTTGACTTGAATTACCTGTCTGGGTCCTGCCCGGTGAAGGCAGCAGGGAGGCTCCAGCTAGAAGAGGCAAGTTCTGAGCGCAGCAGTGACGGTCACCTCCGCTCCTGCAACCCGGCCGGCCGAGCAGCAGCCCCCGTGGCCTCCTCGGGAGCTTTAACAGCTGGAGGGCTGGGGAGGTGTGGCTGAGCACGCCTATTCCAGTTCCACCGCCTCGCCTCTCCTCTCCTACGGGACACGGCTATGAAAATCCGGCCCCAGTGCCAGGAGATGAAGTAAGGCGTCCTGACGTCAGCGGGGCGCTCACCCCTGCGGCGGGCGCAGACGGGGTTGAACGCTGCTCAGCCAAGCGCCTGATAAATGCTCCCCTCTCTGCTGGCACCCGTGGGTGGGGACTGTGGCTGTGAATAGCAGGGCGTCCCCTCCCTGCTCCAAGCCTTTTGTCTCTTTGCATGCTTTCTTGCCAGATAACTGCTTGCAAGGTGGAAGACGAGGTTGTGGGATGCCAACAGACCCACAGCGCTTGGAGGGAGAGCGGCTGCGAGCTCAGCTCTAGGGGCGGTTTCCTCGGGGCTCTTGCTGCGAGCTGTGCGGGGACACGGCTGCTCCGCTCACCCCTGCCACCTGGGCTCCCACCGGCTCCTTTCCTGAAAAGGGCAGTTTGCCTTTCCTGGTGTCTTGCTCGGTCCAGCCCTGCTCTCCGAAGGCGCAGTTCTGTCTGCTCCCAAGCACTGAGTCACTTTGTCCAAATTGCTGGCCCAGTTAATGAATTAAGGCAATGACAAATACCCCCTTGCTCTACATTGTGCCTCTGGCCTGACACACCTATTGCCACAATTCCATCCAAAGCCGCGCATATCTCCAGCGTGCTCGTGACTTCATCAGTTATTTAAATATTAATCACTGGGTGTATTTTATTATTCTGATTAAGGAATTGACATCAGGGCCTATCCACACCAAGCACTTGGTCCCTACACACAGCCCCTAAACCTGGAAGTCCCTCCCACCCCTCGGAGGTTGTGCTCCTTCCCAAAACCAGAGACGCAGCTGTACATGCCTGTGCTGAGATCTGACTGCCCATGGTTGTCTCATCTGCATGTTAATTTCATTGGTTTGTTTGTTTTAGGGCCCATGGCTTATTTCTGGGTGCTGATCCCTTCTGAATGTCGCATGTGGAGATTGCTACAAAACACATACAAGAGTCTTCTCTTGTGCACCCCCTAGAAGCACATGGGCGACTGAAGGGATGAGTGGCTTATCGAGTGAAAGGCACTGCTCAGGGCAGGCACTGTAGGGTGGGCCATGCGGAGCCCTAGGACAGTTCCTCACATCCTCCCTAATTTCATTTCAGTGTAAAAACCTGAGGTTTCTTAGGAAAGCACATGCCAGGTTTCTTTACATGAAATTAATCTTAACTTTAAAGTAGGTCTCAAGCTTAGTGAGCCAGCCAAGAAGGAAGCAGATGTGAAAAATGGGAGGAGGAAAGAAGGAGTGATGGAGAGGAATTCAGCACCAGCACAGTGGACCCAACCTGTCTAGGAAGATATCCCAAGAAGCTTTCAAAGGCCATTGGTCACTGCCAGCCTATTTGCATCTTGTCAAAGCACATTAGGGACTGTCAACAACTTCACTGCATTTACACAGACACAAAAAAACTAATGGAAAACAGCGTGCCAAATTTTATCAGGGGTAAAAAGAAAGGAAAGAATAACACCATTTTCCAGAATGCCTGAAAAATCCTTGACAGTTAGTCACCAAACACACCCTGTACTTTCAAAAAGCTGATAAATGGGTCTATGTTTAAAGAAAAAAATCCCAAGTGACTTAGGAGCCCAAGTGCTGCTGAGTCCTGGTAGGTAGCCTGAGAAAGGTGCCCGTAGCCCTCAGGCTATGCCGAAGAGGGTGGAGAAGCATCACTGATCTACATGGGCGAGTACAAACGGCACAACGTTCACACCACAAAGGTGAGATGATTGTCACCTTGCTTTAGGGATGGGATGCAACTTGCAGATAGAGGCATCTAAATTTAGATGTCTGGCAATTATTACCTAAATGTGAGCTGGATGTCTCAGCTTCTAAACAGCCCAAAAGTCAGATGGACTGGCCCAGCTGATTGGATGCAGGTGCCTATTTCTATGTATTCTGAAATGCTCCCAGGTGTGGTTGGCTGGATTGTCTGCAGCCTCACCTTAGTTGCTTGCACATAAGCATATAGTGTCATTTGAAGTGTCATAGGGTATCCCGCTCAGCTTCCAGGAACTGCTCCAGGAGCACACAGGTCTCCTGTATCTCCTGTATCAGATCTGGCAGTCCTGTGCAGATGTTTTGGATACCTTTAAGCATCTCAAATCACCTTTGTAAGAGCAAATGTATTGAGTACCGAATCTCCACTGGCTATTTCAGAGCTGAGATGCAGAGCTTATATATAGGTACCCAGATGTAGATGTCCACCTGTTGTGGTTTAACCCCAACTGGCAACTAAGTACCATGCAGCCACTTGCTCACTCTCCTCACCCATCAGAGGCAGGGGGAGTAGAATCAGGAAAAAGGTAAAACTCAAGGGCTGAGATAAGAACAATTTAATAATTGAAATATAACAACAACAATAATTGTAATGAAAAAGGAGGGAGAAGGGAAGAGGAACAAAATACAAAGGGAAGGGAGAAAAACAAAAGGAGCAATGCACAATGCAGCTGCTCACCACCTGCTGACCGATGCCCAGCCAGTCACCGAGCAGCAATTGGCCGGCTTTGGCCAACTCACCCCGGTTTATATACCAAGCATGACGTTCTATTGAATAGCTGTTCTGGCTGTGCCCCCTCCCAATTTCTTGTGCCCCTCCAGCCCTCTCACTGGCAGGGCCTAAGAAGCTGAAAAGTCCTTGACTTAGCATAAACATTACTTTAGGAACAACTGAAAACATGAGTATGTTATCAACATTGTTCTCACACCAAATCCAAAACGCAGCACTACACCAGCTACTAAGAAAGAAATTAACGCTATCCCAGCTGAAAGCAGGACAGCCACCATATGGACTTCATTCTGGTGCATCAGCATAGACAAATAGTTCATTGAAGGTACTGTAGCTTGGTCACCTGTAACTCAGTCACTGCCACAGGGATGGTATACAGGATACAAGAGCTGTGTGAAACTACACTTTTGGATCATCAGCTCACACTGAATAACCAGGGGATCTCAAATGGTCCTAGGCACCAATCTGAGGGCAATTAAATTGACCCCTACATGTCTACAGAGCAGACTTCATCAGACACAGTCATCCAGATTCCCACTATAGTTGGTAGAAAGAAAGAGGCACTTCCAGGGGATTTTCAGTTGACCTGCTTCACAACAAACCAAATCACACCTAAGTATTTGTTTCTGTCCAACAGAGGTGAAGAGAGACAAAATAATGAATTCAAATACAGATCTTTACACTTGTCAGCTGAATTGCATAGCATGTCTCCAAAATAATTTCAACACATTCCAGCAGCAAAATGCTGGTGACGTTGGAAGTTCCTTTGGGTGGGAGGCTGTTGGTAGCAAAACAGCTTGCTCTGGCCATACTGCAGCCCTAGACAAGCAAGCTGGCTGCTGGTGAATGGGAAGGAGCAGTTGCTACAGCTGACAAGAAGAGGCAGGGATGGCAGCAGGGACTGACCCCTTTGGGCAGCAGCCACCTACACCTCCCCTTCCAGTCCTCCAGCAGCAGGACAAGGTGGAAAAGAAGGGCTGGGCTCTCCCGCTGTGTTGGCTCCACTCCTTTTCCCTTCTCGCTGCTGGCATTGCCTGGCCATGCTCCCTCCTGCAGGGTGCCAATGACCAGTACTGTGCATGATGCCCTGGACCAGCCCTGCTCCACTGGCTTCAGTGTCACAGGGCTGAGCCACCAGCAAAGGGTGGGGTGCTGCAGCCCCTCTCAGCTCAGCCAGGTCTGGGGGAGACAGCATGTCTGGGAGGTTCAGTGGCTGAGTTAGTATCTTTTATTAAGCTGAGTAATAAAGCAAGTAGATGCCTGGGGAGACGTAGTGCTTGGCGCTCTGGAATGTGTCTAAATAACATGTTTATTTTTGGTCACTGATATTGGCTGTGTTGTGAGTATACTTGTGTCATTCCTTCTGCTTAGCTACCTGTGCAGTACATTGACAACACAAGAACAGCCTTGTTCTCTGAAAAAATTCCCCCTGCCAGCACTTATCACAGTCATACTGAACTAACATTATAGCAGCCTCCACCCTGTCCTGCCCCATCCATTTCCTTTGTCTTTAAATCAGTTCAGGTACAAACATTATGACAACCTTGGAAACAGCCTGGCACAAAAGTGACAGGTGTTCAGTCTAGGCAGCCAGCTCTGAGCAGCTCTGTCTTAGACAGGAGCAAAGACAAGGACAAGAGTTGTCATTTCTGGAAAGGTTACATGTGGCACCTCCATATAACACTGGGCTTTCTACTTGGGGTCCTGTCTCTGAATCCCTTGTGCTCTGTCTCTGAAAGCATGTATACAACCAAGGAATACCAAAACCCCTGCCTAAGAGTTGAATCCTTTTCCTTTGGAAATTAAAAGTGTGGCACCAAAACCTAAATGTTATCTAAAAAAATTGCAAAAGTAACTCATATTGGTGTCCTTCAGAGCTGTTACTTGTCTCTGCAGCCATCAGCTCTTCCAAACAGCATGCTCTGCTTCCTGCCATTTTCAGTCTCAGGAACAAAATAAACATTTTGAGTACGCAACAGTGATGTAGTTTGATGTTGTAATTGCTGTCTCCACTCAAAGAAGCTCAAAGGACTTTCTTTAAAAGAATAGGTTTTGGCCAACCCCTCTCTCTTCCTGGCTTCTAAATGCCCAGATTCCCGTTACAGGGGGTTCATTTACTGGGGGGGGGAAGATTTGGGCAAGAAAACGGCAGAGACTGTTAAAATATTGAAATCAGTGCTCTTGAGTATGTCCTATAAACAAAAACTTTCAAACTTGTGAATTATCTGCCAGAGCATCCCTAATTGGTGAGAAGACTGCTTTTGGAAATGCAATGGAAACTGACTACCTGGTCCTGCACTAGGAACCTAATGCTCTGTGGTGCTGCACATGGGATCACTTCTGTATGCAATCCCAGGAATGGCCAGCCTCGTACCTGGACACCCAGGGGTACGGGGTGGCTCCTGGAGCACCCGCTGAAACTGTGCTGAGTTCATGCCTTAGATTTGTTCCTATCTCACAAGGGCAGGTGTTACGCTGTTTTTCATATGTCGCAAGTGTGGAAGCTAGAGCAAGAACAGGCAGAAATAAGCGGTAAGCAGCTAAGACCACCTGTGGCTGTGATCATTTTGGCTAGGAAGAGCCTTTTCATACAATAAAACTGGTGCTCTTGAAAGCTGTGAACAAGTTAAAAAAAATTAGATTTATCACCTCCTTTACGACTTTCAACAGTATGCTGATAAAAGTTTTACTCATGACAACTGAGCCATTCCTCTAGATGTAGTTTCCTGGAGGTATCCTGTGCCCATCTGCTTACCAGAGGAGCTCAGAAGGGTCCAGTCCTCCTTTATGGTATTAACCTCATCTGCTTTTGTGCTGATGTGCTCCCAAAGCAGTAAGTTGCACTGATATGGGTGAGTGGGTATTGTATACAGAGACACATTTGGGAAGAAGCACCTAACTCTCAGGAAACAAGGGATCTGAAAACAACAAACAGGGATGTTACCTGATATCCCCAAAAAGGAGGATATGCCAAGGGAGATCCAGGAGAACCCGCATTTTCTCTTTCCCAGACAAAGATGATCTCAAGGCTGGGGAAATGATTTCGGGGAGAGGGATGTCTGGTGCATCTTTAGCTGGCGAAGCCTGACAGACAGACACTCAGCAAAGCACTCCAGGAGGAGTCAGCCTTTGCTTTCCTTGTGTGCCAGTCCTCATTTTGGTACCCTTGCCTGGCCTCTAATGGTGTTTCCTTCAGTATTCCTTGCCCACTGTGCCTAGAGTAGTTTTCCCTTTTCCCTACTTTTCCACTCCACACACGTGTGTGGCTGTTGGCAATAGACAGCCATCCAGCCCTGGAGTCTGAGACTGATTTCTCCTTCCAGCAGTGCCTTGGGTAAGATGCTCTGCTGAGGACTGCTTCCATGCAAGAAGCATTCCTGGGAATCAGGCTGCACACAAAACCTCCCTTCTCAATGATACAGAAAATTCTGCTTTACTGCTCCTGGATCAAACATCACTGCAATGATACAAAGCAGAGCTGAGATCCAACATAAATCACTCCTCCTTTTCAGACTTCATCAGACAAAAAAGTGTTGATAGATTTTTAATCAACGAGCTTCATGCTGGTACAGATCTGTGCCCCGACACAGCTGGCATAAAGATGGCATAAACTCAGTATTGTCTGTCCTAGCTAAATTATGAAAAATACAATTGTATTTACATGTTTAATCTTAATCAGGCACATTCTATTAAGTGATACGGCTGTGTACAAATCTGCTACTGATTGCAGAACCATGGCCTGGGATTAGCCAGCAGTTTTGGTTGTTGGGTGTTATTCAACCAAGATTAATCATTAATCAATGCTGTGATTTTTCTTGAAGGAAATGGGCAGTGGGTGGGGGAGAGAACTGTAAGGAACAATTGTGAGGTAAGGTCAAGTAATTGAATTCACAGCCTATTGCCCCTTAGTATTTTCTTACAGTTTAGAACAGGTCCTCAGAGCAGGCAGTTCTGATCTCCAGGTGCCATAAATCCCAGTGTCACCTCTTGGAGCTGGAGAGCTGCTGAGGAGCTACATAGGTCCCTGGAAATCCCAGTCAGGCTTTGGCAAAATGTAATCAAGGAGCTAGATACCACAGGCAGCCTTGGTGCTAGCCCTTATGAAGAATGTCTTACTGCAGCCCTGGGAGAAGTAGCTTCTCTTCTGCGCTGTTTCATCTTCGGAGGTATCAGGTGCTTGGTGGCAAAGCTCAGACAGATGGAGGTGAGTGCTTCTAGCACTGCTCTGCTCCACAGACACAGCCATTTCCCTGCAGTCATGGGCTTTACAGTCTGTGGGTCCCTGTGATTTGAGGAGAGATAGTCTGCGTTCCTCTGGGCTTGAGCTGGAGACTGCTGGAAGTGCCACGCCAGTGCTGAGCTGGCAGAAAGGTTGCTGGCGTAATGGTTGCCAGATTATACATGTAAACAGTTTATACAGCCAGTGCCTCAGTTCTGCTTGCTAGCTCACCCTAAGTAAAGTTTTTACTTGACCGCGATTATATGACCATAAAACTTCTCAGATGCCTTTCAGGGCAGCTCAAGCACTTGAATGTCAGCAACCACAAGGAGAGCCCTAGCTCAGCTCATGCTTCAGTCCTTCCTCAATTCAGCGTGTATGTACCAAAAAGGCCAATGCAGCCCTGCAAACACTCAGAGAGATGGGATAGGAGAAAAAGCATATGTACGTTTCATCAAGACTGGGCTAAGGCAATGCTTTCAGCATGCACAAAATGCCTTTTCACCCTGATCCTGAAGGCTCCCCTCCCTTTGGCAACCCAGGAGCCAGGAGAATTGCTCTGCTTGGAAGCACTTCTGGCACAAGCAGATGGCATGCCCTGAGAGCCTGCAGGTCTGACACTCCTCAGGCATGCACAGACAGCATGGGTCCTACTATTACAGGGGGAGTGCAGGTGGTAGCCTAGGACCCTCATGCTGGATGGAGGTTATGGAGCTGGCCAGGCAACACAGCTTTGTAACCTCCATTTAAAAGGCCAGCACATTGCTGGGCACCTTCCTTTCACTTGGCACAAGATGATGCACGCAGGCCTCCTTCAACTGCTTCTTCCATCACGTACATTGAGGTGGGTGGGTTGCTCTCCTGAGTTCCAGAACAACACAGGCACATAAGCATCCCCAGATACTGCCTCACTAGAGGCCCAGGACTGCAGTTTAGTTCTTTGCTCCTTCTACCAAAATCTTTCTTGAATTATTCTCCCAGTGCAATGTTTGCCAGGAGTGATGAATTGTTGCAACAACATGGAGGTCTTTCGAGTTCCCTCCTGTCCTACCTGCTAATCACAACTGATACTTTATGAGATCTCCAACTTCCTAGTATGACCAGTGACATTAAGTTCCCTAAAGGACATAGCAACATTAATTTGGTGCATGCCTGCTATATCTGGTAGTTAAGCATCATAAAAATCTATGACAGTGATACACAATCAAATAGCTGTACTTAGGGAAAATGAGGGGGAAACAGTGCTCTATTCTATCTGCTTAACTAAGGAGAAATTTAATTGGGTGTGTTTAAGAGGCCTGATCACATTCCTGCTCGAGCTGCTTGCTTCTGTAAAATGATGCCTCCTTTTGCAGTTTCTGCCTAACCTCAGTGGGCACATAACCACACACAAACACGCATACTTGTGTGCAAGCATGCACACATAACAGCCTGGCTGCATCCAGCCTCACACTGCCGGCCATGCTTTTGCCTCTGTTGTTGCAATATCTATTAAAAGTAGATAAACATGCAGGACTTGCAAGGTACAAGGATGCTGTTGGTAGAAGTGGTAGCCAGACAGGCAGGGGGGTGGGGGGCAAGCAATCACAAGCCAGGAGAACCACTTAAAATGGTTTTCCACAGAAAATTCACCACAGGATGTTTAGCCCATCCTGCACTGTGACAGAACCTCTCTGCTTGTTTTGTGAATCCAGATCTGAAAGATCTGCACTCTTTACATGCTGTTTCAGTGGATGTACCTTGTAAAGATGGAGCACTTGATGCCATAGATTTGAATCCTAGCCAGAGAGATTAATAAGTACTTGATAACTGAAGCTAAGGCCTTAATGTAATCCATTTCATTATTCTCCTTTTAATTCCATCACAATAAAAAGTGGAAATCTCAAAGGGAGAGAGTCTGAGCATAAAATTCCTACTCTTACTGTTTTAAGTCTTCTGATAAATGCAAAGAAAAAATGACTTTTCAAATATGCGGTCTTAGGCAGGCACACATATACAGATGAACACACACACTCTTCCTCATTCCTCTAAACAAAACTCCATCATTCCATCAAAAGTTCAAATGGAAATTTCCACTGACGATTCGGACCAGTTGGCAGGACTCAAAGTATCTCCTGCTGGGATAGTTTCTCTGTCTCACCTCATGCTTTCATTTACCTCCTCTCCTGGTTTCGGGTAAGCCTGCGGGGACATCTGCTATCTTACTTGATGGTCACTAAACATAATGTAAACTTGCCATGTTTACATGGATCTAAAGAAGCAGCAATTCTGGGCTGGAAAAGAGTGTTATACTGTTGAATATGAAATAGGAACTTCTGTACTCCAGGAACTTCCAGCCTGGATGCTGTGCCTGGGAGAAGGCAAGGTCTGAACTATACAGAAAATACAGCTGTCTGCCATGTCTCTGGCCTTGATTATTTTTCTTCCAACCTTCTTGACAACCTAGGATCTCCTCTAAGCTAGAGGGAAGAATGTCAGTGCACAGCCATTATTAGTATCCAAATAGAGAAGACATTTACAAAACTTCTGGCTTGCAGTATGTGCTTCAATTTGGACCAGTAGCCTCAACCTAAGGAGCCCCTTTCTGGTCCTTCTGTGCTCCTCTCCTACCACTTAGCTGTCCCCTAGATGGGAAGGGCCAGCAAGCTCTCCCATGGGAGCCCCTAGGGTCCCTGCTGCTCTCTAGACCCAGCAGCCTTGGCTGTTTTGCTTCAGAAACAAAAGTGAAACCCCCTAAGTGACAGCCATATGCCAGGGAAAGGTTTAGCTCCCAATTAACTTCTTCAGAAATGCAAACACAGTTTCAGCTAACGGTATGAGCAATCTAGGACGGTGTCAGAGATGAGGGACAGCTCTTGGTACGTGCATGATACAGCAAAGGGAAGCTTCAGCAGGTTCTCTTCCAGTGCTGTTGCATTGCCCAATAATCCCTTCCTTGTTCATTATTAACAAACTGCTATAACTGACATGCGTTTGCAGTAATGAAATTCCAACTGGCACATGAGCAGCTCTCCTGAAAAAGCTGTAAAGTGCTTTTTCCAGGAATCCCTGGCTGCAGACAGGAACCTCACCCCGGGGTAAAACCTAGTAGTTGTTGGGCACCAGAAAGTGCTGCTACATTTCAGCAAGCACATGGTACTCCATTCCCCAGATTTGCAGGGACATTAATTTAATCATGCAGAAAAAAATCATTGTCTGTGTGTTTAGATTTTAAAAGGCAAAAGGAATCACTACTAATGTGGGCCCTGACCTTCTGCTTGGCATACAACACATCCCATCATGTGTGGGATAAACTCAGGTATACTCTTGGGGGGGGGTGGTGGGGGAAATAAAAGCCTATGCAGCATGTCAGTGAAGGGATCTCACATATCCTATGGATTTGAGCAATATTATTGCTGACTCCAAGGGCTTTATCAAGTTACAGGATTGTGATGTACATAGGGGTGAAGTTACCATGAAATCCTGTGTTACCTGGGGTTAGAGTTTGCTCAGCCAGAACTGAACCCACACAGTAGATCTGAAGCTGTGTTGAACTGGAGCTGAACTAAATCAACTTCACTTCTTACCCGACAACCCAAATAAGACCTAAATCTAACCTACAATGATTCACCTGTCTGATCAGCAGTGCGGTTTTACTAGAGGTAAAGAAAATCAGCAATCCCTGTTTATGATTCTGTCAAACAAAACACACATTCTGGATGTATTATGTGACAGTCTTTAGTAAACACAGCATCTGTTGCAGTCCTGTCCCAATTAAAAAAAAATAATCTGCTATTACATAACAGTTGATAATCCCCAATCTCCAGAGTGGTTAATCTAGATGTACACATGGTTAAAACCTCTGTTAGCCAATTGAAATCTGACTTTCCTAACTACTCATTTATAATCATCAAGCAGAGAAATGACACTGTTGAGTCTGTTGCTGGTTAGCCTGTATACCAGTCTTCAGGACCGCACAAAATTATGATAGATTTGCCCTAAACCTAACCATCCTTCTCTTTACTCATCAAAAGGATTTAAGGTAAGTAATGAGTTGAAAGAAGTTGTTGAGTATAAACGCACCATTTCTTTCTAACACGCAGTACTACAGTATTAACCAATGAGAGATTTGCCCAGAGAGCCCAGCAGGATCTCCATTGTTTTCTATCATTTATCTCATTGATTTGTATCTTCTAGAGCATTTGTGAACACAGATCTCCATCAATTCCTGTATGGCTGAGGTGGTATATTCCTGCAGGTGTGCAATGGAGGAATCTCCATCTGCACAGAGACTGTAGTACTTCCTCTGGCAAGAAGCTTCAAAACATAGAGGTGTCTCCGAAAACACCATAAAGATGGGAAGAGCCATGCAGGAACTGCTGAGGCAGCTCACATCTCCCCCACATCCTGGAAAACACAAGAAAGGCAGAGCTGGAAGCAAATGGCTTGGGCAGGCACCTGTCCATTGGCTGATAAAGACCCTGCAGGACTATATTGCAGTGCAGCATGAACAGCAAAGCTAAGAACCAGCCCTGGGGCTGTTTAGGGACCTGACTGCAGGCTGCTTGGTGCGGAAAGGCTGGGGAAAAGTGAGGAGGGCAGAGTGCAGAAGGTGCTTAGAAAGGGGGAGACATGCATGAGACCTTGGTGAAGGAAGTCAGACATATAGGAATGGCTAAAGGTGGGGAAAGGAGATGGGGGATGTGTCCCCAAAAAAACTTCCAAATAATATGAAAGCTTAATAATGCAACACATTGAGGCACGCTGAGCATGAGAAAACCTTGCTCAGCGAGTATCTCGGCAGAACTTGGCAGGCCTGTGCCGGCTTCAGGAGTGATGCATAGGGTTGCCAGCTAATTATGTGAAAGGAGGCCTTGGCTGATGCTTCCAAAGGAGTAAATCAGTCCATGCAGAGGGAGGCTGCATGCAGGCACTCCTGGGCAGAGGGGCTCCCCTACCCCAGGCTATACAGAGATATTCCCTCTCCCTCAGACACAGGAAAGGTGGCTCCCCAGCTGCAGGTGCCACTGCCCCAGGATCTCCATCACTGAATGCTTCCAAAAGTTAGTGGAGTCCCTTGGCCACCTTTATCTGATCAAATGATGGGAGTGGACTGGGTAATGATGCAATCCTGCAGACAATGCAGGAGAGCAAAAAAGTGCAAACTCTGCCTGTCTGGGCAGTAAGATTCTGCTGACATGCTGAGCAGGCAGGCCAACCTGCTCTGGTATACCAGTACAGCCTCGTTTGTCAGGTAGTCCAGGTTTCTGCCACAGGGCTCAGTCCACTGCCCACTTCAGCCATAGAGGAAAAAGTCTTCCAGCTGAAGCAGGATCTGGGGCAGCGCACAAGGTCACAAGAAGTTTCCTTCAATCCAGAATTCATTTTAAGGCTCAGCATGGCTTCTGGTGCAGAGCTACCTTCCTTTAGCAAAGCAGGCAGAAATTTACGTATTTGTCCTGACACTGCAAAAGCCAAGGAGATGAGTGTCCAGACCACAGAAGCCACTTCAAGGCAAGGTCATCCAGCCATGGTTGGCTTCAGATCTCTACTTGTCAAAGGTCTTTCCCTACGAAGAGAGATAGCACCATGCAACTCACCATCCAGCTATGAGAAGGACTTCTCTCCCCATCAGTCCTCCTCATTATCCCTGTATCTTCACATTCCAATAACTACTGCAGAGTCCTTTCCACAGACTCCAGCATATTTTTGGATAACCCAGAAGCTCTTTGAGGCAGAAAATCATCTCCCCTCGTGCATTTTCCGTGCTACCCATGTAAATTGTTAATAGGCGGTCCTGTAGATCTCAGGTGATCGGAGAAGCAAAGGGTTGACATGGCTAACAAAACTGAACACTTCCACCAGAAGCCTACCCTGGCCCAAGCAAGAGAGGCTAAAGAACACAGCAAAGGAAGAGAGATCTCAAAGTGTGTCCTGTTTATCCATGTGTCCTGCTTGACACAGGACAGAAACACTGCTGATTCAGGGGTTCTGCCTTCCCTTCCAAGAAAGAACAGAGCAATTAGCTTTCCAAAGGGCTTGTTGCATTTAAAAGGGAAAAAGAAAAGTAAGTCTTATTTGCTGTGTAAGATACAGAGATAAAGTAACTCACCAAAGATTTTTTTGATAATATGCCCTCCAGCAAGCTGCCTTCCCATTGCACAACAGGTTTATCCACAACAGAAGGCTAACAGGGCCCTGCACTAGCCACATCTTCCTTTACATCCGCTGCTTCTACTGAATTCAAGACATCCACAACTGTCCGCTACATGATTTTCAAAAGAACACATGCTCAATCAGTACATGCAAATACAAGACAACCAGTGACTGCAATTCCAGCAATTCTCCTTCCATCAGCTTAACACAACTCCAATGGAAACGGCGATTCCTCACTAATCACAAAGAGCTGTTAATCAGCAAGACCAGGTGGCAGCATCTGACCTGTGAAAGCAGCACTGGCATTTTCAAAGAGGGGAGGTTGCCTGGCATTCAGAGGATGGATCTTCAAAAAGTCCTCTGAGCTAGACAGAGGCAGTATCGTTGGAGTAAAGAAATCTTATCTGAATGGGAACCTTGGAACAACCAAAAGGGTCACAAAACACTAGAATGCTTTGCAAAGGGCTTTTTAACAATCTTGGCTGAGATACGCAAGCCTGGATGCAGCCAGCCACCTGAACACAGGCAGAAGGCTATCTCAAAATCAGATCTTAGAACAGACTATCGAATCTATTTCCAACATTTCTTCTATAGATCTTTTATAACTATTCTTCACTATGTTACTTATTTTAAAAAGCACAGCCAACACTTTTTGCATTTTTAAAAGTTTGCATTTTTATCTAAACTTTTCTTGAAAACTGGAACGGTGACTCCAAGATTCCTAGTCTGTACTAAAGTAATTATCACCAATGGGTGGAGAGAGCCTAAACTAAGATACTCACACATGACTCAAGCGTATTCAATGAAAAATAGTCCATAGTTCTGCAAAATCTCTAAGAGGCATCTCAAGACCTGCAACTGCAGGAATGGAAAGCTTATTCTGCCTACGCTCTGTCAAAGGAGTTTATTAGGCTGTCTGCTTCATATTGTTGATTGTGTTTGGAGAAGACCAGTCCTTAACAACCAGAGCGCCTCTGGCATGCACCAAGATAAAGGTTTAACGCACCTGTAGGCATGCACATGAGCAGCAGTAATAGGAAATCCCTCACTAGTGGCAAATTTATTATTCTGAATACACATTGAGGGAGAAGTATTGCTTCCCTGCTGATGATACATCAAGCACAGAATCCGGCAATGAGAAATCAGGCTGAGTATCTCCTGTTATAAATTTCCTTCAACTGAGCTACAATAAAGACAGTGAAAGACCAAGTATATCCAATTACATGCTTGACTGGGATACCTTAATCTCTGTTGCTTTAAATAAAATTGAATGAGCCTCCACACATTCTCTGCCCAGCTTTCTCCACAGATCCTGTGCCCCCTCACATTGCTACTGCAGGAAAGAAGGTACTTTTGTGGCTCCAACTCTGATTGTGCAAAAAAAACCTTTTTCCTACCTCAAAGCCAAGAAATTTTGTGGTTTAACCCTGTTCATGGGATGGAGCAGACATACACTAAAACCCACACAAAGGAGTAATTTTCTTTTGGAAAGCCAGCATAACCAAAGAAATTCCATCTTATCATGCAACCCTCCCTCTACCTCACACACAGATGACTTGCAGAGCAAGTTTTGCTATTTGCCTCTCTTTACACAGAGACCTGTTTGTGAGTGAAAACCTTGAGAAGGATTAAAGGGGACTTAAATCAGTCCAAATGGGAAATATGCCAAAAAATCCTGTCTTCTTTGACAGTATCAAATAGGGAGGAAGGAAGTGATGGACAGAAGCAATAGTCTCAGAGAGGCCTGTCCAGCAGGGTTCTTTTTCTGCCTTTGCTAGTACTGGAATGGAAGAAAAAAAAATTTCCCCTTTTTGCATAGAAAGCTCACACTGCATTTCCCTTTCCTCAGGAACCTCTAGCAACCACCAAGTCCAAGCGAAGACAGAAACTTTTTACAGAGTCCTATACCTAGACGTCATTTTAGGGAGAGGCAACAGAGCAGCATGTACATCTCTGCAACAATGAGGATCTTCCACTAGAGAAGGCAAAGATTGAGTCCTCTTCCCTTAGGCAGTCAAAATTCCCATGTTAACCTCTAACAGACAGCTTCAGGCTTCTAGATGCTTCCCTGAAAAAGTGCTAAATAAGCTCCACCCCTCCCTGAGGGCTTTCAGTGTCAACAGTGGAAGACTGCAGTGCCACTGTCTCCTATTGGACAATTAAGCACGACCTTGGCACAGCCCAACACACATCCTACCATGAAACACAACATATACTTGATTATCATGTTCAGGAAGGCATGTACCTGTGACCCGGGGGGCTTTGGAAGCAAAGAAAGCCTTATTGTCATCATCAGGAGTTTCCATAACTGAAGGGTCCTCAGGAAGAGATACAGCATTGGAGGCATGGCTGTATTCATCCCTAGGCCAGAGAACAAGCGACCATTCCCATTTCTTAGGTGGCACAGGAGTAAAACAGCCTGAGCTCTCCCTTTTAGATATTGTTATGCAGAAGGAGCTTTCATAGTCCAACCAGAGGAAAAAAGTCCATCTGAAAACTAAAGCATCTTTTACCATTTGCTTCTTTTGGGTTTTTTTTGGGTGTGTTTTTTCTTTTTTTTTAAGCTCAGGAGTTAACCCCAAATCTTAGGATTCTGTCAGAAACTCATGTTCTGATTCTCCATGTTTACATAGTCATAGTTTTTGTCCCCCCAAAATCTACTGTTTAAGTGCATAAGCAAGAACAGTAAGAATTCGGAATGACTACATGAACTACCTCTGTCAAAGCTGGATTTTTACAGCATTTGCTCTGCAACATTTACAAGAATTAATTGCTTACTTGAACATTTACAGAAGCTCCTCACATACCATTGCAGGCAAACCACAACTTCACATTTATGCAACATCAAAACGCTTGGTACGTGCCTGTGCCTTTCACAGGTCATGCAATCAATTCCATTCCTTCTTAAGCACTTCCAAGGGCTTTTCAGTATGTTGGCTGTTTTCCTTCTTCAGTGCTCAGCTAAACTGGGAAGGTTTACCAACTTCAGTCCTGCTTTGTAAACTAAAGCCCTCCAGAGTCCCAGAAGCTTCTCACTCTTAAGAGTTCCCTCCTAAACTGTGACTCTCCTCAGCACAAGTTAATGGTGTTGCTAGAAAGTCATCACACTTAGCTCTTCCTCTTGGCCAACTCTGTTTTTCTTGGAGTAGGGGGGAAGGTGGGCTGCCAGGTCCTTGAACAGGCTGTGTTCCTCCTCATTATTATTTTAAGTAGACTTAGACTCAGGCTGCCACCACAGAAAAAGCACCCTGGATTCCCCATCTTGGTTCCCAGCTATGCTTTCCTGCCCACAGCTTCCCTTGCAGGTCCCTGGGCAGCAGGAGCATAGCACTGGGGAACTGAGATGGCCAAAACCATTTCAGACAAGGTCAATTCAGTGCAGCTTCTGCTCTGAACCACTGTGTGATTGCGGGGATTGCTACTTTTTGCAGCTATCCTAGAGCATTTATCTTGCAGTCAGTTACCCACGCCGACGTCAATGTCTAAATTAATTCCTCCCCTCCAAAAGATTGTCCTGCT